>NW_004443948.1:3795644-3796680 GCF_000243295.1 Trichechus manatus latirostris | reverse complement strand
GAGTCGACGGCAACAGGCTTTGGTTAGGGTCTGTTTGGAGCCCTGGTGGCACAGTGGTTAAGAGCTCGGCTGCTAACCAAAAAGTCAGCAGTTTAAATCCATCAGCCACTCCTTGGAAATCCTAGGGGGCAGTTCTGTTCTATCCTTTAGGGTTGCTATGAGTCAGAATCGACTTGATGTCAACGGATTTGGTGGGTTTTTTTGGTGTGCTAAGTATTTTATTAAATGTATTTAATCCTCATAACAGTCCTTTCAGAGGAGAGACTGATACCCTCTAGGGTGAAGTCTGAGTATTCTGGGGTAGGCTTTCTCCAAGGGAATCCTGGAAAATTTTGGAAATCTATAAGGCAGTGTCAGTGTTTGGGGCCATAGCTTTTTACAGCTGCTGTAATAAAATACCACAAAGTTGGTGGTTTTAAAGAGCAGAAATTTATTTTTTCAAAGTTCTGGAGACTAGAAGTCCAAATCAGGGTATCAGCAGTGTTCATCATTCTGAGGGCTCTGAGAGAGGAACTGTTCCATGCCTCTCTCCTAGATTCTGGCGACTCCTGGCAATTCTTGGCATCTTCCTCCTGTGTCTGTCTTTCCGTATCTGTTCTTCTCTTTTATAAGGACAGGAGTCTCACAGGCTTAGGAACCATCCTACTCCAGTATGACCTTATGTTAACCTTCAAAAACTCTATTTCCAACAGGGTTATATTCACAGGTACAGGGGTTAGGACTTCAACATATCTTTTTAGAGGACACAGTTCAATCCATCACAAGGCCTAAGGCAACTTTTTGCTCTACCTCAGAACGATAATTCCCTGCAATGTTCACAGGTGTTGCATTTATTTTATTGATATCTTAATTAAAGGAGATTCAATGGTAAATGATTTGGGGAACCCCGAGTTAAAACAAATAAAATGCTTCTTTCCTGCAGGACTTCTCAAGCCCTGTACAAACTTATGGGGCCCTGGTGACACAGTGGTTAAGCATTTGGCTGCTAACCAAACGGTCGGCAGTTTGAATCCACCAGCTACTCCTTGGAAACCCT
>NW_004443948.1:3793408-3794586 GCF_000243295.1 Trichechus manatus latirostris | reverse complement strand
CCAAGCATGATGTCCTTCTCCAGGGACTGATCCCCCAGATAACATGTCCAAAGTATGTGAAACATAGTCTCACCATCCTTGCTTCTAAGGAGCATTCTGTCTGTACTTCTTCCAAGACAGATTTGTTCACTCTTCTGGCAGTCCATAGTATATTCAATACTCTTCACCAGCACTGTAATTCAAAGGTGTCAATTCTTTTTTGGTCTTTTTTATTCATTGTCCAGCTTTCACATGCATATGAGGCGATTGAATATGCTATGGCTTGGCTCCGATGTACCTTAATCTTGAAGGTGACATCTTTGCTTTTTAACACTTTAAAGAGGTCTTTTGAAGCACATTTGCCCAATGCAATGGGAAGTAGAGTGTAAATCAACAATCAAACCAAACCCTTTGCTGTCAAGTCGACTTCAACTTATAACGATGCTATAGGACAGAGTAGAACTGTCTCATAGGCTTTCCAAAGCTGTAATCATTACGGTGGTCAAGACCTAGGCTGCTAACAAAAAGGTCAGCAGTCCAAATCCATTAGCTACTCCTTGGAAACTCTATGGGGCAGTTCTACTCTCTTCTGTAGGGTTTCTATGAGTTGGAACTGACGCGACAGCAACGGGGTTGCATCTTTACTGAAGCTAACTAACATGTCTTTCTCCTGGAGCGGCTGGTGGGTTGGAACAGTCGACCTTTCGTTAGCAGCTCTTAACCACTGCACCACCTCAGTCTCCTCTGGCAAGGAGAGTAAAGAGGAAATAAGCCAGTGAGAAAGTCTGAGGACCTAGACTTATGCTAAACAGGAGAAGATACAGTAAGGAGAAGATAAAGTTGGGAGATATTTAGAAGGCCATTATAGGACTTGGCAACATGTTGGCTGTGGATGGCTCAAATGAAGGAGGAACTGAAGATGGTAGATTTTTCATGGGAACTGGAGCCCTGAGTGTTTGTTTTTCTTTTAAAAGGATTTAGGATCTTTGCGTACCCCTAACATAAATCTCAGAAAACTGATAGTCTTTAGGATAAATGACATATTTGTAGTATTTTCATTCTAACATCTCTTTGTTTAGCTTATATGAAAATATTTGAAAACACAATTACTTTATGTTTGAGAGCATTTCCTTTCAGACTTTTTTTTCCCTAAGTATATGGGGCAGTGGCATTGAGTGTGTAAACATGTCTGTGTCTGT
>NW_004443948.1:3790893-3792019 GCF_000243295.1 Trichechus manatus latirostris | reverse complement strand
GCTTAGGCAGAGGCATAAGTGATCCAAGGACTTTGAGTGCCTTTCCCCCTGCATAGACTTGTTTGGGCCCTTTTCAACAGCGTAGGCCTTCATTACTGCAATACAACAGGGTATGTATCTGAAGTCTCAGTTCAACTGTTTCAGCTCTGAAGTGGCAGGTTCTTGACATTTGACACTGCTCTGCCCAATAAGCAGGGTTTTCACCTACTCACATCAGGGGCCTGAGGACTGGTGGCTCCACCCACGCCCCCTAGCCACCTACGATAGGGGCCCAAGAATAAGAGACGTCCCCCAGCCCTTACAGACAACAGCATCGGATACTCATAGTCTAGCTGCAAATCTCACCCACCTAAGCGCTCTAGAAAACAGGGATACGCCTTCCTCCTGGACACTCAGGGGCGACCATGAGCCCACTGCCTTGCTCAGAGTATGTCCCCTGCTGCAGCCAGATGCCTGTGCCTACACCAGTCACACACAGGTCTAAGACTATAGGTGAGAGCCTGCACCACACACTTGGTAGCTATCTACCTGGGCACCTGAGCTGAATCCATATAGGAGGAGTGGGTGGACTCCTGAGCTCACATACCTAGTAACAGATCTAACCACCTGGTTACAGGACATTCGAGCTTCAAAGGTGCCAATAATCAAACTAGCACACAGAAGCAGCCTATTTGGGCATATCAGAACAAAACTAGAAGCTAAGACACAGTAAGAAAACATAAAATAAATAAATATAATAACTTATTGATTGCTCGGAGACAACACTCAATATCAAATCACATAAACAGGCAATCCATGATGGTTTCAGCAAGCTCCCAAAATAAAGAATCAAGAAATTTTCCAGAGGAGGAAAATTTCTTGGAATTATCTCAGGCAGAATACAAAAGATTAATATACAGAACTCTTCTAGAAATTAGGAAGGAAATTAAGCAAAACGCAGAACATTCAATAGAGGAAATGAAAAAGATTAGAGAAGAGCATAATAATAAATTTACCAGGCTGCAAGAATCCATAGAGAGACAGCAATCAGAAATCCAGAAGATTAACAATAAAATTTCAGAATTAGACAACTCAATAGAAAGTCATAAGAGCATAATTGAGGCAATAGAAGTCAGAATTAGTGAGA
>NW_004443948.1:3789276-3790516 GCF_000243295.1 Trichechus manatus latirostris | reverse complement strand
ATTTCCAGATAAACAGACGTTTAGGGAATTTGCAAAAACCAAACCAAAATTACAAGAAATACTAAAGGGAGTTCTCTGGTTAGAAGATCAATAACACCAGACAACAACCCAAGACTAGAACACAGGACAGAGGAACCAGATATCAACCCAGACAGGGAAGTCACAAAACTAAACCAAAGCTAAAACACTGAAAATAGGGAAAAAGATGTCAATATGTGAAAGTTGACAACATTAAAACAAAAAAGAGGGACTCAGATAATGTAGACGTAGATTTTTCATATGGAGAGGAAGTCAAGGCAATATAAAGAAATAAAAGACTGGTATAAGCTTAGAAAAATAGTGGTAAATATTAAGGTAACCACAAAGGAAACTAACAATTCTACAAGTCAAAATAAAAAATTAGAAAAATATAAAGACTCAGCAAGCCCAAAATCAACAACAATGAAAAAGATGAAAAGAAAATTGACTTAGCACAGAAAATTAAGTGGAATAAAGAAACTGTGGACAACACACAAAAAAAGACATCAAAATGACAGCACTAAACTCATACCTATCAATAATTACCCTGAATGGAAACGGACTAAGTGCACCAATGAAGAGACAGAGAGTGGCAGACTGGATAAAAAAACACGATCTGCCTATATGCTGCCTACAAGTGACACACCTTAGACACAAAGACACAAACAAATAAAACTCAAAGGAAGGAAAAAAATATATCAAGCAAACAACAGTCAAAAAAGAGCAGGAGTAGCAATATTAATCTCTGACAAAAGAGACTTTAAAGTAAAATCCACCACAAAAGATAAGGAAGGACACTATATAATGCTTAAAGGGCCAATACACCAGGAGGACTTAACTATAATAAATATTTATGCTCCTAATGACAGGACTCCAAAATACATAAAACAAACTCTAACGACATTGAAAAAAGAGATAGGCAGCTCCACAATAGTAGTAAGAGACTTCAACACACCAGTTTCGTTGAAGGACAGAACATCCAGAAAGAAGCTCAACAAAGACATGGAAGATCTAAATGCTACAATCAACCAACTTGATCTCGTGGACATATACGGAACATTCCACCCAACAGCAGCCAAGTATACTTTCTTTTCCAACACACATGGAACATTCTCCAGAATACCCCACAAATTAGGCAATAAAGAAAGTCTTAACAAAATCCAAAGCATCAAAATATTACAAAGCATCTTTTCTGACCATAAAGCCATTAAAGTAGAAATCA
>NW_004443948.1:3774014-3775123 GCF_000243295.1 Trichechus manatus latirostris | reverse complement strand
TAGGTTCTATAATGACCGCAATCATAGGATGATGTGACTCCAAAAGAAGAGTGGACCTATGGATGCCCAGGGGCCTGAAGGAGGGATCGTAAGTGGAGTAGATGAGGGCAGTATTGCCCATCAAAAGGCAGTACAATTGAAAGCCCTGGCAAGGCATTTGCCTCAACAACCAGAAGCATCCAACAGGGAGTATCAGTGTTAGCAAACTACCTCATTTAGAGGGCTGTCAAGACGATTTCAACTCATAGCGACCCCATGTGACAGAGTAAAACTGCCCCCATGGAGTTTCCTAAACTGCAATTTTTACGGGAGGAGCTTGCCAGGTCTTTTTCCCACTGGGTGGGTTCAAACCATCCACTTTCAGTTAGCAGCATTTCTCCAGTTCCAGTCATTGACCCTGAAGGAGGCCACAGACAGTCTGGTCTGAATGCGGGCGTGGTGGATAAAAAGGGAGGAGAAGCAGAACCAAAAGTGATCCTGGCCCTGGGTAAATCCCCCCTATTCCTGGTAAAGAAACTGGGGTTAGCATTGTGACAAGTGAGAACAGGAAGTGAAGTCAGGTTTTGGAATTAGGGAAAGATCCTACAACCGTTTCTTTTAATACAAACTTTTGCAGCAACCAACTAAAAAAAATTTCTAGAGAAGGTATTTATATACAATATTCTGAGATCTAATTGTTTTCAATTAAAAATCTGGTGACATGCATTTGTGGCATTTTTCTTCCTTGAACTAGAGAACAAAAATCCTCTTAGTCACGGAAAATGCTATACATTTGGACAGAAATATAAAATTTCCTAGTGATGCTTAGGAAGGGAAATAAAACACCTTTGAGAACTTTCCTCAGTGGTAACAAATGAATGTTTATAAAACGAAATGAACTTTCTGGTTAAAGGAATTTAAGAACCTGGGGAAATATTCTTTAGTAACCCCTCTGGCATCATTTTAATTGTAATGCAATGAGTCCAATGTATTAGAATATGAACTACAGTCTACTTACTGCAACACATTAAGAAATCCAAATATCTGGAACAGATCATATCTCATTTGTGATTGCTGATTAGAACAAATAATGGAGTAAGACGGCTTTCCATCTTCTTTTTTTTTTTTTT
>NW_004443948.1:3771810-3772683 GCF_000243295.1 Trichechus manatus latirostris | reverse complement strand
GCTTTGGGGATAGGGGCCAGAAAGACATTTCTAACTCTACTGTAGTATGAGAAGCAATTAAGCTACAAGTTGCTTAGCTGTAAGCAGTTAACCTCACAAACCTAATAAATTATTTGATTATATGGAATGCTTAGAACTTTGAACTCTTTTGGTAAACATGCATGAAATTTCAAAATCTGTGTTATTTGTGTTTGCCACTTAAGTATTTTAACATTGCACCTCTTATTCTGTGCTTTGGGATGTACACATAGCAAACAGGATAGATGCACATGATCTCTCATTGCCAAATCAGTTGATTGCATTGTCTTTGCTGCTGCTATTATTGTCTGTTTCAGCTGGGGATTGCACCACTGTATTTCTACACATGACAGAAAGCGGTGCTTTTTGTCCCTCTCCTCAATTAGAAAACAAACAGGCCTAAGACTCTTTATAGACACTGATGAATCCAAAATAGTCTGTAATTAATTTCAAATTCACTACTAGTTTCAGAAATTAGCTAACACTGCAAATTTCACTGACCATGATAGGCCCTTAATAATAAGGCCTATTGTTTGAAATGTGCAAGTCAGCAGAAATACAAATGAAAACCTTCCAGCTTTAAACACTCTACTACATAAAAATCAAACAAAGCCAGATGAAATCTGAACAAGAAAAAAAAAAAAGCTTTAAGCAACTATGTCCTGCATCAGCTCAATTAATCACTTCAAACATACTTTCTTTTTTGTACATTCATTTTTGTGAGGTCAACCTGTCAGAGATACCAAGAGAGCACAACATTGCCTTTTTTTCTAGAACCTCAATGATAATATGTCAGGCAGCCTTAGTAGGTCATCTAAAGTGCTCATAATAGAAATGTATGCAAATAACTTTATA
>NW_004443948.1:3765144-3771710 GCF_000243295.1 Trichechus manatus latirostris | reverse complement strand
TGTTGTATTACTATTTACAGCTGTTTTTATCAATTCCTGAGATATCTTTGCTTCTGAGAGAAGTACTCCAGCAACTAAATCACAAACTTGTTTTCATTCTCACCCTCTTTGTATATTGTATTCACTATTTATATACTTAATGTAATGTAGACTTGTGGCAATAATTATATATATGTATATATACTAGTCGTTCATTTGTTTACTTCTAAAGCAATGCAACTTTTAGCTATGGTTTTGGAAATAGTCCAAATGTTCCAAATAACATGCTGAATCATAGCACATTCTCAAGTTTTTTTACTCCCTCTGTTTGAATTCCAGGCTCGTGGTTTAAACTATTTGTCAAGTAGGGGAAATTACTAAATCTATTTAATACTTGCTTCTGTGCCATATCACAGGAATGACTACCTATTCCATAGGGGTAAAAATTGCAGGAACAATCTATAGGGCTGCATCAAGGAATCTAGAAAAGATCTTTTTCTTCTTCTTCCATAATCGTCAGCCCAGCTTCCCTGACTTCATGACCTCACCTTTCCTAAGCCTCCCTGGCAGCTCTGTAACTCATAGCCAGTCTTCTTGCTCTCCTACAAAATTTTTTTTACATACATTGTTATGAGACCCTAATTGCTCACCCCATTCTGCGACAGCACCCTCCTCCTTTCAGCCCCTAATTCCCCATGACCGTTCAACCCGCTCCTAACCCTCTCTGCTTTCCCATCTCACCTCTGGACAGAAGCTGCCCCTTTGGTCTCTTGTATCTACTTGACTAAGAGGCGCACTCTTCACGAGTATCACTTTATGTCCCACCGTCCAGAACTTTCCCTCATTAAAATTCTCATTCTTGAGTACCATTCCAATGGAAAAATGAGTATGTCACTTCCTCCTATCCTCTGAAAAATCTCATTTTGATTTCTTACTGATTTCCCCAACAAAAGAAAAGCAGGTGCTTCCCCTAAAACTCCAGATGCTGTACAATGTCTAACTCCACATACTGCTAACCTTATATAAAGATGCATGTTTTTCTTGCTTTAATTTTTTTTCTATAGCACGTTGTTCTGCTTATGAATGTTATACATACAGTCAATTATCCAAGCTAATGGAGATGAGCTGTGGGAGAGATAATTAGGAACAGCAGATAATCTACCCTGCTATTAGTGCAGGTGTCAGCAAAGGGCTGGCCTGAAACATCATTGTAAGGGGGTGTGTAGTGGGGAAGGGGGAGGTTTGCACTCCCAAGATAGTTACAGAGTGTTGGGGAGAAGCCACTAAGGAGGGATGGGGAAGTTAAGCCTGGTGAGGAAGAAAACGTTAAGGCAGATGATCATTCATTAATATAAATGTTGTGGATAATCTGGAATTTACTGTTACCTATATATTTAAGAGCATGTTTGAAATGATATGATTAGCCTAAAGTAATATGTTTTGATTTACACCTGGTACAGTTTCCCCGTGGGTTCTATTTTAAGGGGACAGACCCTACCATCACCCAGAAGTCAATATCACTAATGTAACCTAGTGCTCAGTAAAAGGGACTGATCATCATCAGTGCTGGAAAATCATCCAGCATACTTATATTCAAAGGTCATCACTGTTAATTTGGTACATAAAAGTCAGGAAGTATACCCTAAAATTATGACCCATTTGTTTTTGATTAGTTTGCTGTTCAGCATTGTTTCAAATAGCCTGTTTACATGTGCAAGAATAGGTGAACATCTTTTTACTGATTCCATAACTACTAAATAAAGGCCTGGAATACAATTTTCTGCCCTAATATACCTTATATAGTAGTGATGTTGTAAATATGCAAGAAGGCAATGATCTCTTTCCATGTTGTAAAGTCGTATTAGGCATTTCAATATTCTAATATGGAATAGAATCAAGATCAGCCAATGAAAATAACAAATAAATACCAACGCAGAAATAGCAAGAGTAGCCCAGAAGGGCCTTAGTAGTTAAAAAAATAAAATAAAATAAAAAGCCTGATAATAAAAAAAATTCCTTGGCAAGCCAAGAGAATCTAACACTTTTATGAGCAATGGCTTCAAAGGAAGAGGAGCAGATGCAGACCTTTCAATTTATAACCCTCTTCCCCATAGTTTTACACTGTGGTCTCCATTGAGCAGCAACACTCCAGGGTCTCAACTAGTGTTGTTTTCAATTACTGATACTATCCTGCCCTGATAGATAGGAAGTGATAAAACAACTAGTAAGAAATCATTTTTCATAATCCTTCAGAGTGCAATCTAGCCTCAAACCTGCTGCACTTGGAGTCCGTTCATGGTCTGGAAGCTGAACTTTGGTGGATTCTACAGCCTCAGAGTGGAATCACTTCACATATTTTTCAGCAGATTAGCCTCTGGAGTATTTCTTTTTTACTCTCAAAGTCTAGCAAAACACAATCTAGCCTATAAGCATTCTCACTGAGGAAACATAAATATCACACAAAATAATATTAAAACAAGTGTGCTTCCCAATATTTCAAACATTACTAGTTTCTTTTAATAAACATCCCAATACTTTTTTCCCAACTGGCTGTAGGATTCTGAAATATTTAGTTTAGGGAATCAGTACATAAAATTGCAGTTGATTTGTATGCCAAGAATTATGAAAAATCACAAAATTTCTTTGCATAAAAGACAGTTGAATGTCCAAGGAAATTAAATTGCAGTATGTCATAAAATAATTCCCTCTTTCAAAGAAAAGGATCAATCATCTCTTCAATTACTAAAAAATAATAGAAGCAGTCCATTTTAATTGGCTGCACTTTTTAAGGTAATAGGTATTAACTTCCATTTTTGTAAGCTATTTCCTTGTTAATCACTCACAGATCTATTGTTTCAAAGATTTTCCTGAGGCACTCGATGCTAAAGGTTCAAAGCAGTTAAGGGTGCTTGAATTCCTTTACAAGCCTATTATAAGCCAATATTCAATCAAAACGATTACTGCTAGCCATTAAAAAATCCACTAAGTATTAAGGGTAATAACTCTTGCATGTTATTACTGGGAATTATTACAAAGCAAAAGGCTTTTGTGTTGCTGTTTGCAAAGACTGCTTAATTTATTTGACATCCTTGGGAAAAAAAAAAAAAAAAAATCTGCTGCTCAACCAGAAAAAAAAAGTAGTTTTGTCCCCATTATCTCTGAACAAGAAGTGTCACAAAGCTCCAGGCTAGAATTAACATGAGATAGGCTATTACAGTTGTAAGAGCATTTAGCAGCCTTCCCCACTGACTTCAGGGTGATAATATATACAGCCCCATGTAATCTGTCTCCTTCTCTGCTGCTCTTTATTTGCTTCTCTCTTCCTCTACTTTTTTACTAATATTCCTGCCTTATTATAAATCATCATAAGAAGTAAACTGCAACATTTTTTTACTAAGGTGACACCAATGGGTGGAGTTTTACCTTGGGCAAAGTCAAATAAAGAATCACTGCTTATAAGGAATAATTTTTTAAAAGCTAAACACAACATTCAAGTGTAGGAATACTTCCTGACTCATACTGGAGAAAGTCAGCTATATCTGGTATGCTTTTCACTAGAAAGTTGTTTTCACATATTATTAATTTGCACAGATAGGAAATACAAATACAGTTAAATTGAAGCTTAAGAAGATAATCATTCAGACTGCTGTATCATAGGTTATGAAATAAGATGCAGTAATGTTAATAAGGGGGGAAGAATGTATCTTGATGATTCAGAATATCCATAATTATTATTGTAAATAATGCTATCTACCTGGTATTGGGAAACCCTGGTGGTGTATTGAGTATGGTACAAAGCACATTTAAACCAAGGCAGTTCCCGTGAAGCTTACAAGACAGAGTATACCAGAAGTGATGTTTGAGCACACTTAGGTCTTGATTTTATCCACGTATTTCTAGTTTAATTTCTCTTAAATTGATATTAATTCTTTTGAAATTGATTCAATATTTTTAAAAGCTTAGGCATCACAAGATTTAAATCGAATTTAATCTGTAGGCAAGTTCCTCTAAGGATTTTTCAAACTTGGCACTGTTGACATTTGTTGTTGTTGTTATTAGGTGCCATCAAGTCGATTCCTAGTCATAGCAACCCTATGTACAACAGAATGAAACACTGCCTGGCCCTGCACCATCCTCACAATTGTTATGCTTGAGCCCGTTGTTGCAGCCATTTAGGACTAGATAATCCATTGTTATGGAAGACTGTCCTACAGCCCGATAACCTACAGACTGGGGAAAAAAAAATTTGGTTATGACATATTTGACAAAGGTCTAATCTCTAAAAGCTATAAGATACTGCAACACTTTGACAATAAAAAGAAAAAAAAATCCAATTAAAAAATGGGCATAAGATATGAACAGATACTTCACCGAAGAAGATAGTCAGGTGGCTAACAAATGCATGAGGAAATGCTGGTGATCATTAGCCATTAGAGAAAAGCAAATCAAAACTACAATGAGATACCATCTCACCCTGACATTACTGGCACTAATTGAAAAAACAGAACACAACAAATGTTGGAAAGGCTGCAGAGAGATTGGAACTCATATGCCCTGCTGGTGGGAATGTAAAATGGTGCAATCCCTGTGGAAAATGATATGGTGCTTCCTTAAAAATTAGAAATAGAAATACCATATGATCCAGCAATCCCACTCCTAGGAATATATCCTAGAGAATAAAGGCTGTCACATGAATAGACATATGCACACCCATGTTCACTGCAGCATTATTCACAATAACAAAAAGATGGAAACAACCTAAGTGCCCGTCAACAGATGAATGGATAAACAATCTATGGTACACACACAACATGGATGAATCTGGAGGGCATTATGCTGAGTGAAATAAGGCAATCACAAAAGGACAAATACTCTATAAGACCACTATTATAAAAACTCAAGAAAAGGTTTACACATAGGAAGAAACAATCTTAGATGGTTACGAGGGTGGAGAAGAGAAATCACAAACTAGGTAGTAGATACACGGTAACTCTGGTGAAGGGAGAAGACAGTACACATTAAGGGGAAGTCAGTACAACATGACCAAGGCAAAGTCATAGCAATTTCATAGACACATCTAAACACCCTGAGGGCTGAGGACCATGATCCTGGGGGACATCTAGGTCAATTGGCATAACATATTTCATAAAGAAAATGTTCTGCATATGACTGTGGTGAGTAGCGTCTGGGGTCTTAAAAGCTTATGACCAGCCATCTAAGATACATCTACTGGTTCCATCTCATCCAGGGCAAAGGAGAATGAAGAAAACCAAAGACACATAGGAAATGTTAGTCCAAAGGACTAATGGACCACAAGTGCCACAGCCTCCACCAGTGTGAGCCCAGAACAAATAGATGGTGCCTGGCTGCCACCACTGACCACATGACAGGGTTCACAATAGAGGGTCCCGGACGGAGTGGGAGAAAAATGTAGAACAAAATTCAAATTCACAAAAAAAGACCAGACTTACTGAACTGACAGAGACTGGAGGAACCCCGAGACTATGATCCCCAGACACCTTTTTAACTCAGAGTGGAAATTCACCCTTAAACCAAAGATTACACAGGTCTATAAAACCAAAAATAACACATATGAAGAAAGTGTTTCTTAGCTAAATCATGTAAATTAGACCAAATGGGCAAAACCTGCCCAAAAGCAAAGATAAGAAAGCAGGAAGGGACTGGAAAACAGGATGAATGGAAATGGAACTCGAGGTGGAGAAGGGGAGTGTTGACACATCATGCGGATTGCAACCAATGTCACAAAAAAATTGTGGTTAAATTGTTGAATGAGAAATGAATTTGCTATGTAAACTTTCACCTAAAGCACAAGAAGAAAATATAAGAATATCTAAAATTCGTAAGGCTTAACTTAGTGACTGACAAAAGTAATGATAAGTAATATCTGAATGAACAGAATGTTTAGACTCGGCAGAAAACTGTATATTTTCGTAGTTTAATTTGAGAATTGCTTTTCTTCACCTTTTTTAGTTCTATTTTGTGATAATTGCAATTTATGCTACAAATCACCATTTTGAAAACACTATAAGAAAATTTGAATATTACTTTTTGAATTATGAGCTAATCATTCATAAACAAAGACTTGAGTATTAAATTTGGTGGAATTGTGTCATTAATATGTATGTAGCTACAATTGTGAGACTGCTCTATACCTGAGACTAACTTTTTGCAAGGGCCTTGTGATGACACAATCAATAACCATATTTAGTGAGAGCCAATTTAATGTATACTATCAAACTAAAAAACCAAATTCATTGCCATGGAGTTGATTCTGACTCATAGTGACCCTAAAGGACAGAGTAGAACGGTCTCATGGAGTTTCCAAGGCTGATGATCTTTGTGGAAGCAGACTGCCACATCTTTCTCTCAAAGAGCAGCTGGTGGGTTTGAACTGCCAACCTTTTGGTTAGCAGCCAAGCACTTACCACTGTGCCACCAGGGCTCCTTGTGTATAACATAAAGTTATTTAAAAAAAAAATTATACCATTTTCAATAGCCCCTAAAAAGATAAAATACTTAGGAATAAATCTGACCAGGGATGTAAAAGACCTATACAAAGAAAACTA
>NW_004443948.1:3746384-3762532 GCF_000243295.1 Trichechus manatus latirostris | reverse complement strand
ATATATATTATTAAGGAGCCCTAGTAGCTAGTGGCAGTCTACTTCTGTAAAGATTTACAGCCTTGGAAACCCTATGAGGTAGTTCTACCCTGTCCTAGAGGGTCATTATGAATCGCAATCAACTCAATGGCAATGGGTATATATGTTATTCCTCTCTAGAGTGATCAAGGCCCCATTACCTTTCAAAACTATACTATAATATCACAATTAGGATATTGACACTGATACAGTCAAATTACAGAACATTTGCATCACTGCATGAATTACTCCTTTTGTCCTTATATAATCACTCTCACCTCCCATCATTTCAGCCACATCCCTAAACTCCGCCAGCCATTGATCTGTTCTTCATTTCTATAATTCTGTCATTTAAAGTATGGTATATAAATGGAAGCATATAATATATGACATTTTGCACTGGTATTTTTCACTCAGCATAAATCTCTGGAGATTCATCCAGGTTCTTGCATGAATCAATAGTTC
The DNA here is from genome assembly GCF_000243295.1 of Trichechus manatus latirostris. NCBI lineage: Eukaryota > Metazoa > Chordata > Mammalia > Sirenia > Trichechidae > Trichechus > Trichechus manatus. Next base: position 3,762,049 of record NW_004443948.1, on the reverse strand, counting down.
GTTCCTTTTTATTGCTGAATAGTATTCCATGGTGTGAATGTACGACAGCTTGTTAACCATTCACACTTTGAAGGATTGTTGTTTACGGTTTGAGGCTATTATGAATAAAGCTTCTATGAACATTAAAAAAAAAAAAGAAAGAATTAAGATAGGATTGCTGCCAAATTAAGAATAATCTATTTTTTAAGATAACCTACCACACAAGCAAAATACTTTGTAGAGTGCTAAATTTGTAGTTGAGAAGAGCAAGTGATTTTTCAGGTCAGAACAGATTATACAGGTTAAGAATTGTTTTTACGACAACAGCTGTTGCATTTGGAGATATGGAGAGTCTCAAATACACTTTTGAGATTAGTTGCAATAAGATATTGATTTAGAAGAGAGACTGTTGGAAGTTGTCTTCTCCCTGACTCTTCTTTGGATGTCTTCCCTTGGTTAGAATGCTACCAGAAGAATACTGTATTAGTTTCCTATTCCACTGTAACAAATTACCACAAACCTAGTGGTTGAAAAAAACACAAATTTATTACATTGTTGGGAGGCAGAAATCCAAAATAGGTCTCACTGGGCTGACATCAAGGTGTCAGCGGGTCTGCATTCCTTCTGGAAGCTCTAGGGGAGAATCCATTCTCTTACTTTTCCATCTCCTTGAGGCCACCTGGCTCCTGGTGCCTTCCTCCATCTTTGAAGCCAGCAGCATAGCATCATCAAATCTCCCTCTGACCCTTACTCCTATGTTTCCTTTTCCACTTTTAAGAACGCTGTGATTACGTTGGGCCCGTCCTGACAATTCAAGATTATCTCCTTAAGATCAGCTAATCACTGTTCTTGTTAGGTGCCTTCAAATATTTTCCTACTCTATGTACAACAGAAGGAAATGTTGCCTGGTCCTGCACAATTCTCACAATCATTACTATGTATGAGCCCATTGTTGCAGCCACTGTATCAATTTCGTTGAGAGTCTTCCTCTTTTTCGCTCACCCTGTACTTCACCAAGAAAGATGTTCTTCTCCAGAAACTCGTCCCTCTTAATAACATGTCCAAAGTAAGTGAGATGAAATCTCGCTATTCTCATTTCTAAGAAGGATTCTGGCTGTATTTCTTTGAAGACAGATTTGTTTGTTCTTTTGGCAGTCCATGGTATAGTCAATATTCTTCACCAACACCATGATTCAAATGCATCAACTCTTCTTCGGTCTTCCTTATTCATTGTCCAGCTTTTACGTATATATGAGGCAATTGAAAATACCATGGCTTGGATTAGGCACACCTTCGTTCTCAAAGTGACATCTTTGCTTTTAAACACTTTAAAGCAGTCTTTTGCAGGAGAATTTGCCCAATGCAATGCATCGTTTGATTTCTTGACTGCTGCTTCCTTGGGCATTGATCGTGGATCCAAGTAAAATGAAATCTGTGACAATTTCAACATTTTCTCCATTTATCAAGATGTTACTTATTGGTTCAATTGTGAGGACTTCTGTTTTCTTTATGTTGAGATGTTATCCATACTGAAGGCTGTAAGTGCTTCAAGTCCTCTTCATCACTAAGTACTTCAGGTCCTCTTCACTTTAAGCAAGCAAAGCTGTGTCATCTGCATAACACAGTTTGTTAATGAGTCTTCCTCCAATCCTGATGTCATGTTCTTCTTCATATAGTCCAGCTTCTCTGATTATTTGCTCAGCATATAGATTGAATAAGTATGGTGAAAGGATACAACCCTGACACACACCTTTCTTGATTTTAAACCATGTAGTATTCCCCTTGTTCTGTTCGAAAGACTGCCTCTTGGTCTGTGTACAGGCTCCTCATAAGTACAATCAAGTGTTCTAGAATTTCCATTCTTCACAATGTTATCCGTAATTTGTTATGATCCACATAGTGGAATGCCTTTGCATAGTCAATAAAACACAGGTAAATACCTTTCTGGTATTATCTGCTTTCAGCCAAGATCCATCTGACATCAGCAATGATATCCTGGTTCCATGGCCTCTTCTGAATCCGGCTTGAATTTCTGGCAGTTCCCTGTTGATATATTGCTGCAACCATTTTTTAATTAACTTCAGCAAAATTTTACTTGCGTGCGATGTTAATGATATTGTTCAATAATTTTCACATTCCACTGGATCACTTTTCTTTGGAATGGGCATGTATACAGATCTCCTGCAGTCAGTTGGCCAGGTAGCTGTCTTCCAAATTTCTTGGCATAGATGAGTGCCTCTAGCATTGAATCAATTTGTGAAACATTTCAATTGGTATTCCGTCAATTCCTGGAGCCTTGCTTTTGTCAGTGCCTTCATTGTAGCTTGGACTTCTTCCTTCGGTACCATCAGTTCTTGATTATACACTACCTCCTGAAGTGGTTGAACATCGACTACTTCTTTTTGGTACAGTAACTCTTTGTTTTCTATCTTCTTTTGATGCTTCCAACATCATTCAATTTTTTGCCCATAGAATCCTTCAGTATTGCATCTCAAGTCTTGAATTTTTTCTTCAGTTCTTTCAGCTTGAGGAATGCTGAGTGAGTTCTTCCCTTTTGGCTTTCTGACTCCAGGTCTCTGTACATTTCATTATACTTTAATTTGTCTTCTTGAGCCTTGTCCAGCTCTTTTACTTCATCATTTCTTCCTTTCACTTTAGCTAGTCTAAGTTCAAAAGCAAGTTTTAGAGTCTCTTCTGGTGTTCGTTTTGATCTTTTCTTTCTTTCCTTTCTTTTTAATGACCTCTTGCTTTCTTCGTATATGATGTCTTTGATGTCATCTCACAACTTGTCTGATCTTCAGTAATTAATGTTTAATGTGTCAAGTCTTTTCTTTAAGATCAACTGATTAGTAACATTCATTCTATCTGCAAACTTCATTCCCCCTTGCCATGTAACATGACATATTCACAGGTTCCAGGGATTAGGATGTGGCCATCTTTGGGGAGTCATTATTTTACCTACCATAGATGCGAGTTTTAAAATCAACTATAAATCCTCAGCCCTGTGTGATATTCTTTGGACTATTCCAGTTGCAGACTGTTTTCCTGATGGTACCTAACACTTCCCATATGGTTATAAAGGACGCTTTTGACTTACTGACATGAGTACACTATTCTTTGCTGATTTTGTGCATGATTGTTGTTGTTAGTGTCATGAGTCGATTCTGACTCAGCGACCCTATATGTCAGAGTAGAACTGACCCATAGGGTTTTCTAGACTGTAATCTTGTTACAGGAGCAGATCGCACAGTCTTTTTCTCCCACAGAGTGGTTGGTGGGTGCAAACTGCCAACCCATCAGTTAGCATCCAAGTGCTTAACCAGTGTGCCAGATTGTGTTCAAGACCGTTACCTATCTATTCTTCATTTGGCAAAGGTGTTCTTGATGCTTTCTCTGGTCAGCCTTAACAGAGTTCCAGGAAAGGGAATGAAGGACGTTTGGACAATTGCTGACATCAAATTTTTCACTGGAACAAACTTGGTTTAATACTGTGTCCCAGATTCCGCTTTATGAACATATTGCATTAGTATTCGAATGAAGTTTTATTTACTTGATATTTAATTTCAGACTCAAGCTTCATTCATAGTATTGACCATCAGCATATTTAGAATATTTGAATAGCTGACTACATTTTTCTTTTATCCTCCACGTATGTCTGACACATAGGGTTCAAAAAATAGTTTCTAAGTTTAACCAATACAATTCGGTGAATATTTAGCTTCAAATTAAAGTAAATTTAAACAATATATATTTGAATAATATCACCCAATTTTATTTTAAGAAAGACAGACTTGTCAGAACTAAACCAAAAAGCTAAGTAATTTTATTCAGTCATTAATTTATTCATTTGTTTATTCACTTGTGCTAGAATTTTAAAGGTGAAAGAGTCCTTCAGAAAAAACTGAAAACCCTTTGCCATTGAGTCAATTCCAACTCATAGCAACCCTATAGGACAGAGAGAACTGCCCCATAGGGTTTCCAAGGAGCAGCTGGTGGATTTGAACTGCTGACCTTTTGGTTAGTGGCCATAGCTCTTAATCACTGCACCACCCAAACCTTTCATTTTACAAATAACAAGACTCGGCTGAGCCTCACTATTGGTCATCAGAAGGTCTACAAGTAGCAATCCAGATCACCCATCTCTGAAGTCAATACTTGTCCTGTCCCATAGATCTCACTCAATAAAGAAGAGAGGTGAAAATCTGGATGGCAGTCTCTGAAAAGTCTGCGGATGTTGTTGATAAATTCAGACACTTTGGCCTATCAAGAAATGAATAAATGTTCCCACCATCCCTCAATACTCAGAGCATAATTCATGTAGTTAATGGAGGCTTGTTGTGTTAAGTATCAGAGGCCAGCCCTTTGGGATCTTTGCTTCTCATTCTATTAGGTATATTTGAGCTAGAATTTTTTTTCAGCAAATGATTTCTGCCATTCCATGTGGAGATTCAGTACAGTATTCAAACTTTCATAGAGATAATCTTATTCTAATGAAAACAGACAATTATTTTATGTCAGAAGCATAAATGGACAAAGATGAGATCAGTCCCTGAAAGGAATGAAGTAGAAATAGCATTGGGATAGTGGAGATGGGGTTTTCTGAACCCCTATCCATGATCTACTAAGAAAATTAGAAAGTGGTAAAGGTAACTACCATGAACAAATCAATACGTACACTTGTACCCAGATCATCTGTCAATTTCTATGCCATCAAAAATAGTTCTTAATTCTCACAGTTCCCTCAAACCCAGTCTGAGATTATCATGGCTAGGGTGGTGGGGTGAGAATTCCAAGAATGAACTAGTGGGACCAGCTCTGTATTACAGAAGGAAAACACTTAACAATAAAAAGAACAGACGTTTTAACCAATGCCATAAAACAATATGTGTACTGCTGTTTCATGAGAAACTATTTGTTCTGTAAGCCTTCACCTGAAGTACAATTAAAAAAAAAAAAAAAGACATTTTAATTCAAGTAAGATAATAGAAATTCGGTGTCTTCTAGGATATGGTTTCAAATTGAAAGTTAAATTACAACAGGTTTTATGTCAAAAATGTCAATGACAAGGGAGACTTGTCCAAATGGAAACAGAAATAATTGGTCAGGTAATAAGAAGTTACATGAATACAAATGCATATTATGCTTAATCGTAACCATTTTAGTAATATCTGACATTACAAATGGAGGCAGATTCCTCTTCTACATTTTGCACATAACCCATTATGTAGTAAAGCAGATCTAAGCACAAGGTTGTGTTATCAAGGGAGGTTGGGGACTGTCTCCTTGGGGGGCATAAATATATTTTTCCATCTGCCTGAAACTGTTTAGGTGAAACATGCCTGAAGTCAGGGGCTGGATCAAATGATCTCTGGGGGTCTCTTCCAGCCTTTTGAGTCTTTGAGAGACATTTCTAATCAGCATGCTAATGAGTACTTTAAATTTGTATTCTGGTTTCCTTGAAGATAATTACCAGAAACACAAAGTGAAGAACAACATTTCTAAGTGCCTGTTTAAAAGAGGGAGAAAAAGAAGGAACACGTAAAAGAGGTAGTAAAATGTGACCCACTTGATATCAGAGAAGGCAATTACCTGAGGAGGCAATATGGTTCAATGGTCTTGGTAATGTCTGAGAAAGTCCAAGATTACTGGTTCTATTCCCTGTCCTCATGATGTCTTGCTGTGTGACCCAGGGCAAGTCACTTGACCTGAGTTTCCTCATCTGAAAACACATGAGCCCAGGAGTTGTGGTTGATTACCTGGCGAATATCGAACTACATAAAATAAATGAAGAATGGAATTTCATTTTGAGCTTCATCACTGCTGCAGCAATGACAGATGGGAATCATATGAATTAGGTTAGCCCCTGCGCTTCATTAACTGACATGAAAAATGTCCGACTGACATGGACGGTAAAATGGACTTTGAAAACACCTTAAGAAATCTTAAGTTTAGATATAATATAGATGATAAACATAGAGAAGATTTATTTTAATTTCTGCATTAACAAATTGTGCTACGATTTTATGTATTAAGTTAATCTAATTACTCCAAAATTGACCCTAGAAGGAAAAAAAAAAAAGTGGAGCAATTAGGCCAATATCATTTCTACCTGTACTTAATTGCGGGGGGGGAGTATTTTTATTAATATTGATTTATAGCAGCTTTATAAATAAGAACAAAGATCTATCAGTCTAAATTATTTTTCTCACTAAACCCTTACTTTCTTTATCAGTAGTAAAACAAATTCGATTTGAATTTTCATATGTTCTTGACACAAAAGGTGATTTACCCTGGCTGACTAAGTTGGCAGGTCACCAAACTTGGCACACAGGGTTAAATGCTTAGTTCCATGCTATTTTCAACAACACATTTTTTCCACCAGAGATGACTGCTTGGTTTTAATAAACATGCCCTAAACAAGAAATCAAATGAGGAAGGAATTGAACTTATGCATAACACAAAAGATAATGCTTTGTAAAATCAGCTAAAAGAATGTTTCTGACACACTCTTTAGAAAAGGCAAATAACTAAAAATACAAAAAGTGATATAAAGATGAATTGACACTACGTTTGTGACCAAGCTTGGAAAATTGAAACATCTATAAAAGTTAGGAGCTCTGAGTACTATCAATAATCCTTATCCATATTTTTAATATACTATATAGTCCCATTAAAGTCAAAGATCCAAAACCATTCTCAAAAAGTATTTGGCATTTTGATTAGAGATTGAAATTACTTGCAGCCTTTTGTTCACAAATATTAAAGAGAGGGCAGGGATGTCATAAGAAATACTCTCTACATGTGGTTTGGGGAATCATAAATTCTGGTTCCAACTCTGCTATTCAGCTTTTAGATGGCATTATACGTTAGTCCCACCATCTGTACAGTATGAATAATAATATTTAGCTAACCCACAGGTGTATTGTAAAGAATAGATAATAAAAAGTAACTCTGAACACACAACCATTCTTAGAGCCCAGATGATAAAGAAAACAAATGGTTAAGAGAAAGCAAATAGGTTATACTTTCTAATGAAACTCTATGAGAATCACCCTTAACCTGATAAAAACGTTTCCTAACAAAGTTTACCATTTCCTACCAAAATTTTCATCTGACTTAATTTTTCCCTACATTTCCAGATCTAAGAGAGACAAAACACATCCTGATCTTACAGAGTGATTTGGTAGATCTTACATAAGGGATTAGCTACTGATAGATTCTTGCTCTAAGTTTATGCAGTTTCAGTATATTGAATTATACCTTTTATTAAGAATTGAACAGTATACTTTTTTCTGAAGGACAGGGACTAGCGCAACTTTTAGGACTTCAGCAACAGAGTTCGTGGAACTCTTCTTTTTCTCCTGGGTATTGACATTTACTAACATGACACAGGTAAAATGACCAGCAAATCTTTGTATCTCTTCCTTCCGAATTTCAGATTCCAAGGATACTGAATCTATATCCTAATTTGAGCCAGATATCTATCCCTTTTCACTAAGGTATGTTAAGAATAAAAAAATCGTAGTAGAGATAGGGCCCTGGCATCTACTTTTACGTATTAATGAGCTATTTCCAGGGATGTGAAAAATCACTGTGAACCAAGAAATCATCCCAGATGATGAATTTGAAAAACTTATTACTAATTGTTAGTAACCCCTCGGCCTATAGACGAAAGATAACACATTAACCTTCTTTTCTTCAAGCTTGAAAGAACATTTCCTACCATTTACTGCCTGATAACCACCTTTTATACTTAGCCCCTTCCTCCTCCATAGCAGAAAATCAGATCTGACCCACAGGGTTGGAAAGTTGTGTGTTTACAAATTCCTTTCTCTGTATGACTTTCTGGGAGGAGTTGCTCTCAACATACGACTTTCTTTTACCAACATCCTTACCTTCTTCCTTTTGTAAAATTTGAGCTTCTAAAGGGAAAAATAAAACACAAATAATTAAGCAAAAGGGCCCTGGTTTAGTGTTAGGAAAGTCAAAAGAAAAACTAATTTCAAGGATGAGTAGTTAAAATTGCTAAAATCATGCACCGTGGGTGAAAAGTATGGGGCAGAGAAAAAGCCATTTGATTTTGTGATTATCATTGGTGATCCTCAGAATGCAGTCTCATAGTATAGGGACAGAAGGTCAGACTACGTTGAGGTAGAGTATATGACGCTGAGAAAGGAAGTGGTGCCCACAAGTATAGACTATACTTCAAAAATTTGAGAGTGAAATGAAAGGAAGTAGGTTATTTTCAAGACACTTGAAATATGGCCTCACCATTATGCCTCACAATATCTGGCAGTGTGTGTGTAAGTCCAGGAACACTCTTATGACTAGTGGGTTCAAGCTTGCACAGTTTATGGAGAAAGATGAAAAATACCTTTAGATTTTATCCAGTGCCTCCTTTAGTCCATGTCCTATCCTCCATGAATCACTGCCCAGAAATATCTTAACCTTTTTATTCTTCAGCCCTCTTCTCTTTTTTAATGCTTCTTCCTCTTCTCCTTACCCTCAAAGGACCAAGATCAATAGGGTACCTTTCAGATAAAGCAGCTAATACTGCTGTTTTAGGGGACTCCATCCTGTCCTCCATTTGGAATAGTTTAGAGAATTCAGATTCTTTTGGGAGTAACATCTGAAAGATAAGATAAAAGTTTCTCTGTTAATACTGGTCATCTTAAAGGAAGAAAGTGCACAAAATGAGCAGAAACTTTATATTTCCCCATAAACTCATTGCAGTTGAGTCAATTCTGACTCATAGCAACCCTGTAGAACAGAGTAGAACTGTCCCATAGGGTTTCCAAGGAGCAGCTGGTGGATTTGAACTGCCAACCTTTTGGTTTGCAGCTAAGCTCTTAACCACTGCGCCACCAGGGATCTCTTAAGTTTATTTATATTTGCACGAAAGGAATCAGTAGAAAAGTAATTACTGAAGATTCTAGGACCAATTTTTCAAACTGGCCGAAGACTGTCTAGAGTACTGTCACCTGAGGTCTTTATCTATGTATATAAGTTTGTCAGGCAAAGAGCAAAACAAGAGTTTATCCTTAGAAAAGGAAAGCAGTATCTTTTCTTCTGAGATTTAAGCAAAGGAAGAGGGGCTGAATAAGCTTTACAAAAAAGTGGAGCAGACAGCACATAAGTAATTTAATTATGCCACCTCAATTCACTAATAATATAGGAAACAACGTCATCTATTGAAAAAGAAGTAAACGAGTGGAGTTGTGAGTGAGGAAAAAATACAGATGATTTGGAATAGTCATTCTGCTGAATTCTTTAGAAATCAGCAATATTTCATTTTTTAGAAGGTTTTTTTTTTCTCCCCACATTTTAACAACCGATAGCAACTGTCTTGATGGTTAAGTTTCTTAATGTAATTGCTGTTTCCAGAACATGTGGGAACTTGGTCATGGGTATTCATATTGTCACTTAAATTGAGTTACGTGCATTGCTGAAAATGTCATCAAAAAGATTACTCTGTGATTCAGCACTGAAACAATAAGTTATTTTGTACTCAGAAAGGCATGGAGACAGCAGTGGGGCATGGATTTGATGTTAATGAGGCAAATATTCATCAAAGGAAGAAGAAGCACAATTCCATAATTTCTTGCAAAGGACAACCAAAAGCTTAAATGGAATTCAAGAATATAAGATATTCACATATTTACTACCCAGATGTTTGTAAAAAGATTGGCTACCACACATCAGGCAATGCGATTGAAGGCAAGGGAAATTGCCATATGCTTCATAATAGAGGAGTGAAATTTCAAAGCAAGGAGAAATTGGTGTGACCAATTCAAGAGTAGCACAGGATTACTTTTAAGGTGGTTGATATCCATTTGTCAGCAACTCCCAGATAATTGAACAGTAGCACTTTCACTTCCAGCAACATGTGATTCAGTTGAGAAAAAGTGAATAATATACGTTTTATTCAAAAAAGATTAGTCAGTAAATTTTGGAGCTCTTTGACCTGCCTCGAAACTATACTGTCAATACTAAAGCTACTAAAAGCATGAAGATCATGAGCATAGATGAAGAAAGTACATGCTTCGCCATGAATCTATGCATAATTGCCAATGGCGAAATATTTTCTCCATGTTGAATTTTAACCTCAAAATAATTCTGAAAAGTAACTCAAAAAACTCTTTGCCACTGAGTCAAATCCAGCTCATAGCAACCCTATAGGACAGAGTAGCAATACCCCAAAGGGTTTCCAAAGCTGTAAATCTTTACAGAAGCAGACTGCCACATCTTTCTCCTGCAGAGCATCTAGTGGGTTCGAACTGCCAACCTTTCAGTTAGCAGCCAAAGAAATCTCCCCCAAAACGTTACTCTGTACTTGTATGCACATGTGCGTGTCCCCTCCTACACACACACGGATAGATGGTAGCTGAGCTGATAGACTGGCTATACGTTATCCGAAATAGACACCTAGGATCCCTTCTTAACCAGTGTCAACATTTTATGTATAGTTATTAGTTTGTGGAAATGTATCTGATCAGTTTAAAAATAAGCTTGCCACACACTGTAATGACTTAGTTTTTACTGCTGCCAGTATGAGTGGACAACTGCATCCTCACCACTTTCAATCAAGCAATCATTTAAGGACCATTTGAAGAAGAGCGTAAGTTCTTGTCTTTGAAGGAGACCCATCTAGTGACACCTTCTGATAAGAAAAAGGAAGTGCCAGCTATCAAATCCTTCTGATAAGGGTCAGAGTCTAGATCTTGAAGAAAATAGTGAAACCGTAAGAAATAACTGTGCATCAACAATACTCTTTAGCAGCACAAAGGATGATGACGTGATCATTGATGAGTGAGTTGAAAAGAGATTCAAAAGACTCTAAATGTGAGTGTATTTTGGGAATTCCATACCAAATTAGAACCGAAACTTAGAAAAATTATATAATTTGCCCAAGGTGACATAGTTTGTTTATGTTTTTATTTATTTGTATGAATAAAAATTATATTTAAAAATGTTGATTCATCTAAATAAACCTAAGAGAGCTCTTTCAATAAGCACAAAATTTTGAGGAAATATAAGTCATAAGAAGGCATTATGTCATAGGTTAATTGGCACAGATTTTTCCTTCTCTATTACACATGGAATAATGGTGCTTCTGAGAACTAATGGTAACTTGGAGTAACTTGAATACCACAATAAAAAATTTTACAGATTTATTTACCACTTTTACTTTTCATTTGTTCTCACTCATTCATTCATTACTTTGTGCAACCTGTAATAAGTACCAACTTTGTTTCAGGAATTCTACTAAAAACTGGGGATAAAAAGCTTAATGAGGCACAATCTTTCACTTAATGTGTTTAAAGTCTAGTGGAGGAGAAAATTTGAAATAGATAATTGTACTATAAGGTATACATATACTTATACACTATAAGCACTGTAGTAAAGGTATATACAGAATGCTATTATTGATGTACCTACAAGAAAGTCACTGGCTATGTCTAAGACCACCTGAGGAAACTTAACAGAAGAAATATTAGGGGTTAAATCATGAATAAGAGTTCATTAAACAAAGAAAAAGAACATATTTTGGGTAGAGAAAAAATATACTCAAGTGCCCAGGGGAGGTGAAAAGTCCTAAAATATTTAACAAATAGTTTGAAGGTTAGGAACATGTGTAGTGGAGGCTCTTAAAGGGGTAAACTGGAATCAGATTTGATGTTCCTTCTTTGCAATGATGATGAGGTTATAGCAGTGGGAATCCCTAAATAATTTTTCCCAGCGTTTGGTTTTTGAGAAGATAATTTATGAAGATAAACTGGAGTGCAAGACCACTAGATAGAAGAAGAATTGGATATTTCAGGTGAGATATGGTAGGGCTGAAATTAGAATAGGAGACTAGTAGATAGAGACAATTAGAATAAAGTTTGCAGGAGGAGGATTGTTTGGGGGGAATACGAATGAGTGCCATCGTAGACATATTATGTTTGATATGTGTATGAGACATCTGTGGGAAACCATCCAGGACACAACTGGAAATATAGTTTGGAGCGCAGGGAAGATGTGGAGCTAGAGTCATTAGTATTTTTGAAGTGAACTCTCCCACAGAAAGTGCAAGAAAGTGAAGAAAATAGAATCAAGGATGGAACCTTGATGAGACCCAGCATTTAAGAGCTCAAGCGATGGTCTTTTTAATTGCTCCATATTCATATGGAAGCTGGACAGTGAAAAAGGTAGACAGAAGAAGAATTGATGCATTAGAATTGTGATGTTGGTGAAGAATTTTAAATACCATGGACTGCCAAAAGAGCGAGAAAATCAAGAGTTTTAGAAGGAATACAACTGTAATGCTCCTTAGAATCAAAGATGGCAAGACTGGCTCACTTACTTTCAACAAGTCATCAGGAAAGAGCAATCTCTAGAAATGGATGTCCTGTTTGGTAAAGTAGAGAGTCAGTGAAAACAAGGGAAACTCTCAATGAGATTGATTGACACAATAGCCGTAACACGGACTCAAACATACTGATTATGAAGATGGCCCAGGACCAGGCTATGTTTAGTTCTGTTAAACACAAGGTCACCAAGAGCCGTTTTGATGGCAACTGAAAACAATTACAATAACAAGACGAAGTCAACAAAGGAGACATGAGAAATAGCATAGAGAAGAACTAAGAGAGACGGATACTGTGAAAGTCAAATAAGGCAAGTATTCCAAGTGGTGACAGCATCTAGCAGCATCAGCTATCAGTACTTAAACAGGATAAAGACTTTGTAAATGGTTCATTGAATTTGGCAGTTAGGAGGTCATTGGTGACTTTTTTGTTCTTGTTGTTGAGTCCACTTTGACTCATAGGGACCTTATGTACAATAGAATAAAGCACTGCCCGGTCTTGCATCATTCTCACAATTGCCAGTATGTTCAAGTCTACCACTGCGGCTATTATGCCAATCATTCTTACCTTGGGTCTCTCACACCTTTCGTGGCTCTCTACTTCACCAAACATGATGTCCTGTTTTAGCAATTGATCCCTCCTGATGATACTGGTAACTTTAGCAAGGGCTATTTCATAAGACGAGGAGCCCTGGTGGTGCAGTGCTTAAGCACTCAAATGCTAACTGAAAGATCGAACCCAACAGCTGCTCCGTGGCAGAAAGATGTGACAGTCTGCTTCTGTAAAGGTTACAGCCTTGGTAACCCCTATGAGTCAGAATTGACTCCACAGCAATAGGTTTGGTATTTTGTTTGTTTTTGAATTTCATAGGATTGTTGGGGGTGAGGTTATGGACAGAAACGCATTATAATGGGATGAATAATAGTAGTAGAAATAACAAAAATAATGATATATGATATTTATGGAATATTTACATAGTGCCAGGTGTTGTGCCAAGTGTTTTGCAATATTATACCATTTAATGATTTGACTAGCCTTGCAAAGTAGGTATCAGCTTTCTATAGATTAGGAAATTGAGACTTAGAAAAGACACATGACCTCTCCCAGGGCGCATAGTCTTCTGTAAGTACTAGAGCCAGGGTTCAGCTATCCGATACACTGCTGACTAAATGAAAATTCAGCATATGAACAAAAGTAAGTATGAGGTGTTCTTTCAAGAAGTTTGACAACAAAGGGAGAAAGGGAGATAAGACAGAAACTGAAGGGAATAGTGATATTGAGACAGGGTTTCTTCAGGGGAGGTGATCAGAGGGGGTTTGTTTTTCAGTTGAAGATGTTAACTATTTTAATTAGGTAAGTAAAAGAAGTTTCAGTAATGCAAAAGAGAAAGAAAGAGGAATCAGATCACAGAAAGGGAAAGAATACAATTTCCAGTTTATGGGTGGAGGGTCTACTCTCTTAGAACAGGATTTCAGGGATAGAGGAAAAGGAAAGAGCAACGTGTGGCGTTATATAGATAACTGAGCATGGTAGAGAAGCTATGGAGTTTTTGCCTGATGTGCCTCTTCTCTAAGAGTGTGAAATATGGTTTTGGATTTGAAGAGTATAGTGAAAATATGGAACAAAGTTCTGAAGGAATTGGAAAAGACGCTACTTGTATTAGCAGGCAGCCTCGATGGTGCAGTTTAAATGAGAAGCCATAACTTGGTATCAATGCCAAGAGGTTGTTATGTGATTTACTTTTACCAATGTTTGAAATACTTATAATAACAGAGGTTTGAAAGAGATGCATTTGGACCATGGGTAGCAATTGGTTCCAGAGGTGTAGTAAAAAGAAAAGAAAGGGAGAGAAATCAGGAAACTGTTGAAAATGTTATTATATATGCGGTTAATTATCAAATTGCTAGCTAAAGTCATAGAAGAAATGTGTGTAGAGAAAGAAACTGAGAAATATGAAATGATAGGTGGTTGTGAGGAAAATACCAGGATTTCAGAGTTTCAGATTTCAGGGGCGCTCCAGGACGTTGACAAGTCTGAGTGTTTCATCTTGAAAGTATTTTGTTAAAGAAGGAATGAGAAAATTGTAAATTAAAATTATTTCAGGTAAATGAAACAGGAGTAAGAATAATCTGAAAATTTACTCTTGATTGAATAACTGGCGCAGCATATCGTTCAACAGTGGCTTTTCATGAGAAAAGTGAGTCTCAAGACTATGATTCTACGAAAACCAGAAATTCCTAGACCTAGCTTTTCATGTGATTGAAATTAATCCTTTCACTTATGGTGATGAAAAATTTGGCAATGGGTTGGTGATGGTTGCAAAACACAATTGATGTAATTGATGTTACTGAACTGTACATGAAAATGTTGAACTGGCAAATACTGTGTTATATATATATTTTACAACAATAAGAAAAGAAAACACAATCTTTCACCATTCTCTGAAACAGGCCCTCTGCTATCGCACAGCGTCTGAGAGCAGTTTCTCTTTGATCCCAAGTTCCTTTAATGTGGCTACTTACTGCTGCTACTCTATTTCTAGGAACCTGCACTTCCCTCAGTGTAAAAGCCTGGACCTATGAGAACATCAACCATTACTCTTTTCCCCGAGGGTTAGGTTTTGTATTCATGATCAGTCACTGGTGATTGGCAATTGTTTTTGAGAAAATTTGTTTAAGCTTTCCTGTCTATTACTAAGACCGTGCTTAAGTATTTGCATAGTATCAATTTGCATAATGGACTTCATCAGCATTTATGTGACATTTTATTTCATCTCTTCTGTTGTCTTCTTACCCTTTGCCTTTAATTGTCGTATAGTTTTAAAAAAAAGAGCTTATTTCCATGACAAAGGTATCCATAGCTAGAGCATAAACTAATACAGTATTCATACTTACTGTTACTGTATTATGTAAAGCTCTGGATAATAAGGAAAGATTTCTTACTTAGTTATACCTTGTTTATATTTTCATCTTAGTCAAGAAATATAGTGGCTACCTAAAAACTGAATCTATATACAACCAGGTAAGCTATATTTATCAATTTTATTCAAGGCAAACTCGCCTTATGGTAACTAGTACGTAACAATATAAACCCTCACCACGTTTCCACGGCCCTGGTGGCACAGTGGTTAAGAGCTATGGCAAGCTACGGCTGCTAAACCAAAAAGGTCGGCTGTTCAAATCCGCCAGCTGCTCCTTGGAAACCCTATAAGGCAGTTCTACTCTGTCCTACAGAGTTGCTATTAGTCAGAACTGACTTGACGACACCTAACAGCAACAACAACCGTGTTTCCTGACCCAGTTCAAATGCTACCTTATCTCAAAAATGTTCCTGATT
>NW_004443948.1:3737477-3738613 GCF_000243295.1 Trichechus manatus latirostris | reverse complement strand
CCTGCAGTCTTGCCTGCAGATCTTGGGATTCTTCAATCTTCACAGCCTGTGAGCAACAGTCCTGCTCTTCAACCTACAGATCTTGGGTTTGCCAGCCCCTGCAGCTACGTGAATCAGGAGAAGCCTGTATCCTGACCCATGGACTTGGGACATTCCAGTCTTTACAACAGCATAAGCCATTTCCTTGATATAAATCTCTACGTATATATACGTTTTACTAGTTTTACTTCTCTAGAGAACTCAGCCTAAGACAGATACATATTCCTATAATAAGATAACGCCTACAAAAATAACAGATTAAAGGTCAGAATTATTATTATATAATTTATTTTATTTTTTGTTGTTGTTGAGAATATACAGAGCAAACACATATACCAATTCAAGGTTCTATGTGTACAATTTAGTGACATTGATTACATTCTTCAAGTTATGCAACCATTCTCATCCTCCTTTTCTGAGTTTTTCCTATCCCTTTAACATAAACTCAATGACCCCCTAAGTTTATGGATTATTTTTAATCAAGGAGAAAGAAATAGGCTAATTGGCACTCATAGAGTGAAAACAACTGAGATTAGAATCAGAAAACATAAATCTTCACTTTATGTTTTCTCTATTATAGAAGAAAAAATTTCAAAGTGGAGACATTACTACTGAGAAAATATAAAAAGAGCTAATACCATTTTAGTGTTTTTTATGTGTCAGACACTACTCTGAGTGTTTTATGTATGGTAACCCATTTATTTCTTCTAACAGTCAAAGTATGGTAATACTATTATTATTTCTATCTTACATGTGAGGAAATGGACATGGAGTGATTCAGTGACTTGGCCCAGGTCTATTAGCTAGAAAGTGGCAGAGCTGGTTATACACCCAGGTAGTCTGTGTTCATAGTCAGCACTCTCAACAGTGATGCCGAATGCCCTCAAGATTGGGAGAGAGTATCTAGCTGTTTTAATTCTATGCACTCTATTCAGATTTTATCCCATGTCACCAAAAGACTGAAAAATGGCAAATATTCTGTTGTCAAAGAGGAGAAACTATGTTATCCCTTTCAAGACCTGTGAGACATATGGTATCCCACCCATTTTTTATGCCTCTAGAGTTCTTTGGAAAGAAGGTAGCCTGATTTTAACATG
>NW_004443948.1:3725120-3736007 GCF_000243295.1 Trichechus manatus latirostris | reverse complement strand
AAAAAATGCTAAAAAATTTAGTTTAATAAAAATATGATGCCATTCAAAGAACATGATTGTTAAAAATGCTAATATAATCTTAGAGTATGCTATCAGAAGTACAGTGTACAGATCAAGGGAGGTAATAGATTGCATAATTCTCAGAGTACATCTAAAAATGATGTTCCACCTAGATGACACATAATAAAGGGAAATAATTAGGAGGACAATCTCTATGGTAGAAATTTGAATGGTTTAATGAATGAATATAAAAACAAAAAACAAACCTGTTGCTGTCAAGTCAATTTTGACTCATGGTGACCACATAGGACAGAGCAGAACTGCCCCATAGGGTTTCCAAGGCTGTAAATCTACACAGAGGCATACTGCCACATCTTTCTCCCATGGAGTGGCTGGTGGGTTCGAACTGCTGACTTTTGATTCGCATCTGAGTGCTTAACCACTGCACCGCCAGGGCTCCATAATGAATGAATAACAGAAGTTTAATCTGTAGAACAGATGTATGCATTAGTGGTCCAGACATACGTATTGAGAATATGTTGGTATCTTTTTTGGAAAACAGAATAATGTGATCTGATTCACATTGTAATAGGCTTACTCTGTCTGCTATGCTGAAACAAGAATGGAGCAAGGTAAGGATGAAATTGGGGAGGCCAGATAGGTGGATTATAAAAACCCAGAAGAGACACGAATGTTGTTTGAATCAGGATGATTTAAAATGGTGAGATGTTATATTATATTATTGGCTTTACCATCTTTTTTTTAAAGACTAAAGCCAACAAGATTTGAGTGTATTATTCGTAGGGTGTGAAACACCAAGGTATTTGGCCTGAGCTATAGTTTATTCCTAATAAAAAATTCGGATTTGAAGAGAACTTTAGAAATCTTCCAGTCAAGCCTATTTCTATAAAGGAACCTTGACTAAAAAAACTTACTCCTGCTTGAATACTTCAGTGACAAGGAACTCACTACCTAACACATTACCCATTTCATTTTAGAATAGCTCTGTTTTTAAGAGCTTTTTATCCTTTATACCATGCCAAAACCTATCTCTCTATAACGGACAAGTGAGTGGGAAAAGATGGAAAAACTGGTAGGAAGTGGGTAAGAAAAAAGAGGGGACAATCTGTGTTAGTTTTCTTCACTGGTTTATGCCTACCACATAGCATGGTGCCCGTCATTAGACAATAAATATTTTTCACTGTCTGAATAATTTGGAGAAAGAGTGTTGAGTTATAATAATGGAACTATAGGATATTAGTTTCTTTTTTAATGCGATCAAAATAAGTAATAATTTTTTTTCTCCTCTATGCATATATAATGGAGCCCTGGTAACTCAGCGGTTAAGA
Source organism: Trichechus manatus latirostris (assembly GCF_000243295.1). NCBI lineage: Eukaryota > Metazoa > Chordata > Mammalia > Sirenia > Trichechidae > Trichechus > Trichechus manatus. The sequence continues at coordinate 3,734,658 of NW_004443948.1, read as the reverse complement.
GCTCAGCCAGCTAACCAAAAAGGTCAGCAGTTCAAGTCTACCAGTTTCTCCTCGGAAACCCTATAGGGCAGTTCTACTCTATCATATAGGGTCACTATGAGTCAGAATCATCTCCACAGCAACGGTTTTTTTTTTTTTTAAATGCTTACATGTGTATTTTTTTAATTCAGTGGGTTTACATGTGATAATGGTGGTTTTAAACCAATGAAGAATACTGTCGTACTCTAGTTTACAGCTTCTTGGCGTTCCCAGATATCATCTATATTTAAGTGTAGATGTCCTTCAAATAACAAGTGACATTCAAAGTATGCACTGATACAGTCTGGCCACCAACTAATCAGAATGGAAGGCCACCAGCCTGGTGCAGACCAGCTGAATATAAGCCTACTTCAAACTGTGGAAGAATCAAACTATTACAGTGCTTGATTTAAATAGTACTTATTTCTATTTTGTCTTTATTGTAATGAACAAGCTCTGTCTTTAGCTCCCGCTGTGCACTTTTGGAGGGTCTTCCATATGGCTGCTGCTAAGTATTTTGGCATTTTCCCAACTGTTACAATTGGGTCAGTGGGGGGGATTGTGTAGAAGTAATAAAACAAGGGTGACTGCAGCAGGGAGGAGTAGATTACTATACACATAACAGCTTATTGCCTCTCAGGCATTCGAGCACAGCTCTATGCCATTCATTATAACAGGCAGGCAGGGCAAACCACCTTTTTGCCATAGAGCTGACTCCAGGAAAGGCCAGGCCTTGGATGCAAAGGCTGCTGCCTCATTTACATTTTTCCTAATATTTCCTTACTTTACTTTCTCACAATATCTAGAATAACTTGAGGAGTAAGACAATTATACCTTGCACATTACTATAAATCATTCTGAGAAAGTTTTTCATGAGCAGACTCTTAGCTAAATTTTAGCAGCAGCGGTTATTACTAGCAGCTCTGTTATCCAGGATTATTATAGGAAAAAAATGGGGAAGGGAAGTCTGATTACCTCAAATATGTAAAAATGCTTGAGATATGATTTATAAACCCAGAAGTGCCTGATAATATTGACATCATTATTGGAGTGTCTACGTCAACAATCTCATCTATAAAATAAATACTATTATTTTTACCCCGTGAAAGGCACTGTTTTTTAAAGAACCAATAAATTGAAGTGAAAAAGTTCCAAGTAGAATTAAGATTCTAAATAGTAAAACAATATATTAAACACACGAACGTGTATACACACACACCCACACACACATAATGAACTGAAAGTCTTTATCCAGAAAGTGGTTTTTTCCCCCAAATGTACGCTTATAAACACAAGGATTATTTAAATAATTGTGCTTTTTCTTTAGCATGATATGCAGCTCTTTTCACATTAAACACCAACATACAGCTGTGTAGCATTCTAATAGGTTCACCGAACACGCATGAATTTTTCTTAGTAATTACAAGAAATCAAGATTTTAAGCGGTATACACATTTTTTTCCTCGTGCTTCCGGCCAAGAACACTAAACAAAAAGTATTCCATTTAGACAATTGCTCTCCATTTATTCCCTTCTCTCCCTTCATCCCCAACACTAGACGCCGGATCGCCGGAGACCTACAGCTGTTCTCGGGACCCCTGTGGCCCAGGACTGCAAGTGAGAGAGTCAGGGCGGAAAAGAGCGTGAACTCCGGGCATAGATTCAGCATTAATAACCTCTTCACTTATTCCTGTAAAAAAAAACAAACAAAAAACCGTTGCCCTCAGAGTCGATTCCGACTCATAGCGACCCTATAAGACAAAGTAGAATGGCCCCATAGGGTTTCCAAGGGGAAGCTGGTGGATTTGAACCGGCAATCTTTCGGGTGGGAGCCAAACGCTTAACCACTGCATCACCAGGCCTATAAACATCGACAACGCCAGGACTGTCGTAAATCAACTCAGAGTGGGTTCAAGCCGTTCCCGGACGATCCACATCTGTCCTCGGATTCTGGGGCCCCCTAATTCCAGCCTCTGTCGGATTAACAGGAAAGCGCTAAGCAAGGGTCATGTCAGTCAGCAATCGGAACAGAACCCGTGAACACAAGCACCCGAACACTGCCCGCCGTTTCCCACGCTCTAGTGAACACCAAAAGTCCCAGATCGCCCCTTGAGCTCAAGGAGCGGGCAGAGGCGGAGGTGAGGGCAGTGGCGCCGACTTCGCAGGCCCTAGTGCGCAGGCGCTTGCGCAGAGCACGCAGGCGCTGCCGAGAAGTGACTTCTCCAAAAAGTGTCTTAGTTCCCGGTCACCTGAGCTCCCCGCGACGCAGCTGCAGTAGTTTCGTGGCTCTCCCTACCCTCCTCAGGTCCCTTCTGGCCACCCCACCCTCTCTGTCTGCCCATCCGCTCCACCACCCCAAAACCTCCAAGGGCTTATCCTTTGCCTCCTGCCCTTTCCCAGCTGCGGGCCGGACCGACCGGGCCGAGTCGGGCCACTTGGGCGCAGTCCCTGACCATGGCGTCCCTCTTCAAGAAGAAGACCGTGGATGGTGAGTCCCAGGCTAGGCCAGAGGGGTCCAGCTTTGCGTTTCCTTGGCGTCTTTGGGGGCTTTCGGGTTACGATCTTGCTGCTGTCCCTGGGGGCGGGGCTGGATCGAGTGGCCCCACAGGTGAACGCCCTCGCTCCGTCAGTCTCCTTGCCCATCTCTTCCGACTCCCAACTCAGTGTCACCTGGGCAATCTAGCTTTTTCCCTCTGACACTCTTCCACCCTCGCCCCGGTATTTTGCTTAATGGAATCCTGAGCGTTTGGGGGAGGTAGGGTGCTGCTGGACCTTGAATGTCATTAGACTTGGTGATTTGATGAATTTCTTGTTGGTTTCTTCTGCTTGATTTGTTGCTCCCTCAGTTTTGAGCTCTACTACTTGTAGGCACACAAGCAGGAAATGTGTGTGTTAGGGGGCAGGGGTGGTGATGGAGGGAGGTAAAGACTCCAGTAACAAAATGAACTTGAGTCTGGACTGATCTTGCCCTGAGAACACCCCGTCAGTAGGAATGTGAAACAAATGCTTCTTACTGACCCTAGTAGCAGAAGAAAAGAAACCCAAGGGAAGTGCCTGGATTTAGTTTCATAATCGGTTTTCTCTCTTGTGATTATCTTTTGCTAATTAAAATAAGAGATGTGGCATGTATTGTTTGCATAGAAGTTTAAATTTTAAAGATACTTGCATTATTTCAGACATTTAGCTCACTATCTTAAAAGAAAACCATGAATGTATGGGAATGTACAAGTTGTATGTATATTCTGTCTCTGTAATGTATTATATAGCACTGATAGCTTAGTCATGATATTTTCATTGACTACTACCAGGAACTAAATTCATTCAAGTAATTTAAAAATCTTGTTTCCTATTACATGTTGAATATAGGTTGTTGCTGTTCAACCAAAGAATTGCTTCTTTGTGAGGGTCTAACTCTGCCACAAAAGGAGCAATGGTAGCTAGACAGTGATTGGTACAAACAGGGTGCTCAGTCCAGACCTGGGAATAACTCTTTCATTCCTTTGTATTGACTATTCCAATGCCAGCAAAATTGTTTTGAGGGAGAAAACAAAGACATTATCCTTACCCTACCACTCCACCCTTCAGTGTAACACACAACGTCATTTTACAACTCTCTTATCACAGCACAATCCATTATTGCTTATCCTGAGTGGTTGAAACCATTTTTTTTTTTTTGTTTATTGGCTTTTGATTGAATGAAAAGTACCATTTATAGTACTTAGACTAACTACGAACTTGGTACATGATATAATACAGTTATATGAAGTGAGTTGCGTGCGTGTGTGTGTGTGTTTCCTGACAATGCTGTGTGATCTTTATCATGGCACTTTATTTTTTCACTCTTTCAGGATCCATATTCTGATCTTCAGTGATTATATATAACACTTCAGGAAAATAATAAGTTTTATTTTCTTGTTTGAGTTTTATATAAAGTGAGAATTCTTTAAATAGAAGGGGGAAAAATGGTTGCATCTTTCTTACTGTGATGTTACAACTTGAATTTTAAAACTTTTTTTCGTATTAAAAGTCAAAACATCTTAAATAGTTTTAATGGCTTAATGTGTGTCAAATATTTCCAGAGACATAGATCTCAGTTCTGTGTTTTCACTGCTATACTTCATGGTTCCTTTGGTAATCTAATGACTATTGTACTTCAAGTGTATAAGGGAGCAAAAAAAAAGACAATGAGGATGTGGAGTAAGGGTGTTTAACTGTATATTTATTTGTAGTTGAGTTAGTTTTTCAAAGAAATAATGTTTTTGCTAAATAAACTTATTTGTGAAAAAAATCTTAAAAGAGTTTTGCTAAGTTTATTCTGCTAAATTAAAGATCTATGTTTGAAATTTCTGAATGTAAATTTGACCACCATGTATACTTATTATAAATACCAGGCTGCATACTTAATAGCATGTTTCCTTAAATACTGATGTCATTTCCAATCACTTACTGATAGGAAATCTTAATTATGAATCTGTGTTTTCATTGTTTTGATACAGAGCTTTACAGATGTTTCTACTCCTTGTTTTATTAAAAGGAAGGCTTTTTGTTTTGTTTAAAAGGTGACAGCATTCTGCTTAGCAATAATGAAGCTATGTATTATGAAATTTAATGTATTTTTATGCATTTCCCCTAGATCCTTGGACTTGCTGATTATTGATCATAAGGTCTTTTACTGTATGCTGTCTTTTTATCTTTGTCATCAGTAATGAAATTCTGATATATAAGGAGAATATGCAGCTGCTTATAGATCTGGGGAATAATTGAATCTTTTTGTCTCTGCATTGGCTAGAAGAGTTATATACTCTATCATTAAAGACTACTGCACATGTAAATTAAAAAGGGAGACAACATTACAGCACTTATTACTATTCAAAGGTATGTTTAATTCATTTTTGACACAAAGAGGAACAAGTCTCTGCAGTATATACTTACAGAAATTAATGAGAGATGTACCTCAATGCCATAGAAGAGAGGGATTCCTTTGAATTTGAAATTACAGTAAGTACTTGTTGGTTTGTTTGTTTTTTTAACTGACTTTGATTTGTTTTACACACATAGATAGTGGAGTGCCTGAGTGGTGCAAACATTAAGCACTCAAAAAGTTGACAGTTCAAACTCACCCAGAGGTGCCTTGGAAGACAGGCCAGGTGATCTGCTTCCAAAAAGGTGACAGCCTTGAAAATCCTGTGGAGCAGTTCTACTCTGAACGCATGGGGTCGCCATGAGTCGGAATCAACTCAACGACAACTAAGAGCAGCAACAACAACAACAACAACAACAACAACACACACACACACACACACGTTTATATAAACCAGACCTGTTGCTGTCACGTTGATTCTCACTTATGGTAACTCCATGTGTCGCAGATAGAACTGCTCCATTGAGTTTTCTTGGTTATAATCTTTATGGAAGCAAATTTCCAGGCCTTTCTTCCACAGTGGGTTCAATCCACCCACCTTTAGGTTAGCAGTCCAGTGCAAATCATGTACGCCACCCAGGGACCTTTATTGTATATGTATATAGGGACATATGTTACTTATTTACATATATTATAATACATCCAAATATATTGTGATATATATCTACATATATTGGGTGGTGCAAATGATTAGGCACTTGGCTACTAGCTAAAAGGTTGGCAGTTCAAATGCAGAGATGCCGCAGAAGGTAGACCTGGCAATTTTCTTCCAAAAGGTCACAGCCTTGAAAACCCTATGAAACAGTTTTGTTCTGTACACATGGGGTCACCATGAGTCAGAATCAACTCGACAGCAACTAACAACAACAACAACATATTGTCATGTCTTATATATATATGCGTATGTGTGTGTGTGCATATATGTATATACACACACGTGCACGCACGCACTGTTGTTGTTTTTCCTCATTGGACTGATAGTGATCTATTTATTGAAGGTAATTATGAACCTGTAAATCAGGATGAGGATTTGTCTTCAATGCACAGTTGAATGTAGCCCGTAAAATGTGAAGTTCTATAAGCACTGTATGTATTTTCTGTTATTCTCAATGAAAAGAAATTTGAGATCCTACTTTAAGCCAACACTGTGCTAGACTTTTTTACTTGCAGTATCTTATTTAATTCCGAGGAATCCTATGAGAAAGGTACTATTATTATCCCCAGTTTATGGATGAGAAAGTTGAGACTTAAAGGACCAAATAACTTGCTGAAGTTCAGTACTTATTGGAAGAGCCAGGATGTCATCTCTTTGGCGATTATTATTATTTCTCATTAGAGATCCCATGGCACACTTTAATTTTACTTTTCTTAAGTAAATGGAATTCTCAACTTTTGTTTGTTTGTCTTTTGTCTTTGAACCAATTTGTTTTCCCTCTTGCAATTAATAGTAGAACTCTACTCTCTAATGGGTGGTAGACCTAGAAATGACCGTCTTTTCCTGACGGTTCCTTGATCCTGCATTTCTCAGGAAGTCCAGTCCAATTTCTTTTTGCTCTTCATCTGAACCTCTTGAAAGAGTAGTGGTGTTTCCTCTCTTTACTTCTCAGACACCCCTCCATTCCACAGCAGTTTACCTGACACCTCCTGGAATCAGTTCTTTCTAAGATCATAGTGACTTTTAGATTGTTAAATCCAATGCCATTCCCCTGCCTCCCCCCACCCCACCCTGCCCCCCAATCTCTTGGGCCTGTCTTTTGCATCTAACCCTGATTTTTCCTTGAAATTCTCTGTCTTGGCTTCCATGATCCAACACTCTCTTAGTTCTCATCAAACTTCTCTGACCGCTCCTTTTCTTTTTCCTTTTAGATTTTTCTTCTTCTTTTTTTAAAAATCTTTTTCCTTTCTGTTCTCCTTCCTTCCCCCTCCCTCCCTTTCTTCTCCCTCTCTCTTTTAACTACCCCTTAAATGTTAGTGTTCTTCCTGGTTCCATATTGCTATTGTCACTATATATTCTCTCCCTATATGATCTTGGGGCTATCCTTGCTGTAATTATATGTGAAGTGCTTACGGATTCCAAATTTGTATCTCTAGATAGTTTTTCCTGAGTTCCAGACCAATATAGCTAACATTTGCTGAATATCTCTTAGACGTCCTGAAGTACCTCAAATTAAAGAGCTCTCCAACAGAGTTCATCACCACTTCATTTAAATCAGTTCCTTTCCTGTGTTGGCAGTTCTTGATTTTTCCCTCCATCTTCAATTAAGTACCAAGCCCTGCTCCTTTTGCCTCTTAAATATTTGGCACGTATGATGTTCTCTGTGTGCCTGCGACTTCTTGCTCTTAATTCTGGTCCTGCTTACCTTGCACTTCACTGTATCATCTTTCTGCTCTTCTCTCCTGTAGTCTCATAGCCTCAAATCCATCATCTATAAAGTTGCCAGTGTGATTGATCGACCTGAAACCGAAATCTGACTGTGCCACTCTTCAGTGTAAAACCCTTTATTGAATCTCTGTTACTTACAGGATCAAGGGCAAGCTCTTTAGTAAGGCATATGTGGCCCTCATTGATCTTTGCCTTTCTCTGAAATCATGTCTCTGTGGACATTTTACTGTCCAGCAACACTGCTCTTTTTACAGTCTTAAATATATACCATATTTTTCTCACACGTGGCATATTTTGTTTATGATGCCCTTCTGCCTAGAGTTCTCTTTTCCTCTTTCTGTAGGTAACTTAAACTATCTCAATTTTTTACTTTCTCCAGGAAGTCTTCTCTGATGCACCTCAAACTACGTTAAGTCCCACACTCCTTGTGTTCCCATTTTTCAGCATCTGCTTCCTGACGTGCCCTTTCTGTTTCCCATAGTTTTTTGAGAATTTGTTTGGGAAGTTGTTTGGCAGTTTTTTGCAGCGATTTTGTCACCGGAAATCCTTTAGCAAGTCCAAAGTTGAATTTTTCCTTATTCTGTCTCTCCTACATTTCATATTTGCAAGGTTTCAAAGAGTCTTCAGCATACATGAAATGTCTGCAAGACAGTTTATAATTTAGAGACCAATTCCCTAAAATAATGGCGTTTCTTAACCAAAAGTAATGTTACCAGCGTTGAGAGCTTAGTATAGCCTGCATATATGTTATTGCTACCTACCCTGAAGCCTAGTGTTGGGTTGGAGATAATTTGAGGAATGCTACAGATTGAAGAGAAACAAAGGTTCCTGGTTTTGGCCTCATCGAGGTGACACGTATCTATGCTAGTTGTCTCCCGAGTTCAGATTCTATGAATTTTTGACTAATCTTAACCTGTCAGGATATCAGCTGAGATGCCACATTTCCCATATCATAAGAAGAAATAAAATCTACTGTCTATATAAAGGGACTCTTCTCCAGAAACAAATGTGCTTTCTTTCAGAATAAAATACAATATTTGAATGGTGTCACCTACAGTACCCAGATCTCTCCAAGGATGCTGTGTGCCCCCTTCATATCTATTATCTAAGTATTTAAAAACTCAAATTTTCCATTTGACTTTCCATTTGACTCCTACATTCTTTGTGTGTGTGTGTGTGTCTATTTTACTTTAGATGAAGGTTTACAGAGCAAATTAGTTTCTCCCTTAAACAATATACATATTGTTTTGTGACATTGGTTGCCAAACCTACGATGTGTCAACGCTCTCCCCCTCTCAACTTTGGGTTCCCCATTACCACCTTTCCTACCTTCTCATCCTTGCCCCTGAGCTGGTGTGCCCCTTTAGTCTCATTTTGTTTTATGGGCTTGTCTAATCTTTGGCTGAAGGGTGAACCTCAGGAGTGAGTTCTGTACTGACTTAAAAGGGTATCCAGGGGGCCATATTCTCAGGGTTTCTCCAGTCTCTGTCAGTTCAGTAAATCTGGTCTGTTTTTGTGAATTAGAATTTTGTTCTACATTTTTCTCCAGTTCTGTCCAGGACTCTCTGTTGTGATCCCTGTCAGAGCAGTTGGTGATGGTAGCCAGGCACCATCTAGTTGTGCTGAACTCAGTCTAGTGGAGGCTGTGGTAGTTGTGGTCTGTTAGTCCTTTGGACTAATCTTTTCCTCATGTCTTTGGTTTTCTTCATTCTCCCTTGCTCCAGATGGGTGGAACCAGTGGAGTATCTTAGATGGCCGCTCACAAGTTATTATGACCCCAGACGCTACACACCAAACTAGGATGTAGAATGTTTTCTTTATATACTATGTTATACCAATTGAGTTTGATGTCCCCCAAGACCATGGTCCCCAGCCCTCAGCCCGGTAATTCAGTCCCTCAGGGAATTTGGATGTGCCTGTTTAGCGTCTACATTCTTGGCATGCCAAAGCAAAATAATTGATGAGGGATTTAAGAGTGCAGCACTCTCTTGTGAGCAGATTTTGCCATTTTTTTTTCCAGTATATATATTTTTTAATTGTACTTTAGATGAAGGTTTATAGAACAAATAGTTTCTCATTAAACAGTCAGTACACATATTGTTTTATGACATTGGTTAACAATCCCATGACATGTCAACACTCTCCCTTCTCGACCTTGGAGGACCTTTTTTTTTTTTTCTTGGTGAAAATATACATAGCCAAAGTTACACCGTTTCA
>NW_004443948.1:3721965-3723174 GCF_000243295.1 Trichechus manatus latirostris | reverse complement strand
GGTCAGCAAAGAAGAGGAAGACCTTCAATGAGATGGATTGATGCAGTGGCAGCAACGATGGGCTCAAGCGTAACAAGGATTGTGAGGATGGCCCAGGACCATGCAATGTTTTGTTCTCTTGTACATAGGGTCGGTATGAGTCAAAATCAACTCGATGGCACCTGACAAGTGTTTCCTGGCTGTTTTAGGAAACAAAGACACCTTGATTGCTCCAGAAATTTCAAGGGCTATCTTTCAGGCACCAAAGACAAAGGCCAAATCTAGTTCTTTGTATTGTAGTCAGATTGAGGATCACCGACGGGTGAAAAAGAAAAAAAGAAATGATTTCGTTCTCAAAAACAATACATTTAAAAGCAGAAGATATGGTTTATTAGATTAAGAACAGCCATACCCTTATATTAAAATACAAAACACAGTATATAGTGGAGTAGACGCTGGCTAGGGGACCAGTTTGAATCCCACTTTGTGGTATGATGTGTGTGCATTCCTGAGGTAGTGATGCTGAACTGCTCTGCAGACTTGACACAGACTCCCTCCCCTTCCCCCCCAAAAAATATAGGCTCTTTAATGCTTTCAAAACCCAATTATTTTCTGCTTTGAATTTTTTGATACCATGCGTTTTCAGTAGTGGAATGCATGCTGAGTCATTGAATGTGTTTAAATTTTTGGTTGCTAATACAGATTTTGAGAAAGATTATGTGAAAATACATAATTTGTGGGAGCCCATCTAGCCTACTGGTCTTGGTTAGCAGACTTTATTGCAGGGTGCCTTCCATTTGGGTACATGGAACACCTCTGGGTTTGCCTAATACCCCAGCTATTGCTTCGATGAAATGTTTCTTTCATCTTTCACTGTTAGACAAGTCCCCACTGAAGGGGAGCAAATACTTTCAGCAGGAAAAGTATACTCCCAAAGAACTCCAAAGACATAAAAAGTGGGTGGAATACTGTATATTCCACAAGTCACAATAAGCAATAATACTCACAAATTAATGAATATCCATGTTTACACTTATAATTACTTTTTGCTTTAATCTTCATATGTGCAAATTGTATGTACATAGGCAGGGCGCAGGGAGGACAGCCATAATTCAGATTGCGGCTTGGCCTCAAACCCCAGTAGAAAACTCTCGTGAGCTAGGCTGGACCACAAGGGAGATGCTTCTTTTTGTTTTGATTTGTTTATTTACTTATTTTTTTTTTTCTCTT
>NW_004443948.1:3718976-3720272 GCF_000243295.1 Trichechus manatus latirostris | reverse complement strand
GAGAGTTTAGGGAGTGTCTAGGACACAAAGGAAGTCGTACTCCAGAAGTTCATTCATAATTTCATGGTTTTAAATTTAGAACATATTTTCTATTGAAACAGTGAGGGAAGTGGTGGATATTTTCACACCCATCCATTGACTTTGGTAAGATATGTAACCAGGGCCAAAAGAAGAAAAGTGGGAGTGTTCCAGTGTTGAGGAAGAAAAGGCTGATGATTGCTTTGAAAGAGGGAAAGGAGAGCCTTTGCTGTTTTGTTTAGGGTCAGTCCACAGATGTCTGAGAAGAAATACCATGTTATTTTAGAATAGGACTCCCAAACAATGCTCCATGGAACACTGATACCTAGGGAATAATAGATATTTAAAAGTGATCCTTAGTTTAATAATTTGGGGAAGTAATTCATAATATATTCTCCCGTTATGGATCTGCAATGCATAGTCATATATTGACAGTTCTTTGAAGTCTTGAAACAAAGAAATCTGTTTACTTTTATTTTTTCAACTTCAACAGTTCTCAAATATTTGGCTACAGAACATCTTCTCCCTCTCTTTTAAATGAATGGTGTGTTTCCCATTCAGTCCTAGCCATGTTAGGAGAAGAAAGTAGGGCGGAGGAGGAGGAGAAAGCTTCCTCTCTCCATCTCCCATATTAACATATCATTTTTCATATTCCTATATTTAAGGAACATTTAGAATTCATCCCTAGTAGATCCTGAGCATTAGGTGTTCACTAGTATGACTTAATGAGAAACAGAGTAAGTAAATGAGGGAAAGTATATGTCTTGTATGTAGGATATAAGAACTTTGACATTTTAATTAAACTTTTATTCAGAAAGTCATTGTAGTTGAATAGTTACGTTTTATATGATCACTTGAAATGTTTTTCATTCTCAGTTAAATACCGTGTATTTTTATTGATGGGAATCTATATAATAATTCTGTCTCTTATAACTTTATTTCTTGTTTGCTTTAAAAGCATAATTAAAAAAAAAAAAAAAAGTTGCTGTGGAGTCAAGTCCAACTCATAGTGACCTTATAGGACAGAGTAGAACTGCCCCATAGGGTTTCCAAAAAGCAGCTGGTGGATTCGAACTGCCGACCTTTGGTTTAGCAGCCAAGCTCTTAACCACTGAGCCACTGGCGTTTCAAAAAGCATAGTATATTGGTTAAAATCTAAGGGTTTCATATCATACTGCCTAGGTATGAGTCCTGGCCCCACAATCAGAGATTTCCCTTGAGGAAGTTACTTACCTCACCAACCCTGGATTCACTCCTCTGGAAAAAAAAAAAAAAAAA
>NW_004443948.1:3716767-3718451 GCF_000243295.1 Trichechus manatus latirostris | reverse complement strand
CTGCTAATCAAAAGGTTGTCAGTTAGAATCCATCAGCTGCTCCTTGGAAACCCTATGGGGCAGTTTTACTCTGTCCTATAGGGTCATTATGAGTCAGACTCTACTGGACTGCAACGGGTTTGGTTTATCATTATAGTAGAGCCCTGATGATGCAGTGGTTAAGAGCTCCAGCTGCTAACCAAAAGGTCGGCTGTGTCCACTAGCCGCTCCTTGGAAACCCTGTGGGGCAGTTTTACTCTGTCCTATAGGGTCACTATGAGTCAGAATCGACTCAACGGCAATGGATTTATTTTTTTTTAATTTCTCAGTAATGTTAGTTATTTTTATTCAGAAGAAAGTAATGCTCTATACAGAAAGAATAATGAGCGCTGGTTTTGTTGTTGTTTTTAATCTGTTTATTGAAGAAGTGATTGAAATTACTGGTTCAGGAGATAGAACACTTGGATCTAAATCTGGTATTACCATTCACTACTTGTGTGGCCTTGAACAAATTATTTAATCTTAACACTCAATTTTCTTATGTATAAAGTAATAGAAAAACTTACTCTCAAGCACTGTTATTACTAATACTAGATTCTATAGCACTTAGCAAGATTTCTGACAATAAGAGTTTGGTGTTAACAAGAATTACCATTGATCTCTACAATCTTTTGAAAGAATCACTACTAGTAACAGCTAACCCAAATTCAAATTATGAAGGTCCCTAGGTGGCTCAAACTGTTTGCACTCAACTGCTAAACTAAAGTTGACAGTTTGAACCCACCCAACAAGTACCACAGAAGAAAAGGCCTGGCAATCTGCTTCCATTAAGAATATAGCTAAGAAAACCCTATGGAGCCGTTTTACTCTGTAATGTATGAAGTTACCACGAGTCATAATCAAGTTGACAGCAGCTAACAACAACAACCCAAATTACAGTCCTAACTAACCCAAATTACAGTCCATTAGGCCCAGAGTAGAGCCCTGCTGGCACAGTGGGTTAAGTGTTTGGCTGCTAACCAGAATGTCGACAGTTTGAATCCACCAGCCGCTCCTTGGAAACCCTGTGAGGCAGTTCTACTCTGTTCTGTAGGGTTGCTATGAGTCGGAATTGACTCAGCACCAATGGGTAGGCCCAGAGTAATACCTTACTTTTTCAAAAGATGAGACTGATGGATCCAGATGTATTCAGATAACTTAGAAAGACATTAAGAGATTTAGATTTAGTGGACACTTACAGTGTATCAGGGCACTGTGTATGTTACCTACTCCTCACAAAAATCCCTATTTTATGAATAAGGAGCCTGAGATTCACAGGGTTAGCTAACTTTTCCAAGATAGCATATGATGATCAGTGATAGAGGTGGGATTCAAAACAAGGGCAGCCTCATTGCAAAGGTCTGCTCTTTCACTCTGCTAGGATGACTTACTGTAGAAAAAAGATTTAATAAACACATGACTTGTCTTCCTGGAATTTTGTACAGTAATGGAATAAAAAGAGATGAAAAGGGTGTGTGTGTGTGCACGCGTGCGTGTGAGTGCACTCACAGATGGCATAAATATGTGCCATATACAACCTTTTTTACTAATCAGTTCTCTAAGGGAATATTTTACTGTGATTTATACATCCTTTCAGTTAAACCTTAGACTACAGCATATTTGCACACGTTACTTCAATTCTTCGTACAGTCAATATTTATATTTA
>NW_004443948.1:3714111-3715336 GCF_000243295.1 Trichechus manatus latirostris | reverse complement strand
TAGTTGTTCCACATCCTGGCCAATACTTGGAATTAACAATCTTCATAATACTTGGAATTGACTGTCTTTTAGCCATTCTAGTGAGTGTGTCTGCCACTCATCTGTTAGCTTGTTGTGACTCAAACATAGCAACAATTGTGAGGATGGTGCAACACTGGGCAGTGTTTCGTTCTGTTGTACATAGGGTTGCTGTAAGTCAGAACTGACTAGAGAACACCTAACAACAACACTACCAGTGGGTGTGTAATGGTAACTTACTGTGGTTTTAAATTTCATTTCCCTAATTACTAAGGGATTGAACATCATTTATCTATTTGCCATTTACATATCTTCTTTTCCAAAATATCTATTCAAGTATTTTAACCATTTTTTTAAAAAATATTTTATTGTGTTTTTGGTGAAAGTTAACACAGCAAATTAGGTTCTCATTTAACAAATTCTGTTCATATTGTTCAGTGGCATTGGTTACATTTTTCACAATTTATCAGCATTCTCATTATTTACATTCTGGTTGTTCTGTTTCCCAGTCTCCGCTTACCTTCTCGTGTTTGGTCTAGGGAAAACGTTTACCATTTGGTTTCATCTAGATATTTTTTTAGAGGTGCAGAACACTCACAGGTGATAGTATTTATTTTATGGGCCCATCTGTCTTTTGGCTGAAAGGTGACCTCTGGAAGTGGTTTGAGTTCCAAGTTTAAAGGGTATCCCAGGACAATATGTTGGGAGTTCATTCAGTTTCTAATGGTCCAGTAAGTATGGCCTTTTTTTTTTTTTTTTAAAGGAATTTGAGTTTTGTGTACATTTTTCTGCCATTCTATCTGGGACCATTTATGGAGTCCCTGGTTGGAACGGTAGGTAGTGGTAGCCGGGCATCATCTAATTCTCTGGCCTCAAGGTAGATGAGGCCATTGTTTGTGTAGCCTATTAGTTCTATAGACTAGTTTCTAATTTGAGTTTTTGGTTTCCTTCTTTCTCTTTCACTTTGGCCAAGTAGAGACCAGTAGTTTTATCTTAGATGGCCACTTGCAAGCTTTTAAGACCCCAGATGCTACTCACTGAACTAGAATGTAGAACATTGTCTTAATGGACTATATTGTGCCAGTTGACCAAGTTGACGCATGAGATTATGGTCCTAAGTCCACAAACCCAGTAAACCAATCCTGTGAGGTGTTTGGTTTTGTCTAGTAAGTATCCATAACTGTGCCCCCATGTGTTTTATTTTATA
>NW_004443948.1:3708207-3710326 GCF_000243295.1 Trichechus manatus latirostris | reverse complement strand
TTTTTCTTTCCTAGTTTATAGAGTTCTTCTCTTGTTTATATTGTTACCTTCTTTTTGCTTATTTTAATTTGCACTCCTTTTTCTACTTTCTTCTTTTTCCCTAATATAAGCTATTAATGCTATAGATTTCCATTTAAGAAACTATTTTAACTGCAGTCTACAGATTTTGATATTCTGCATTTTTCTCTTCTTAAGTTCAAACTGTTACCTAATTTCTTCTGTGATATTTTTCTTTAACCCATGATTCATTTAGAACTGTGTTCTTTAACTTCTGCTTATTTGATGGTTTTCTGTGTGTATTTCCTTTATTGATTTGTAGCTTAATTTCACTGTGGTCAGAGATCATACCTCGTATGATTTCAGGCCTCTTAAATTTATTGAACCTTGCTTGTTTTCTGGCACCAGGATGTGGAAATCTTGGTGATTGTTTAGTGCGTGCACTGACAAAGAGTATGCATTCGCTGTTGGTGTTGGCGTATTCTCTAAGAGCAATCAGGTCAAGTTGGTTGATAGTGTTTCATAAATATTTTTATGGATTTTCCTAGTATACTTAAGAGAGGAGTTGTTGATATCTCTCACTGTAATTGTGTATTTGTCTATTTCTCCTTTTAGTTCTATCAGTTTTTGCTTCAGATATTTTGAAACACTGTTAATAGTTTGATAAACATTTTAGAATTGTCTTGACACCTGTGTGAATTGTTTCCTTTATCATTATGAAATGCCTCTTTATTTATTTCCGATAATATTCTTTGTTCCCAAGTCTATTTGGTATATTAATATAGCCACTTCAGATGTATTTTGTTAAGTATTTTTACAGTATATACTTTTTCGTACTTTTATTTGTAGCCTAACCTCCTTTTTTTTTATTTAATTTTTTAAGTTAGCTTCTTGAGATAGCATATGGTTGAGTTTGCTTTCCATTCTAGTTTGACTATCTGCCTTTCAGTTGAAGTATTAGATGGAATATTTTATTTAAAGTAATTGTGTGATTGGCTTTAAATTTACCACCTTGCTCTTTATTTACCAGTTTTTTAATTTTCTTCTGGGCTCTCTGTGTTTACTATTTGGTAGAATTGCTTTGTTTTTGTGGATGAAGGTCGTAGATTTTATTTCTCCCTCCCATGCAAGCATGTGGAGTAAATTGTCCCCCTGGAACTGTTCTTTGCCTCTATAATTTTATGAAGCCTCTTCCCCTTTTTTATGATCAGAGGGAAGTGGGTATGTTATATAACCACCCAACCGACCAGTCAGTTGTCTTCAAGTACATTGTAACTCATGGTGACCCCATGAATCTAGGCTGGATCTATTCTTTAGAAATAAATCACTGGATATCACCCTGTAGAAATTATTTTATTCCTTTCTCTTTATTTTCTCTCTTAGGAATTAGAAATTAAGAAGATGGCCAAGATTGGTAATAAAGAAGCTTGCAGGGTTTTAGCCAAACAGCTTGTTCATTTGCGGAAACAGAAAACAAGAACCTTTGCTGTAAGTTCGAAAGTCACTTCTATGTCCACACAAACAAAGGTGATGAATTCTCAGATGAAGATGGCTGGAGCAATGTCTACTACAGCAAAAGTAAGTAGTAGCCTTTCTTTCCATAGATTTATAGTTCTTACCTAAGATATTTAAGTATTGATCTTTAAATCAAATTTAAAACACCTCCTATTATATATATATATATGGCACCCAATCTATGTAATTTTTAGTAAAATGAATGACAATACTAGATAACCCAGGTACTTCTTTCTTTCTTTCTTCTTTTTTCTTGTTTTAGAACATTTTCATTTTCCCAAGATTACATATAGCTTCTAAATTCATAAAACTGTCTTAATATAGGGTTTACTTTTTTCTCTTAAATTATCAGAAGATTTTTGAGCTTATTTCATTAAGCTATGAATTCTGACTACTTTTGAGTAATAATTTCCTCTTGATTCATTTTCATATGAATACTATCAGAAGGATTTATCAGTTCATGTTTATTAAGAACTTTTATTTACATAAATAATGTTTTTACTGTAGAGTCAAAGGACTACGAGTCTTTCAATCATATAATAAAAAATTAGCTACTTGTTAGATATCAAGCACTGGGAAGAACTGAAAGACATTTAAGACAAAGGCC
>NW_004443948.1:3706123-3707514 GCF_000243295.1 Trichechus manatus latirostris | reverse complement strand
ATAGCGACCATATAGGACAGAGTAGAACTGCCCCATAGAGTTTCCAAGGAGCGACTCATGGGTTCAAACTGCCAACCTTTCGGTTAGCAGCCAAGCTCTTAACGGCCGTGCCACCAGAGCTCCATCCTGCCATATAAATATGTTTAAATTAGAATTTTCACTTAAATTTCTTAGAAATGTGTTAATTCAGCAAATTTTTGTTTAGGTCCTCTAGGTAGGAACTATAACAAGTGATGGGGGTGTAATAGAATGCTAGATCAGACAAGTATTTAACCTTCATGGAGCTTACAGTCTATTTAAGAGGCAGTCTAATTAGAGGTAGTTGGTGCAGTGGTTAAGAACTTGTGCTCTGGAACCAGACTGCCTAGGTTCAGATCTCACTTCCACGTAGTAGTTGTGTGATCCTGGGCAAGTTAACTAGCCTTTCTGTGCCTCCATTCCTCATTTGTAAAATATGGGGAATGTTAGAGTACCTACCACATAAAGTTTTTGTTGGGATTAAATGTCATTTACTGAGTATATGTAAAGTGCTTAGAACAGTGCCTGGTACATAGTAAGATTGTATAGGTATTAGCTGCTCTATTATTAATAGGACCACCATTATTATTATTGTTATTAGTATTTTTTACAATTACAGTAATATAATTTACACTAATAAATACAAAATTTCAATTGTGGTCAGATTTAAACAGGGATACCCATTCTAATCTGGCAAATCAGAGACTACTTGACTGAGAAAGTGTACATAAACTGAAATCTGAAGTATTGATAGTGAAAGCAGATGGAGAAGAGCATTCCAGGTGAGGGACTAGCATATACAAAGGTCCTGTGGCAGGAGACAGCATGGCACATTTAGGAAAAAGATCAGTGTGGCTGGAGTGCAGTAGGGCAAAATGAGACTGGAGTGTTAAGCAGAGTTCAGTCCATGTTATATCTCATCCACCAAATTACAGAATTTGGCTTTTAACACTAAGAGCAGTGGAAAGCCAGTGGAGAGTTAGGTGTGTGGAGAGGTGTAGGAGTGGTGGATAGAGTGCGGTACTATCCTTGAAAAGATTACCTTGGCTGCAGCATTGCATACAGATTGTCTGAGAAAAAGTGTTTGCTTCATATCTTTGAAAACTGACATTTCCTGTTGTACAGTTTCTGTTAATATACAAAGCTCACTATATCTGTATGTGTGTAATATAAGCCAAACTTCTTGTTGTTCTTAGTTGCCATTGAGTCTTTTCCGACTCAGGGCGACCACTTGTGTGCAGAGTAGAACTGCTCCATAGGATTTTCAAGGCTGTGACCTTTCGGAAGCTAATCGCCAGGCTTGTCTTCCGAGGCACCTGTGGGTGGGTTTGAACCACCAGTCTTTCAACTACTAGTCGAGTGTTTAACTCTTT
>NW_004443948.1:3704468-3705846 GCF_000243295.1 Trichechus manatus latirostris | reverse complement strand
GTTTTTCTAGAATTCTTATGTTTTATTATGGCAGGATGTATTTCTTTTTAAAACCTGTCTTCATTTGCTGTGTTCCCTTTGGACTTATTCCTTAGTATAATTTTTGTAATTCTGTAGTTAACATGAATCTTTTCTTATATTTAAAGACAATGCAGGCAGTTAACAAGAAGATGGATCCACAGAAGACGTTACAAACAATGCAGAATTTCCAGAAGGAAAACATGAAAATGGAAATGACTGAAGAAATGAGTAAGTTTAATAAGATGTAATGAAATTTACAGTTTTCTCATCTTTGAATTAGCCAAGTTTATTTACTAGCAACCTCATATTTTCATCCATGAAGGCACACATGATGAAGAAAGAAATGATACCACACCTTTATAGATAGACATTTAAATTTTAACTTCAGTGCATTTTTAAATTGGCAGTATATGAGGCTAAAATTTCTATTAATGTTTAACTGAAGAAAAATGGTAAAATATGCAATACTTCTGTGACATATTGGCCCCAGTTGTTTTATTTTATGATTAGTGGACCAAACAGACTTGAGAATAACATAACTCTTCTTGGTATAAATTAGATTGTTTTGGAGTTATGTTGGTTCTTTCATACCATGGGAGATTTACTTGTGTTGGAGATAGTGGATAATGGAACTCTTTTTTTTCTCTTCTCCTCCCTAAGTCATTTTAAAATTTAAAATATGCTTTTAGTTTCCTTATTTTTGAATATAAACTAATTACATGTTGTGGTGGAAATATGGAGAATACAAAGAAACAAAGCACATAAAAATCATCTGTCCTCACACCACCCACATGTACTTACTGTTGATGTTGTACACTTCTTTCCAATATTTTCCCATATTTTATAAAGATGAGATCATATTATATGCACAATTTGAACCATATCCTACTTTTTAAAAGCATAATAGTATAACATAAGCATGTATTAATGACCTTAAATCCCCCCCTTTTTTTTTTTAATAGCTGTTTAATATTGCTTCACATCAGTATACCCTAATTTATTGAACTATTCTTACATTGGTCAATAAGATTGTTTCAGAATTTTTAATGTGTTTGATAATACTTTGATAAATATGTTTTTATATATTTTTGGTCTGAACTTCAGAAATCTCTTTAGAGTATTAGCTTTTTAAAGGGTTTTGATTCATACTACCAAACTCTTCCCAGAAAGACCCTTTTTTTAATTTCGCCAGCAGTGAATCAGTGACCTTTCCCGATAGTCTGGTCAACAGTGAATCATTACTTATATGAATGTCAAAAACTGGCATCATTGTCATTGTTTTGCAGAGATACTTTCTAATTGTTTTAAAACTATGTGGGATGTGCCAGTTTAGTCCTACTTATGTGCTAGCATTTCA
>NW_004443948.1:3697648-3704026 GCF_000243295.1 Trichechus manatus latirostris | reverse complement strand
GAAATGGAAGGTTGAATTGGACATAATTCTTGACACGTTTAATAATGTGTTGTACCTTAGACTTTGTTAGAATATTTGTTCTACATCTTGAGTGTAAATTTAAGAAGGCTGAGAATGAGCTTATAGATATAAAAACAGTAAGTTGTCTCCCTATATTAACAGCATATTTGATTTTTGCATATTCTCACTGATCAGCTCAGTGGATAAGAGTTTTTGGAATCATATTTAAAAACTTTAAGCTTATAGCTATGATATCATAAAGTTATTAGCTGTAAAAGATACTTTTTAAAAAATAAGAATAGATTTGTTTTATTATAGGATAATTTGTGTTGAGATGAACATTATTCCCAATTTTATGCCTCAGAATGTATTCACTGCAATTTGAAAGTGACCTTTGTAATTTGTTGGTTCACTTAAATTTGCCTTTCTGTACAGTATAAAATATATATATGTAGTTGGGCTGTCTTCTAAAAATGTAAATCTAACCTGAAATCCATTTGAAAATGACTGCTTTGTCTCCCCTTCAAGTCAATGATACACTTGATGACATCTTTGATGGCTCTGATGAAGAAGAAGAAAGCCAGGATATTGTGAATCAAGTTCTTGATGAAATTGGAATTGAAATCTCTGGAAAGGTATAAATGTCTTCTTCTTTGCTTAGTTAGAAATAGCTTCTACCACTTTTGTCACTTAATTGCTTTAAATTGTCCTTTCCTGTTAGGGGAGCCCTGGTGGCACAGTGGTTAAGATCTCTGCTGCTAACCAAAAGGTTGGCAGTTCGAATCCACCAGGCACTCCTTGGAAACCCTAGAGGACAGTTCTCTGTCCTGTAGGGTCACTGTGAGTTGGAATCGACGGGAGGACAACGGGTTTTTTGGTTTCGTGTTAGGTGCATGTTTTTACATTTGTTTGAGAAGAAAATTAAACTTCTTTGCAGCACATCCTTTCTTGCTGTTGTTAGTTGCCTTCGACCCCAACTCATGGCGTGTCCTAATCCAAATGTTTGATAATGTATCTTTTTTTTATCTTCTCCTTTCTTTCATATAGATGGCCAAAGCTCCGTCAGCTGCCCGAAGTTTACCATCTGCCTCTACTTCAAAGGCAACAATCTCTGATGAAGAGATTGAAAGGCAACTCAAAGCTTTAGGAGTAGATTAGACAACAAAGTCGTAATATTTTTCTTATTTAATATTGTGTAGTATAAACCAGGCACAGTGCAGATTCCTTTTACAAAACAAGTTTATTTTGCAAAAATGAAGACCATGAGTGAACAGTTGTTTCCTAACCCATGGCTATTTTGAATCTTTTGCCAAAGAATGACGATGCAAAAATGGGAACAGTTCGGATTTTAATTACAACTGTTTAGGAGTGATGATCTGCAAAAAGTTGACTTCTTTTCTGCATGGCATAGAGAAATTATATTCATTACTTAGTGTCAATTTATGTTCTCAATCTTTTTACACTGGATATAAGAATCTTGTCAATTGTCACTAGGCACCAACTTAAAAAGACTTGTAAAAATATTAGAAGTATATAATTAATTCTGTATCTGTTGCTTGTCCTTTGTAAGCGATTGTATGTTATGACCATAGGCGGTTCAGCTGCCAAATTATTTTTTAATGATCTAAAAGTAAAGTGCTATTTAAACATCTGTCTAAAAAGAAAAAACTGTCATGATCTTTTTTTATTTTTTCCTTTGGGAGAACATTCTAGTTGGTAAGTTTATTACCTTTTAAAATGTGCTTGGCACTTGCCTTAAACAGCACAAACATATTGTGCACATCTTTAAATTATTTTAACTGGCAGAAAAGAATTACATTTTAAACTAAAATTGAGACCTCTTACAAAAATTAAGGCTCTCTTTTGTAAAGTTTATAAAAGTAAATTGGATGCAATTAGCAAAAAACAAAAAAACTGAATTAATAACATTTTGTAAGTAATAAAACAGCATAGTTTGGTCTTCTAAGAAATAAGGAGATTTTCTCCATGTAAATTATAATTTAATCTCTGTTTAATTTTGAACTATATTATGTTGAACCCTGTATCATATTGAATGTCTATATTGAACCCTCTAAATGGAATGATCACCTTCAGTTAAGGACTACCACTATAACAATACTTAACCTAAATATTTAAAATAAAAATTAACTTTTTTTTCTTGATAAATAAAGTACAACTTTGTCAAAAATTACTGCCTATATGTGTATTATTGTATTAGTACTATTTTTTAAGGTACAGATGCGTTGGTGTGAAATGTATATAGAGTGAGAAAATACAAAGGAAAGTGGAAGATTAGTCAGAAGCAGAATTTAGAGTTAGTTTTGAAAAATGACTTTGTAATGTGTGAGTTCCAGCACATCCCACCATAAAAACCCAGAGGAACTCAGAAGAAAGCTGGCTAATTTGGGATGATAGACATTTTGCACTGATGTTGATAAACAGTAAATAAATGTTAGGACAAGGATACATGTGGTATAAGGGTTGGTGGGAGGAATGAAAAGCTTAGCTGTGTAATTTATCATCCATAAACCATTTTGTAATGTTGAAAGATTAGGTTTCCTTATTGATAGTATTGAATCCCACAGTTTCCCTGAATATTAATGGGTCAAAAAATTTTACTGTATTATGGAATATTAACCCAGGACAGTTTTTGATTCTCAGATGTATGTGATGATGCCAAGTAACATTATTTTCTATGTTGTTTACTTGTGGGGCTTTTGTTTTTACAAATTATTTTGTTAAAAAAACTCAATAAAATTTATTGCTGTTACGCTTTTTTTTTTTTTAATGTGCTTTATTTTTGGCTCTGCTGAAATAAAAACTGATGATTTTTCAAAATAATTTTTATTATTTTCCTGGAAGGAAAATTAGATAACTGTGCTATTTACATTTTAGTAGAAAAAGTCTGTTTAAGAATTGGCAGCAAGGCTGATGTTTGTGAATGGAGTAAGCTTAAGTGTCAGTAAATTCTTATGAGTTTGACCTGGTAATGCCTTTCCTAGACCTTTTGGAGATAAACATGTTTGTCTTGTTTTTAAACATTTGTTGTTAGCTGCTGTTGAGTTGGCACCTGACTCATAATGATGCAGTGCACAATAGGATCGGACCGTCATGATCCAGAGGGTTGTCACTGGCTGATTTTTGGAAGTAGCTTGTCAGGCCTTTCTTCCTAGTCTGTCTTAGTCTGGAAGCTCCACTGAAATCTGTTCAGCATAATAGCAACACAAGCGTCCACTAACAGATGGTCGGTAGATGTGCTTGAAGTATATTGGTTGAGAATTGAACCCGGGTCTCCTGCATGGAAGATGAGAATTTTCTGCCACTGAACCACACCACTGTCCGTTTCAACACTTACGTCTTTCATTTTAGTCAAACATGGATACCTCAGAAGACTTTGGGACCCGAAAGAGCATCATGCAATTCTGATATGGCTACATTTATAAAATGCTGTGGTAGCAGTTTTCAAATTGCTATAAATTTGTAATGTTACTTTGTTCTTTGCGAAAAATAATTCCTTTTGGACCTTAGAGATTAGGAAATAAGGATTTCTTATACATTGAGCACGACAGTACTGATTTTTTTTCTTTTTTGCAAACCTGCTTTCCCTAACTTCCCTTTTTAATAAAATAATTTCTCTAACAATTGTATTCAAAATATGTACTTTTTTTTAAACAAAACATTGCCAATAGAGAGCAAAACCCAAAAACCCACTGCCGTCGAATCAATTCTGACTCAATGTAACCCTGTAAGTCACAGCAGAATTGCCCCATAGTGTTTCCAAGGCTGTAAAGCTCTACGGAAGCAGACTGCTGCAGCTTTCTCCCACAGAGCAGCTGGTGGGCTCAAGCTGTCGACCTTTTGGTTAGTGGCTGAGCGCTTAACCACTGCACTGCCACCAGGGCGCCTAGAAAGAGAGCAGTGTAGTGACATCTCTGTTACTGAAAATAAGGCATCACAGTGTCACATCTTGTTATCAGAGTCGGGAGATTTCACAGGATCAGAGAAGTGGAATGTGCTTCAAACATGTCAGTACTAATAGTAATAACACCTGGTCTTAGAAAACATGAAGTGGCCATCCCTCAGATAATCATGTCCCACAGACTGTGGTCTGCGGCGAATATCTAGTTATGACAGCTGGTAGAAGGAGTCTAGATTCTAGGCTAGAATCTGGCTAAGTATAGGCTTTAAGTTGTCTGACCTGCACAGTGATGTTTATTATTTGCATCCTAATGCCTTTAGAAGAAACCACTCTTCCTTTGGCCACGTGCACATTCCCTACATGGCCAGGAATCACACCTCTAGCCTGATCCCTAAAGGCCTCATTTAAACATACACTCCTATTTTCGACACCATTATATTAAAATGGGAGTCCCTGGGTGGTGCAAACGGGTAACATACTCAGCTACTAACTGAAAGGCTGAAAGTCGAAGCTCACTCAGAGGCACCCGAGAAGAAAGACCTGGTGATCTACTTCCAAAAAATCAGCCATTGAAAACCTGTGGAGCATAGTTCTACTGTGGAACATACGGGGTTGCCATGAGTCAGAGTTGACGGAATAGCAGCTAGTTTGGTTTATGTTCAAAGGAGATGTGTTCTGAAGCCTGACAAGAGACCTAAGATAACTTCCTCCTCTGATGTCATTACTCTGCATGAATAGCTTTTCACAGCTACAGAAAAAGAGAACAACTTTCCAATTTCCTCACTATGGAAGCCAAGTTGCATAAGACCATTCTTCTAACCTTAGTTCCTTTTGTTAAAGGTCCTTTGGGTTGAATTTGCTTAGAGAACACCTAGGGATTGTGAAGTCTTGATTTCAGACACCCTATTGTTTCCACACCCTCCGCCCCTTGCTCCAAGAACCTGAAAACATACACTTTCCATCCTGACAGTATTTCTTTAACTAGACAAATCCTTTTAACACTTAGAGATGGAAAAGTAAATCATATGAATAAATTCGTCAACCACATCCACCAGCTAAAGTTGAATGAACCGAGTATAAATGACAAATATCTTTTTAACGGATGAATCTACTGAAATCCTGAAGCCTTACCGTTAAAGAGAGGCTCACAAGGATGTAAAATGGAAAGACTGGATAACTAAAGTCAGCCTTTGATGTTTATTCCCAAAAGTGTGAACACATAGATATTACACACTAAATTACATTTGTCATTTATATCTATGCTTAATCACAGTTTAGGATTCTAAATAATATTAACCATTGTCTATTTTTTAAAAGTCAGTCAACACCTATGAAAACATAGCCTCAATGTAGTTAGAAAATACAGTCTCAAACTCATTAATACAAATGAGCTAAGAGTAAATACCAGTGCATTTAAAATTAACTCAAACAGCTAAATGAATAAAGAATTGTTATGTCAATATGAAGTATCAATTCAAAATAACTCCTTTTAGGGGAAAAAATTGGTTTCCAATACTGATTGTATCTAAACTTCAAAAGAATGACCTTACGAATATCTGATAATATTGATTATGATCTAAACGTGTGTTGACTATAATCAAAGCATATATACATGTTTATTTTTGTTACATAAAGTAGGTCAGATAAACATTATCAGCAGATTCCTATTCAAAACGCAGAAAAGTCACTATTCTAGATTTGTTTTGCATTACAGGTTGTTTCTATTTGCAAGATTCAAAGAAGCACATTCCTATAAATTGAATAAATACACTCCTTGCAACACAAATCCCTGAACTGAAAATCTCAATAGTATAGCAAACTTAGTTATTAATAAATCAGATTCTAACTAATTGAACCAAAAGTTATAACTTTTTGTGACAGAATCCCACTGAAGGTTTTCTGTATTGTGTCATTTCAAAAAGTAGATTATTAAATTAGGCACCCTTCAAGTTTGTAACCACTGTTAACAATACACCCATTTAGTCACTTAACAGATATTGCATGCCTACTCTCTGTGAACACTTTCCCAGGCACAGAACAAACAACAGCAATCAAGCCAGACACAGTGCCCGCCCTATTGCAGTTTACAGACTAGTGGTTTGGGTCCCAAGAATCCATGCAGCATATTTTCTATAGCTAAATACCAACAAATCTAATGTCTGTGAAGAATAAAAAGTGCATAAATTAGTATTTCTACAAATCTCTGAAAACGCTTCTTTGGGTTCTATGCCCTAAATACTGGCTTCAAAGGAGTCAATTCTGATTGAAGTTTATTCCTAAATTCAATAATAAATTTTCAGGCACCTCTGGCTCTTAAATTAAAAACTTTGTTAGTTCAAAGAAGCTGTTAGAGTTGATGGTAAACGGGACAGTGGTAAATGAATTTTCTAAGGGCATTTTCCCTGGAGGTGTGTGTGTGTGTGTGTGTGTGTGTGTGTGTGTGTGTGTGTGTGTGTGTG
>NW_004443948.1:3687305-3697548 GCF_000243295.1 Trichechus manatus latirostris | reverse complement strand
GAAGCTGTTAGAGTTGATGGTAAACGGGACAGTGGTCCTAGAACAGCCTCAGATGGGATAACCTGGAGGTGTGTGTGTGTGTGTGTGTGTGTGTGTGTGTGTGTGTGTGTGTGTGTGTGTAGAGGGGTGGAGAAAGAGAAACAAGAGAAACATTGTTTTATTCCTGTTAGTATCTTTGGTTTACCATGCATAATGTGGCTTCCGAGCAATTATTTTCAAGACTAATTCATCAAGATAACTTAAAGCAAAAGGGAAAGCTTCTGCAAAAGGCTATTGGTACAATACAATTTTTGAAGCCAATCTAACAGATTTCTATTTTTGTTGGGGGAAAGAGAGGAACGAATAATAGAAAAAAAAAAAAAAAGGCTATTACACAATAGGAAATCTTATCTGCACTCAAGGTGCTCCTTAGAAATAGTAAATAAACTCTGATTCAGACTTGTTTTCACCCGTTTCTCTCTCTGCCTTCGGTTGCAAAACCAAACTCTTACAACTTCTTTCTCAAGATTCAGTTCTTCAGCCATCCTCATGATCTCTTGAGAAGAAGGCTTATTCTGTTCTCCAAAGTGTCTCTCCAGAGCATCTTTAGCAGCAATACTGGGAGAAAGAGATGAAATTATGTTGTTTTTAGTGACTTACTATTATTATTTTTTTGGCAACTCAAAATTAAGTTAGATTGAATTCACTAAATATTAACATGAAAAGGAAGCTTAAAGACTGAAAACACTTGCAAAGCTTTTCAACAAAGACAAATGTACAACTTGTTAAATATTTAGAAGCTTGTCTTATGTAGGGTAAAGTTACAGGGGTCACAAGGGAGAATGAAGCAGGAAGCCCAGACTTTCTTTGATTATCTCACTTTGTGCCACAAGAGGGCACTGAGTTCCTAAAAAGGAAAGGAACACTTGGCAGGCATTTCTAAATGTTCAAAAACATCATTTAGATTGTTCACCATAAGTGAAATGTTTAATGGATGACTAACAAACCCAAACAAAACATACTGTTTTAGTACTTCCTATGTGCGTGGAGAAGCCTAGTGGTGCAGTGGTTAAGTGCTCAGCTATTAACCAAAACCTTGGTTCAAACTCACCAGCCACTCATTGGGAGAAAGATGTGGCAGTCTGCTTCCGTAAAGATTACAGCCTTGGAAATCCTACGGGGCTATTCTATCCTGCACTATGGGGTCTCCATGAGTTGGAATAGACAGGACCCCAATGCGGTTTTTTCTTTTTTTTGTTTTGGTTATGTGCATGGCGTCACCATGAGTCAGGGGCTGACGGGAAGGCAGCTTACAAGAACAAGGTGTACCTAATAGGAACTACTAAAAGATAACACTCTCTCTGGGTTGAAATGTAGAGTCATGTTGGACTTTAAACGACTGAAATACTTATAACTAGTTTTGTAAATTTTAATAATATTGATACTATACTGCCAGGGCAAGAATTTACATCTATATAAGGGCAGCAGCCAAGTCACCCTCTTAGAAGTGACTGCTCGGTTTCTGTCTTTATCCAACACTTGTGGCACAAAAGTGTTTTTGTATCAAACAACACATAGTTTTCCACTGAATGTTAAAAATTACTAGCTTTCCATCTAAGATGCATCAATTGGTCCCAACCACTTGGAGTAAAGGAGAACGAAGAACACCAAAGACACAAGGAAAGTATTAGCCCAAGAGACAGAATGGGCCATGTAAACCAGAGACTTCATCAGCCTGAGACCAAAAGAACTAGATGGTGCCCTGCTACCACCAATAAACGTCCTGACAGGGAACACAACAGAGGTCCCTGATGGAGCAGTAGAACGATGGGATGCAGAACTCAAATACTAGTAAGAAGATCAGACTTAATGGTCTGACTGAGACTGGAGGTGCCCCGGAAAGCATGGCCCCTGGACTCTCTATCACCCCAGAACTAAAATAATTTCTAAGGCCAACTCTTCAGACAGGGATTGGACTGGACTGTGGGAGATAAAGTGATGCTCGTGAAGTATGTGCTTCTTAGTCAAGTAGATACAAGAGACCAAAGGGGCAGCTTCTGTCCAGAGGTGAGATGGGAAGGCAGAGAGAGTTAGGAGCTGGTTGAATGTTCATGGGGAATCAGGGGCAGAGGGAAGGAGTGTGCTGTCGCAGAATGGGGTGAGCAGTTGGGGTCTCATAACAATGTATGTAAAAAAAAAAATTCTGTATGGGAGACTAACTGGAAATGTAAACTTCATTTAATTACAACAATTTAAAAAATTTTTTAAAAAATTACCAGCTTTCCATTCCTGTTATTTAATTATGCTTTTTTTGGCCAATCATGTTTCTTTAATTGATTTCATTCACCTTATATTTATATATTATGTTGCATCTATATGACACTCAATTGTTCATTCCAGTTGTAAAATGTCTTTCTTTTCCTCTGATAAGTTTTAATATTTCAAATGGCTACCTTATGGTTGTTCTGCGTTTCCTTTTCCTTTCATTTGCTCCCACTTTTTCATTGTATAATGCTGTAATGGGAAAAATATAGGTAATTATTTTTAAAAAGTAGGTATTTTTTAAAACTATGAAATTTAGGTTTCAAATTTTCTTTATACAACAATGAAAACTAAAATCACTTTAAATGCTTGTTTTAAGTGTTTGCAGTGTAGTTCATTTTATGTTACAAGTCTTAGAGAAAAAAATTAATGCAGAAATAAATACTCACTTTGCAAAGACAGTCATTTATAAATAATATTCCTATATTATTTTTGTTGGAGCACTAGCTCTAAATGTTCTTAAACCATTCCCTTTATTCAACCTTGACATTTAGTGTGAATAGAGAATTTCATCACAGTAAATTCTCATCCAGCAATTGCTCATGTTATTCATTTGGTAGGCTGATACGTGCAAAAGCTTTGCTTACACTAACATTAAGTTATATGTATGATTTATGTAGAGCTGCTTCCTACAGCACAGCATAGAGGCCAAACATCTGAATGTGTTAAAAAATAAAATATTTACCATTTCACGCCCATGGCACATAACTAGAAAGCTCTCCTTACATATCTCATTCTCTCACTATTTCTCTTCTCAGTAAATTTATTTTTACATTTGTATTGGCTATCTTTTCTTTTTTAAAAAAAGTAAGACATAATAAGATGTTTCTTTATACCCACAAATAAGTAAATAAACTTCCAACCTGTTGCTTTAGTATTAATCCTACCAGTTGAAGCCGTTACTTTCAGATGATTAAAATAGCAAAGACTTCAGAAACATAGCTTTAGTACCTCCTACTTGCTCGGCTTCCTCTAACCATTTGGATAATATTGCTTTTAGTTTGCATGCATTTTTGAAGCTGAGCTGCAGGTTTTCAAATCGGCAGATAGTTGTTTGACTGAATTCAGAGCCGTGCACAGCTGCCAGGGCTTCCCCAACGTTTGTCTGGGTGTATCCTGTGAAAGGATGATAAAAACAGTTACTTCAACAAGTATTCATCCATGTGGGTCGATTATCACTCAATTTGTGTGTCTTTCTTTGTGAGTTATTAAATATTGTTTTATACATAGATCTTTGGTGGCAATTTAAAATTGTTTAGTAAAATCCAACGTAGGCTTTTTGTCCAGCACTTCAAAAATAAATTCCTCTTAGTTCATAAATTACTTTTTCTAGAAGCCAAAAGTCTTCACATCGGAGTATCTGTCACTGATAACATTTAGCCAAATTTGATATGCGTGTCATAACCACTTTCTAAGACACTTAAAAACTTTTGTTCTTTTTATGATTAATATTAAATAACTGATATCTGCTAAGGAATCTATAATATATTTAATATAATGCACAAAATATATGGTGATATATCATAAAATATTTCAATCTCAACTTTAAGAGGGAAAATTTTAATTGTATTGTTGAAGGGTACCAAATAAAACTAAGAATCATGCTTGCTTTCCCTAAAAATATGTCTAGGGAGATGTTTATTACAAGGCTATAATCACACAATAGTTTATGTACACTTCTGAGCACAGTTATTACATATGTCGGTAATGTGTCTATCTCCAGGCAAAAGCGTCTCATTGATTGTCCCATTTTCTGGAATACAAGTTGATGTAAATCATCAACACCTAATTTGAAACATTCACAGCAATAAAATAACACCCTGAAAATGAATGTTATAAAGATGCCCACTGCTTTGTTTATTACATATAGTAATCACATATTGTTTCAAGGCCTAAGGCTATAAAGCTATATTTATAAAATGATTACATATGATGCCCATCAATGAATGTCATTATGAAGTTACCTATGGTCTATTTCATTAGTGCAGAGGTTTGAACTATCATTTTCAATCTATTTTTTAAAAATTCACTCTACTTCATGAATTTTAACCAAGGTTAATTGTTATGTTACATGAAAAACACTTTTAAACAAAAAATGAGAAAAGGCCATGGACAGTTCACAGAAATGGAAATACAAATGACCGTCAAACACATGACAGAACACTCTTCACTCATAATCAGAGAAATTTAAAATGAAACTAGAGTGAGGCACCACTTTAATCTATCGAATCTGTTTAATATATTGTGTTCCTTCAACACCTATTTACTTACTCGATGTGCCAATCACTGTTCTAAGGGCAGGAATTACACCATTAAAGAAAAAAGTGAACAGAAACAAACAATTAAGCAAGCAAGCCAGCAAACAAAAGACCTCCTCTCTTAGTGGAGCTTACATTCCGAGGAAAGGCTAAAGAGACATTCATGAACTAATGCTGGTAGTAAAATTTGATACAATTTCTGTAGAGAACAATTTGACAACATATATCACAGTTACCAATACATATACTCTTTAGCTAAGCAATTCCGCTTCGAACGCTTTTCCTCTGCATATATTGATGTGGGTGCAAATGAAACTTCTAAGGTTAATCATTGTGGCATTATTTTTAACAGAAAAAGATTGAAAACAATCTGAATTCCATCAGTAGGGAGCTGGTTAAATAAATTGTGGTACATCCATAAAATAGACTGTGACAGACCTTCACAGGATATCTCTGGAAGGATACACAAAAAAATTACAGCATTAGTAAAAAGGAAAGATAAGCAGAAGGGAGATATTTCACAGTCTAGCCTTTTATACTTTTGAACCATATGAATGTAATGTGCAATTAATCTAAAAATCAATATTTCTGGCTGTTAAGAATTCACAAGGAAATGAAAGTTTTTGTAATCTGACTAACTTAATTCCACAGTAGAGATGTAGAATGAGAACTGTCCTGGATTTTTGAGCAGAGTATAAGAAATTTAACAGTAATAGAGTACGGTTTGCAGACCAAGTTATTTGCCCCATTGCCCTTAATAAGCACCTACCTAACTTAATTCTTCTCACTTTAAATTCATTGGCAAACTTTTCAAGTTCTCGGATTTCTGGAGAATCCATGTCTACTGGCTCTTCAACCAATTTACTTTTCCTTCTGAGTTCCTGCTTGAAATCAGTGGCTGTGGGGTCCTCTGCCAGGAGAGGCTGGTGCATGGGAGGAAATCCATGACTCAAGGTGTGATCAGGAAACTTATACAGGCAAGGGGTTAGGCTACCTATAAATAAACCAAGAAAGGAAAGGAGAGAGTCATATGTAATTATCCCTCATTTTATTCAAGAAGCAAGGGCCCTGCTCGTTAGAGCCCATTATTCTGCTACCAAACCAAAAAGAACCAAATCCGTTGACGTCAAGTCAATTCCAACTCATAGTGACCCTATAGGACAGGGGAGAATTGCCCCCATAGGGCTTCTAAGGCTGTGCTTTTTGTGGAAGCAGACTGCTATAGCTTTCTCCTTGGAGTAGCTGGTGGGTTCAAACCATCGACCTTTTGGTTAGCAGCCGAGGTCTTAACCACTGCACCACCAGGACTCCTTATTCTGCTACAGAAGCTCTCAATTCTACAGGTTCCCTTACATCCAGTCCTCGGAGGTAGGAGCCAGAGCAGCTTAGTATAAATGCGATTATTTATTTTCCACCTTCTTTGGAGCAGCATAAACAAGGAAAATGCAAAGAAAATAAGCAAGAAATTGCAAATACATTAAAATATATGTAATTAATTTCTCTCAAAAGTATAAGTTTTCCACCCAGAGTGTATGTATTCATCACTGTTCTTAATTCATTAAACACATAATCTGTGATATCTGTTATAATCAAAGAGCTGGGCTAAGTGCTGTGCCAGAAAATTTTGTGTTTAAGTAATTGTACAACATTTAAACGCTCCATTGTTTTATCAGTACATACTTCATTTTAATGGGAAATAATCATGATTTTTTTTAATTTAACAAAAGCAAGTAAAAGGGAATTATGAGGACATAAAATACATTTATATTGTTAAATAGATTTGAAGGAGACCTGGTGGTGCAGTGGTTAAGCGCTGGGCTACTAACCAAAAGGTTGGTGGTTTGAACTTACCCAGTGGCTCCACAGGAGAAAGACCTGGTGATCTGCTTCCATAAAGATTACAGCCAAGAAAACTCTATGGGGCAATTCTACTCTGACACATGGGAACACTGAGTCAGAATTGACTTGATGGCACCTAACAACAACAAATATATTTGAAGATTGAATAGATATTAACAAAAGTGTGACTTTAAAAGTTCCTTTAGAAAGTTTCCAACAGTATTTCTGGAAAAGTATAAAATACAATGGAATCACTTCTTGATTATGATTTAAGGAGAAGCAAAAAAAAAAACAGCCCATAAGGAAGGGAAGGGTGAAATTCAAAATATGATAGGCAATCCACCCATGGAGCCCTGGTGGTGCAGTGCTTAAGAGCTATAGTGAGCAACAGCTGCTACCCAGATGGTCAGCAGTTTGAATCTACCAGCCGCTCTTTAGAAACCCTGTGGGGGCTGTTCTACCCTGTCCTATAGGGTCACTATAAGTTAGAATCTACTCCACGATAATGGGTTTTGTTTGGTTTAATCCACCTGTAAATATAAAACATTGACTCTATCAAGTGGGTTAAATAATGAACACAATGAAAGTAAAACAAAACAAGACAACAACAAAAAAAACAGTGCTTCCAGATTTTATTCTTCATTAGGAAAGTCTCATTTGGGGAATATGGGTGAGATGATGGCACATAAGCCAAATTTCAACACATTTTATTTATGTTTTTTTCATCAGTATATTATGGTTTCTGCTGGTAGAGATTTCACTTCAATTTATATTTAATAACACACTGTATAACCAAGACATTTTGACATAAACAAAATATTGAGTAATTAATCATTTTGCTTATGAGGATGAATAAATATTTAAAATAAAAATAAATTACTACCAAAACTCAAAGCCATTGCCAGTGAGCGGATTGTGACTCATAGTGACCCTATAGAGAATATATATAATAACTATTCTTAGCAACTTACTCAAAAATACATGATGGCTATAGTCTCTCCATAAATACTTTCATAAATCAAATATGTGAGTAATAATGTATTTTGCCAGAATATATATCTTACATTAATATGTAAATATGTAATGAGCAAAGAATAGTGGAAGTCAGCAGACTGTTGAGTTATATTCTTCGTATGAGAACGCGTAATTAAAAAGTGCACCCCTAGCCAGTGACTATATCATTTTTCTGAAGCAAAGTAAATATGAAAGTAAGAGGTGAAACAAAATAGGATAAAATAAATTTGGCTGCTTCACAAGTGGGAAAAGGATTTGAAGGAAACTCCTCTTGTCTTGCAGTATCGTGCTACTTTTATAAACCAAACTTAGCCAGTTGTACTTTTTAAAAAAATCAGTGAACTATCCACTTTGTGCTTTAGTGTGTGGTAGGTTGATCTGATCAGAGAGAAAAATGTAGAGCAGTTGTATTAATTCTGAAATTATTAGCTCGTTTTTGAAAATGTCTATTGCTTTGGAGGTCGTTTTTAGCTTTCTGTTTGTTGGAGTAAAAGAAAAGACATACATATAAAAGGAAAATAATCACATTTATTTTATCATCTACTTAATATGTATATTTCTTTGCTTGTACTTTCAGAGTTGGTTCTTACATATATGAAAAAATCACTTCTTTCATCGTTTAGAAATATCAGGTGTCACTTAATACACTTAATGATTAAATAACTTGCAGCGAGAAGAAAATAGGATTTGCATTTAGTAAATCATTAAATGTATTTTAAGACACAGTAGATAATTCATTTAACTCATTTAACCTATGTCATATTACCTTTGTCGTGCATAAGTCATTTGTTACTTTTTTTTACATAAATATACCATGTCTGAATTTGTTAGCAATCTTGATCATTATTTGCAATTTTTCTTCCCCATCAAAATCATGCAGTGCTACTACTACAAATCTTCTATCCAACACTTTGTGTTGAGTTCATTTCTCATTTGATATTTCCATTATCCTTACGTAAACAAATGAGATAGGAAAAATATGTTATTTTTCCCTACAATTTACAATTTCAGAAATTTAAGTAGGAAGAATTTAACTTTCCTCAGGTGTCACAGTGAATAAATTTTGCAGCTGAAAATTGCATTAAACCACATGAAAATAATTGCCTAGTTCATTTTCCAGGTTGTCTGCACTCAGGTAAATTAAATGACATTCCTTTAAAGGCTTTTCCTGCAATTGAAATGCATTTGGCTACATTAATCAAATATTTTAAGACAACAATATTGTAATTATTTATTAAAATATTAGATCTCTACCATCTTTATTTACAGAAAATTTTAAAGGTAGTTCACACCTTACAAATACACTGGAAAAATGGAGATTTAGAAAATCAATTTGAACAGAGTTAATCAAAAGTTCACAGGAAAGATCATGCTCAAAGGTTTGGCGTCCAGAACCAAAAGGAAAACATGATGTGTGATGCAAGTTTTCTTTTTCATTAAGTGAAAATATCCACAATTATCAGCAGGAACACAGTTTTCCTGGAACTAAACCAGAAATCCATCATGGAAGCGAAAAGCCAAGCCAAACAAACTGATCTGTATTTGGAGAAGGGTGGGGAATGATTGGGGCCCTGGTGGTGTAGCGGTTAAGAGCTTGGCTGCTAACCAAACGTGAGCAGTTGGAATTCACCTGTCACTGCTTGGAAACCCTATGGCACAGTTCTTCTACTCTGCCCTATAGAGTAGCTATGAGTCAGAATCGACTTGATGGCAACAGGTTTGGTTTTGGTTTTTTTGGGAAATGACTGGTAAGGTTGATATGGCAAGATGTTTTTCAAACCTTTTTAAAGCCTTGGTTATTAAAAAAAAAAAAAAAAAAAAGTAAGAAGATCAAAGAGTTGAAGAGTCACAAGCATTTTCCAAAACATTGCTAAAGTAAAAACCTATAGGGCCTTAGCAAGTACAAGCTTAAATATACTTGCAAGTGTTTGTACATTCTCTACAACACAAAATGTATCGGTGACATTGCAAATTCATACACCATAAACTTTCTGAATTGCTCTGTATGTATTTCTGTGCAGTGGAAATGGGAGAGGAAAAGAGGTAAATGTTTTAAAGCAGACAAACGGGAGGCAGAAGTGAAGCTTGCCTTGCAAACTGCTGACTCCATTTACATGGTAAGGGGCAAACTGCTATTCTGCAGCACCGGACCCTGAGAAATACTAGCTGACAACATCTCTCAGTTTGTGGACTTTGATGCCTTAAAAGAATAAACAGAGGAAGCAGAGGGTCAGAGGAAAATACACCACCTTGCTGTAGACAGGCACAGGAACATGCATTTTAATATCTCCATTTCTTTTACTCTTTGTATGCACCATGATTTACAAGGTGAACATGAACTGTTATCTTTTCACCTTTGCGCATTGCTAAATCCTACCTCTGCAGAACAGGGTCTGCAGCCTGATTTTGTAAATGAAATTTTATTGGAGCACAGGCATGCACATTTGTTTTGTATATTGTCTGTTACTGCTTTCCTGCTATAATGGCAGAGTTGAGTATTTGCAACACACAGAGACTATAAAGCCTAAAATATTTACTCTGGTCCTTTATGGAAAAAGGTTGTCAACTGCTGCTCTAGAAGAGAAAAAGCATCGTGTTACTGCTACTGGAAGACCTTTCAGGATTCAGAGGCAAAAGATCTCCAGAATTATTCCTTCCTTAGAATTGACACGATTTAGGGCAAATTAAAACAAAACCGAGCAAAAAAAAAAAAAAGAAGAAGAAGAATGAATGAATGAAGTAATAGACTCCAAACTAGACCATTTCTCCATATCAACTGTCAATATAACTTCTGCTGCCTTTTACATCAGCACAAGTGAGGAGGACATGTT
>NW_004443948.1:3684508-3685422 GCF_000243295.1 Trichechus manatus latirostris | reverse complement strand
GTGGCTAAAAATGTTCTTGGTTCATGGAGATGGCAGTGAATAACCAGCAGTGCATTTTCTCCAGGAGAGTGTAGCACACAGCCTTGTGCTTGGCATTGCTTGTGGACGTAATCAAAATGTGGGAGTGATGGGAAGCATCCACCTGAAACTCCAGTGGCTATGTGCACATCATTTTACTATTTACAATGACAGTAATTCATTACAGAGGGCTGGGAGGGCTGTTCTTATTTAACCATGAATTTGAATTAACTAAATATGGCTTTTCTTTTTTTTTTAATTATTAAAGAGAAATCACAATTTGTAGGCGATCATTAAAAATATCAGTCTTCATTTGACCATAAATGTAGGAAATACTAGTTTATTCAGAAAGCTGGATTCTTGATAGGTTGTAAGAGAAGTCAGTATTTTTCTGGAATATTGTTTTGCTTTATAGTTTTAAACGTTTTTGTATTAAACTGAGAAACTTGAGAAATTAAAGATACATGAACAAACTTCTTTGTTCAATTTTACTTCCAAATTATAAGCATAAATCAATATTTATTTTCATTGATTATTCTGGATTATAACAAAATACAAGTCAGTTAGAAAAGATTTCCTTAATGTGTAATTCCTTCATCCAGAGTTTCTCTGTCAATACCAAACACACACACACACACACACACTTACACTGATATTTTCACATACTTTTAGTAGTATATTGTCGCTCAAAATAGTTCTCTGATTTCTGCAGTAGTAAGTATAAGGAATCAAAGAATTTATAAAAACAAAGAATAACCAAAAACTATACACTGCAAAACCATGTACTTTATTAATCATTAAATTTTTTTATCTGGCCATACTCTGAAATTAAGCAGCGAGTGTTATGATGAGTGCATCTCTTAGGCCAGATTTCCTCCCGCCTTAAATACCGTGCT
>NW_004443948.1:3682380-3683885 GCF_000243295.1 Trichechus manatus latirostris | reverse complement strand
TGTTTTACCAGAAATTTCCAAGGTTAAGAGATAAGCATTTCAAGACACTCTGTTCATGATTCCATCAGGCCCAAGATCTCCATCGAAGTATTCCCAAATACAATCTCACATATATAAAGAATTTTTTTCTTACCTGCCATCACTCCATAGGTTGATGCCTGGTTTCCATAATGACAGGAAGGAACAGAATAGTGAAGTCCTGTTGCTGTGTTT
This sequence comes from Trichechus manatus latirostris, assembly GCF_000243295.1. Classification (NCBI taxonomy): domain Eukaryota; kingdom Metazoa; phylum Chordata; class Mammalia; order Sirenia; family Trichechidae; genus Trichechus; species Trichechus manatus. The sequence goes on along the minus strand of NW_004443948.1, from coordinate 3,683,672 downwards.
CCCAAAGTTGTCACCGAGAAATGTATGTGCAAACATTTAGGAGTTTGGATCAAAGACAAAATAGACGGGACTGGTAAGAAAATGTATGAGGACTGAAGACACATTTGTTTCACTTAAAAAAACATACATTCATGTGATTTTTAAAGTTATATGCCAATAATTTTTTCTCCTTTAGGAGAAGAGTTCTCTGATGAGTAGTTTAAAATTATGGACCAAGGTTTGTCTGAAGTAATAAGATCATAAACCACCAACAATCCTTGTGCTCTGTGCTATGGATGTCCAATGAAGTGTTGGAGGAATTGCCTCTTAAAATTCTTGTATAACACAGTATTATATAGTGGTCTTTCTCTGGAAGATTTAATACAGGAATCTAGTCTTCACCAGTCTTTACTTTTGTTTTATTTTCCTAACAAAATTCTTTAACCAAAGAGAAAATGGTGGAGCAACTAACCTCATTTTGGATACAAGCATAAAAACCTCACTATATTCAGGGTGTTATAACAAACCCATGACAATATATATATATTTTTGTTGCTGGTGAAACCATGAAAGGTTTTTCTGTAGACACAAGATCAATTCAATGATTCCGGTGACAGAGCTCGTTAAAAATAAGTTAATTGTTGAGTCACTTGACATGCATAAAGGCTGAACCAAATATATAAACATAATCTCATTCACAAACAGTTATATGCCTTTTGGAATCAATGTATATTTTGAAAGTAAATTTAAGTTAGTGAACTTTCATTAAGCTTTAAACGCTAATCACCAATTTGACTCTGACCACCACTACAAAATCAGTATTTTGTTTTGTTATTTTTCCTTCAAGTCCTGAGTATAGTGCTCAGTTTTCACTAGTATATCTTTTTGAATTAATATAGGAGATATTATAATTTATAGAGTTAGAATGCTTTGAGGAAATTTAGATATTCTAGAGATTATATGATCTTCTAATTAAAAACATGAAATCCCTTCAGAAACTAAAATGTTTTTGTTAAATATAGAAAATTTTTGATGCATTAATTTTCATTTTATAACTGACATGTAGAAAGAACTGAAGTCATTTTACTTTATAATTATTACACAGAAAAATCTCTTATTATGAATTCCAAAGTTAAGCAAATAAACTTGAAACACATTTAGTACACAAATGTTCTTCTTATTATAACTAATATTTTTTTTATTTCTTACTTGGAAAATAAGTACATGATTATTTTATGGAAAAATTATAAATCAATGCCATCATCATTTAAAACATATTTAGGTCATTTTTACTGATTATTATTATTATTTTT
>NW_004443948.1:3680233-3681427 GCF_000243295.1 Trichechus manatus latirostris | reverse complement strand
TGCAGGGTTAAAGATAGTACACATTAGCAAAATATACCTATTTAGTTGATCGTGTTGAGGCGATATACTTGAATTTTCAAGTTTAAAATTTATTTAAGAAAGTTATGCAAGCCAAATATTGGAACTTTGGTAAAGGCTGAAGTTTATTTAGAACGAAATCTTGAGAACATTTAATTCAGTTCTTGGGTTCTAAATATTATATCACTTCTAGCTTTGATTTTTAAGTTTTATATTATGCTAAAAAATAAGTTTATTAAAACTTATTTGTTTTATTCTTTGAAATCCCTTATTGACAGTATCGACCATTATTCAGTTGTGTTTACTAAGGTTTATGGCTATTTTTAGACATTGTAGCAGATATAATTGGAATTTAAAAACAAAGAAATGTTGAAAATAAAGAAGTTAGCATCTTCTAAGCATAAAATTGTTTAAAATTTTTTAAAAAAATCAAATTTTGCTCTTTACCCATAAATGTTCCCATTAAAATGATTTCCAGATTAAAAAATCCAAACTCTTTATTTTCTGTTGTATAAAACAGGTTTTCTTTTTAATAAAACAAGCAATAATTTAAATTATTACACTTACTAATACTCCTTGAAAATTTTCTTAGACATTTTGTTGTCTTTAATATCCTTAATATTTAATTTAAAACAAATTACATTGAAAGGGAAAAAAATAGAAGAAGCACAGAAATTCTAGACAAGACTCAAACCATCTATTCTGGAATCTTTAGGCCCAGTCCATATAACTGTTATTAGAGTCAGTACCTGTAGACATCACATTGGTGGCATGGTTGGAGACTGGTAGACACTCGGCAGCACTGTGATGCATTATCAGAGGCAGCGTTGCAGAAGAGTCAGAGTTCAGAGGTATAAAGGTGTCAGCTGAAGTAAAAGGTTGGCAACTCATTCCCACAAGAGAGTAGGAAAATAATGAGGACCGCTGCTCCCCAAAGGAGAGTTTTATTATATTACCGTCTCAAAGGGCCGTTTCAATTCTCACTACCTGCATATATACATCAGGAGGGCTCTGAAGCACCAGGAGAGCGCGTGCAGGTATTTATACTGCAGGGAAATCCCTTTATACATGTTAATGGTCTTTTCCCAGGAGTATTGCTTTATCAATCTGAACTGCCTTCTTTTTTACCCAAACATATTCCACGCCTAAGGAAGCTGGTTTGGGGGTATAGTCCTC
>NW_004443948.1:3649363-3679992 GCF_000243295.1 Trichechus manatus latirostris | reverse complement strand
TGCATATACAGTAAAACCTGTGAAAGCCGGAACTTGTGTAAGGCAGAAACTTGTCAGAGAAGGAAAACTCAAAATATTTTTGAGTGGTGATTGCATCCTCATAAAGGCGGGGAACTTTCGAGACCCAGAAAAACAAAGCAGTCCAGTTGACTTCTGGCTCTCACAGGTTTCACTGTACATAATTTTAAGAAGCTATTAATATTTAACTTTATATTGAGAGAAGCATATAAGACTAAATATGAGTGAATGTATTGTTAATTACTGATGTGAAGTTTTGAGAAATTATGACAACCAATTTGCATTATAAATGGAAAAATACTGAATGAAATTGTAATGATATGCAGAGAAGATGAACATACATGATAGTATTTTTTTCATGGATCGCAGTTAACTCATCAAAGATTAACATTTAGTAAGCCCTTACTAGATGCCAGCACTATTCTAGGCACTTTCTACTGTTGCGTCATGCAAATTTCACAAGACCTCTGTGGGTTTTGTACCGTATTATCCTCATTAAGTTAGGCTGCAGCAGTGCCTCTGATCTTAGCCAGTCAGCTATGGAGTCTGCACGAACCATGGTAGTACTGTATGCAAATTTTCTACACAGAATATATTGACATTATATGAGCATGAAGAAAATATATATACTGCAAACAATTGATTCAAAGATAAATAGCATCAAAATTTTTACAATGATCATGATTTTTACATATAAATAAGTGAATGCAATACTCTTTTTAGCACGTATATTAAGGTAATATAGCAAACAGAATTAATCTGATAGGCACAGACATCAATGACATAAGCATGCTTCATTTGACTCTTCGAAGTTTTGTTCTATGTAATGTTTCAAGATAACTTGGAATTAGTTGCTTTGTGCTTAATTTAATCTTAATATTGACCAAAACCAAACCAAATCATTGCCATTGAGTGGATTCTGACTCATAGCAACCCTACAGGACAGAGGAGAACTGCCCTGTAGGGTTTCCAAGGAGCGCTGGTGGATTCGAACTGCTGTCCTTTTAGTTGGCAGCCATAGCTCTTAACCACTGTGCCACCAGGGCTCCTTAATATTGACAAGAATGTCCTTTCTTTTTCAATTGAAACTTGAACAACTTAATGTTAATAACCAACTGATATTTTGGAGAAAGATGTTATAAGGTTACTCAAATCATTAGCTATTGCCTGAAAATACTTATTGACATATTTCACAGTTTCAAAGTCTGTGTCATTGATGCTATATTATTAGTCTTCTCTAATGAGAGAACAAGGTTTTGGAGAATCAAACATATTTGTTACACTCTTGCAAAATTTATACTTTTCAGACTTCATATATACAAAAAAGTGGCTTTGCAATGTGTTAATAAAGGAAATTTGGTAAGAATATAAAAATAAGTTTATTGAAAATAGCATTAAAAAATAAGCAAAAATATCCCCTGAAGCTTTCTTAAACCCAAATAATGGTTTAGTTTAACTAGTAAAGAATGTTTGCCTTGAGCATTATGCTGTTTTAAGATCTGCCTATATCAGACCAAATTGACAATAGCAACTGAAAAGATTAGATAGGAACCTTAGTGGGCAGGGAATTTATGTTAACAGAGGAGGAACAACTCAGTAAAGGAGGGTGAAAATGGTTGCACAACTCGAAGAATGTAATCAATGTCATTAAACTGTACATGTAGAAACTGTAGAATTGATGTATGTTTTGCTGTGTATCTTCTCAACAACAACAACAAATCATTTTTAAAAAGCTGAATGATATTTAGAGAAAATAGGATTTGAAAACTGCCCCAAATAATTTTCTATTGTTTTTAGTCATTGGAATACATTGGTAAAGTATATCAAACAAATGATAGATATTGAAGGAGCACCATCAAACCTGGACAACAACACAAAACTTTACCAGTATTTTGTCATGATATTTAAAATTCTAAAATTATAATTTCTTTATAAATTTTTAATAACTAAAAAAAAACTTATTTGTGCCATGAAATGCAAATGAGAATGTTACAGTTAAAATAGGGGTAAAGCCATGTTTCTATTATAGTCTTCTCACTTAATATGATAAAATATTCTTTACCAATTTTATTACCAGTTTTTTAGAAATGGTTTTAACGCTTGCACAATATTGCATCATAAGGTCTGTTATAATTTAACCATTTCTCTGTTGTTGAGTATTTACTTTGCTTTCTATTTTCACTTTTATAAATAACAATGCAAATAATATTTTTGTCCAAAATGCCTTTTTAATATATGTTTTTGTAAAATATCCATAAAATTGTTTTGAATGTGCCCCCCTTAGAATAGATTCTTAGAAGGAGGGAGTACTGAATTTCAGGTTTATGAACTTATTAAAGCTCTTGAAAACATTCCCAAATTACTTTTTCAAATAATTTGTTCCATTATAATTTTGGTTGCAAATATCAGGAACAAGTCGAGCAAAAAAGATGAGTTTATTATCAAAGACACACAAGGATTTCTTGGAACTCATAGACAAGAAGGAAGTCAGTCCATAGGGAGGGACTGAGCAGGAAATGGAACACCACCTGACATATTTCTCTGACTCTCCTATTTGCCTTTCTTTGTAAGTCTCTCACTTTTCTCACCCTCTACAGAACAGACTAGTCTGATCTCCACCTACGGCCACCTCACAGATCTCCAGATCACTCCTTAAACTTTCAGCCAGTCAAGGAGACTATCTTGTTGCCACTCATCCTACATTTATAAAGAAAAATTCTGATTTTCCATGGGTATCAGTGTGTTCCAGAAGGACAAACATTGTTCCCAGGTCCCACACCCTGTGGAAGGATGAGTTTGCCCTGGGGTATTCAGGCATTCGTAAAAAAGAAGGAAGAGTCTGTTGTCCGGGAAGGAAGACACCCTTAAAATATGACTCATACTGTTATACCATTGCACCTAGCATGAATAGTGTAAAATGAACTTTTTTCCTGCATTCTCAATGCCAGTAATAAACTCTAAACACTTAGGCTTTATTAATTTGATATGGCAATGTTATTTTATTGCTTTAGTTTGCACTTTTGATTGTTAATATGATATCTATTCATGTGTTAATTTTTATTTGTTATTATCATTTTTTAAATTAACAGAGTCTATATTTTTCCCTTTTATTTAATGCAGTTTAGATGTTTTTATTATCCATTTACATGTTTTTAAAGTACATTAGGAATATTAATTTTAATTGTTTTCATTATTTTACAATTAAAGGTTTTTTTCTGATTTCTTCTTTGTCCTTTAAATTTATGTTGGATATTGACATACATAATATTTTAATTTTATGGAGCTAAGTATGTTGCTCTTTTGTGAATTCCTTAAAGATTTTAGGTTTAAATTTTTTCTTTATCCAGAAGTTTATTTTGTTATTTTGGAGTATTAAAACATATTCCTCTTGACATTTTAAACTGCTGTAATTATGTTTCTAGACCTCATTTATGATTGCTTAGATTCTAATGAAAACTGTAGTACACTTTGAAAACTATCAGATAAATATGGAATAAAAACTACTTCAATTTAAGGGACTAAAGATGAATTAGCAGAAGTCTTGGCCAGCCATATTTGCACCTGCTTTATTCAGAGTAGTTTCTCTCTAATTAATCACCAATCCCATTGCTGTCCAATTGATTCCGACTCATAGCAACCGTATAGGACAGAGTAGAACTGCCCCAGAATGTTTCCAACTCTGTAATCTTTACGGAAGCAGACTGCCACATTTTTTGACAGAATGATCACATTTTGGGGAAAATATATAAGCCTAGAAAAAATGATATTAAGAAATAATATCTAAATCTGTTTATTCCCCAGGTAATAGAATTAAACAGGAGCCCTGGTGGCACAGTGGTTAAGTGCTCGGCTGCTAACTGAAAGGTTACCGGTTTGAACCCACCTGCCGCTTCATGGGCGAAAGATGTGGCAGTCTGCTTCCTTAAAGATCACACCTTGGAAACCCTATGGGGCAGTTCTACTCTGTCCCAGAAGGTGTCTATGACTTGGAATCGACTCAACGGCAGTGCGTTTGGTTTTGGGGATGATAGAATTAAAAACTTTTTCTTTTTCATATCCATGTTTTCTCATTTTTCTATAATTAGCATGAGTTGAGAAACAGTATAGATAGATTCTGGAGTCAAACCGCCTGGGCTTAAACCCAAGATTTACCTCTTAATAGCTATGCAATGAGGGGCAAGTAACTTTACCTTTCAGTGTTTGGGTTTTTCTTATCTGTAAAATGAAGACTGTAATAATACTCACTTTACAGTAACAATGCCGGCATGTAATGAACTCTCAATAAATGTTATCAGTTACTGGTTTGTACTAGTTTAATAATAATAATTGTTTATGTTTACTGAGTTCTTTCTTGCTTCATATGTATTATCTCATTTGATCCTCACAATTACCCAGTGAGGTAGGCACCATTTTACAGACTGGGAAATTGAGGCATAGAAAGGTTAAATACCTGTGAAAGGTCATACAGTAAGTGGAGGAGCTGGTGTAGGAATACAAGCAGCTTAAAGCCTGAGCAAGCTACATTATACTACCTTCTAATGGGGCCCTGGTGGCATAGTGGTTAATGAGCCATAGCTGCTAACCAAAAGGTCAGCAGTTCAAATCCACCAGCTGCTTCTTGGAAACCCTATGGGGCAGTTCTACTCTGCCCTATGGGGTCGCTATGAGTCAGAATCAACTTGATGGCAATGGGTTTTTTTTTGGGTTTGGGTATTGTATAAGTAAAAGGTATATTGATACTGGCATTTATCTAAGTCTAGTTTCATATCTCTATCTATGTCTTCTATAGACTTTTTGTTTGTCACATGGCTTCAGAGAGAAAACATGAAAAGAAAGGTAATTCTCTAAATGACATAGTGCTCTCAAATCCTTTCAGCATCTGCATCTCTATGTAAGCCTGTATTAGTACCCAGCTGTATTACATAAAGAGCTCTGGTGGCACAGTAGTTAAGAACTTGGCTGCTAACCAAAAGGTCAGCAGTTCAAATCCACCAGCCACCCTTTGGAAGCCCTATGAGCCAGTTCTACTCTGTCCTATGGGGTCACTGTGAGTAGGCATAGACTTAATGGCAACTTTTTTTTTTTTTTTTAATGTTACATGAATAATACAGGCATCATTTCTTGTGGAGCAATGGACTGGCATTGCGGAATGATTTACCCCTGTTCAGTCATTTGTTCAGCTGGTATTAACAATTCTCTCTTCACCAACTTGTAATTCCAATCGCTTTGACATTACCAGTTGTGGATATTTTAGAACAAAAAAAAAAAGAGAGAGAGAGAGAAGGAATTAAGATGGAGGACTTTCTTTGGGATAAGAAGATGAATCTAAATTAGTTTATTCAGTTAGCCTAAGTGGCAACAAGATGTAGTATTCCCACAACTCATAACTTCTGAAAAGATGATGAATTTGACTCAAAACAGTTTTTAAAGAGAAGATTATACAGCCATATGGCTTGAAGAGGAACTCTGTCACACTGGAGACTGGCATTATTTAAAGCACATATCTGTCATGCATGTCGTGCTTGGCCCTTTATGGATTGTGAAAGCAGCAATGAATGTGTGCATTATGCAGTTTATTGTTACTTAACATCTTTCATATACAGAAATCAAGGTTCTTTATTACCCAAGGAAGAGATAATGTCAATGGTTTGCAACCTTACTGAAGATGAATGCCTTCTTAATGCCGTCTAAAGGGTGAGTTCATTATTTATGGAAACTAAATGTCAGGGTGACACATTGACTCAGGGATGATACTCCCCCATAAGGAACATATCCTTGTTTTCCTACAGCTCATGGATAGATTTGTCATTTGTTTGACTCACTTAAATACAGTAAGCCTTGTCCAAACAATATGCTGCTGTGCCTGAATCAATTTAGTTGGAAAATCTCTTTGCTCTTGAGTTTCATTACATAGCATTAATAGATGATGTATAGAGGTACTTTCTGGAGTGAATCTTTCACACAAGACCTGTTTGCTATTTGAACTTGAATAAGTAGTAGGATTTTCATTCCTTAAACACACTATGTAAAAAAAAAAGAAAAGAAAAGATTACTTCCTCAGTAGTCTTACTAGATGACACAAGGATATCATATGGTGTAACAAGAAATAAGCACAGAACAGAGTAAATTAATTGATATTGTGCCGAGTGAGTCTGACTCCTTTTTTCATGTAGGCATCTTTGAAGATGAAAGAAGCAAAATGCTTTCCTTGGTTACTGCAATGAGATTATTTAATTATAATCATCTGGCTCTGGCTTAGTTCATGACACAAAATAATCTAATGTAGGGATTGTAGAAGGGAGACAAAGTAAATGGGGGTGCAAAGTGGGAGAAAGAAAGGTGTTTCATTTCCTCCGATAGAGATCAAAGGCTCTGTTTGACTATTTTGGATTTCCCCAATGTTATGTTTTGTTTTGTTTTTGAGGGGGCATGGGCTGTATCAGTTTAAAAACTCAGCCACTTAATCTGTACTGCTGAGGTTAAAAAAGGCATTCAGTCATTTCTATATAATTCGCAATGTTTGGTGAAGATAGTTCATCCAAGTGAAGGTAAGCAATACTTAACACAGAGCACAATGAAGAATTAAGAGACTTTCAGAAGACAGATTCATACCAAGTCCTTCTTTAAGACTATCCTAAAATAAGTTATATACACCATATAACTTGTCTTCTGCTTATCCTTTTTATATTTTTGCTGCCTTGTTGAAAAGTATAATTTATGTTGTTTTCTTCTTTTCTACTTAGTGCAGAATGTCATGTCCCATGAAGTGTTTATGCATTTCTGTATGATCATTTGAGGAACAGATCTAATAACCTAAACCTTCATAAGTCTATACTATTCCAAATCACTAAAGAAAATTGAAGTGGCTAAGTATTATTCAATTTATGATTCAAGAGGAAAAAAAATGAATAGTTTGATGGGTATGGGAGAACTAAATGGCAGCATAAGTAAATGTGTGAAAAATCCCAGTGACCACTCTTTTTTTTAAGAATCGTGCTAAGGGCATTTCCTGGCACATAGCACACACAGTACTGTTTAGTGCTTGATTATTAAAAAGTTGTTTTTTTTTAAATAAATTTCTTCCTGAATTCCAATTCAGATTCAGTTTCAGTTTCTGTTCATTGAACATCTATTCTGTGGCCCTTTCATGGTAAGGACTTTGGAATACATTATGTCATTTATTCCTTTGTGACTTAAATGTAATTTTAGTGGTTTCTAAGTTGATTTTATGAAAAATCTCTGTCCTATATTTTCCCAACATTTTTGAACATGTGGATTACTAAAATGTAAATTTGTTATTTGCGTTTCTTCAGTGAAAAACAACATGCTCCTTTTATATCTCTTGTAGTGTTATTATCACTGAGTTATCCAAATAGTCTCACTTCTATTTAATTTGAAAATGCTAATCTGTCCACCTATGTTTTCATGAGGTACTAGAATTCATTCATTACAGCAGCTGAAGAAGTCTGTGGAGGTGAACTCAAGTGTATTTCTTTAAGTGCAAGTTGAACAAGTGGAATGCATTTGACTCTGCAGAGGAAAATGGAGAGAACAGATTAAGACAATTTATAGGAGAAGAATTTCCATGCACTAAACAATGGCAATGAACTTAAAATTAATATAAATTTTTACATATACATATATATGTATATGATTAACGAGCTGTTTAGATCTTAGGGCCCTGAATAAAAACAAATATAATTAATTACTCTTACGAGAGCCTAGAAGTTCACTTAAGAAAAATTGAAGGGTTCAATAAAGGCCAAATAAAATTAGATTGTCTCTCTCTGAGATACCTGCTAGACTGAGTCTGCAAATGAAAACCACTCTGTTATACGTTACAGAAGGAACTATCTCTGGACCTAAAAGCTATTCTTCCCACGGTTCTCAGAGAACATTTATGGCGCAAACAAGGCACTCTGACAGAATTTTTTAAAACTAGATTAGCTAAATTCTGAATTTTAAAAGACAATACATAATCAGAGTAAAATGAACTGACCTGAAAATGTTTGTAGCCAATAAAGTCAACCACATAAAATAAATAAAACCAATGACACTGATACGCTTAGGATATTATGTACAAATGAAAATTAAAAAGTGAGTTTTAATGGAGTCAAGCAGTGAAACATAAAATTAAATCTGACCAGAATCACCTGATTACATCACTCTGTCAAATAAGATCATTTTAAAATATATTATATATTATACAAAATATAATTATATTTCTAATAAAAAATTGAACCAATGTTTTAGAAGTTGTGAATGTGAATGAGTAAAACATTGATAATATCTACACAATATAGAAAACACATGACAATTATTTTGAAAAGTACATTTCCCCTTAAAAAGCACTATGTGTTGACTAGTTAATGCGTAGTGATATGAGCATGTCTTACGTACCTTACTTTAACTCTACATATTTTGCAAGAGATTAAATTGGAGAGGGTGAAGGGAAAGGAGAAAGGGATGGAGAGGAAGATGGGACAGGGAAAGGGAGATGGAAGGACAATAGATCCTTGCTTATATACCAGGGGTCTGAAAGACTTGTGCAGTCAAGTGCAATGGCAGGTGGGAATGGCACAAAGGACATATATGGGAAGGTGATGCTATTTACATTTCACACATTACATGTGGAAAAGCAGAGTATAACACTTCATAAGATTCAGTTCATTGTAATAGAAATAGTAAGCTCTAAGTAAAAGTTTATAAAGAATTTTGGTTTTGTCTTCTTAAATTACTCTCCTTAGTATCCCTTCTATCTGTACTTGATATCCATAATCTGGAGAGAAGTTTTAGGGAGATCAGAGGGATGAAAATACAGTGAGTAAAGCAAGTTCCTAGAATTAGCCAATTACGCAAGCTTGTAAAGCTAGCTACACAATCCTAGCTTAAAAAATGGTTAGTAATGAGGACAAAAGTGCTTCAGAGTTCAGGGGGGCTTTGTAATATTTTAATTGCTTCTTTTATATTGAAGAACAAAGTACAAATCGTAACGGTATTGAGAAACGATGACCTAATGGAGATTAACATGTAAGCGCCTAGAAAATCCATTTCATTTTTATTCATACCTGAACTTTGGACACATACTTGTGTTTAATGAATATTGGTGTATTAGGCAGAAAAACATCATCTGTTCAAACACAGTTGGTAGTTTAAGGTTTCATTTTTCTATCAAACATCTTGCAAGCCAAGTGATTTCATCAGCATATTCAAACCAATGCCCAGCACTGTTAAAGGTCACTTCTAACACTTTGAAACATAAGACAAAGAAGGCAAGATTTTAACTTAAAAACATTATAGTTTTTAACACTTCATATTTACAACAATTTGTCCAATTCTACTAATAATTTCAAAATTACTTATACAAGTCTCAATGTGAGAATTTAATTTTTGATGAAGGCATCTTTACAAATCAGTAGGGAAAGAAAGTGTTGTTTAATAAATGGTACGGCAACACTTGACTTGCTTTTGTAAAACATAACAGAATAAGAACTTCATTTCTGACCACATGTCAAATCAATATGCATGAATTAAAGTGTCTTTATTAAAAAGAAGTCATAAAAGTAGAATTTATAGGCTATTATCTTATCCCATGATGGCACTTGATTATGAAAAAATAACGATAAAGAATTTTCTTAGGAAAATATATATGGATTTGTGTGTGTATGTGTGCATGTGTGTTTTTGTGTGTGTGTGTATATACTATGAGCACACTAATTTTAATACTTTCAATTCTGGTAAATGACATTTATATAAGCTAAAAATCTTTCAGTAACAAATAAGGACACTTCAGAACATAAAATATTTTTATGTATAACTGAGCTCACACACAAACACACACACATACACACAAAAAAGAAGGAAAAAAAAAGGTCAAGATACTAAAAACAAACAGGAATAAATATGTTGCTGAATCTAAACCAGTCCTGGATTGCTTATATGGGTAGAATAAATGTCAGGCTTAGTAACTGGTAGGACCTTTGGGATTTCTTTTTTTTTTTTAATCTGTGTCATGGAATTTATTTCCAATATCTAATTTTTTTTTTAAAGTACTGTGTTTTAGGTGAAAGTTTACATCTCAAGTTAATTTCTCACTCAAATTTTATACACATATTGTTTTGTGACACTGGCTGCAATCCCTACAATGTGACAGCATGCTCCCCCTTTCCTCCCTGGGTTTCCTGTGTCCATTCATCCAGTTTCTGTCCCTTTCTGCCTTCTCGTCTTGCTTTCAGACAGGAGTTGCCCATTTGGTCTCCTATATTTGATTGAACTAAGAAGCACATTCCTCATCTGTGTTATTTTTTGTTTTATAAGTCTGACTAATCTTTGTCTGAAAAGTGGGCTTTGGGAAGGACCTTAGGTTTTAATGCCCACATATTTAGTGTACAGGAGAAAAAGGCATGGGACCATAAAGTTGGAAAGATGGATTTGAGACACCTTCATTACACTGTAATCTTCTAAGGGCTGCACTCTTACTGGAAAAGAGTCTGTGTGAAAAAGAAAAATGACCAAACAAACCCCGTCTCTGACTGGACTCCTGGTAAAACACACAAAAGAAAAACAAAAACAAAAGTTTGCATTAAGAAAATTTTTTTTAAAAAGTATCACTTCAAGAAATGACCATAAAAACTAGTCCTGTGAGAGTTATCTTCAAGCCCCTGTGACTGCTGGCAGTACCCACCCACAATGCTGCCCATGTGGGATTCCCTCAATTGCACCATAACCATTACCACTGAAAATAAGCTCATGATTAAAAATTACAAATGACATGAGAAAAGAAAAAATCCCCCATAAGTAAGAGTCTGCAAAATCAACAAACAAAAGGCTGAGCAGCCCCAAGAACTTGAGATAATATAAATATTTTCTGTAATAATCTATAAAATCAATACATCTACTCCTCACTTACCGACAATCTCATTATCCAACATTTTGCATTTTTGGCAATAGTAAAAAACTACTCTCCGACTATTTTGTGCGTTAATAATGTATGTCTGGCAGTAATGAATGCCAAGGTGTTAGGCAAGAATAACTCTGGCTGTGAAGGTTAAGGTTGTGTGTCAACTTGGCTGGGCCATGATTCTCAGTGGTTTGGCAGTTATGCAATGATGTAATTTGGCAGTTATGTGATGATGTAATTTGACAGTTGTGTAATGATTTAACTTGGCAGTTATGTAGTGATGTAATTTGGCAGTTACATAATGATGTAGTCATCCTCCATTTTGTGATCTGATGTGATCATACTCCATTTTTGCATAATGCTAATTTTTGTATAATGACTCGATCTTTGGAACTCAATCGTGTATACAAGACTCAAAAAAAAAAAAAAGAATTGAAACTGTAAGAGAAAAACAAGACACTGGAGTAAAGAATAAATTTGAATGGAACCAGGTTGAAATTCTATAAATGAAAAATGAAATAATTGAAATAACAAGGTAAATGATCAGCTGAACCAAACACCACTAAAGAGAGAATTAAAGAAATATTAGCTGTATCCATGGAAATCACTCTTAAGTGCAGAGAAATAAAGAGATGTTAAATGAGTTAGGAAATTTAAGAGGCATAGAGTATAGAATGACAATGTCCATTAAAAAAAGAACATAAGATCTGGAGGAGCAATATTCAAAGAGAGAATATCTGAAAAATGTCTAGAATTGCTGACAGATACAAATGTTCATATTCAAGAACTGAAATAGGCCCAAAGCAGGCAAACAAAACAAAATATAAATCCATTGAACTTCGTATATATAACCTCTAAAAAAAAAAAAATCCAAAAAGCAAATAAAAAGTGAAAGCAGGACAGGAAAACACAAAAGAAACATTTGGACTGAATGAATGTTTCTGAATTGTGACAACAGAACAGCTCTTCAAAGTTCTGAGAAAAAAATTAGTAAGTTTCTGTGACTATATCATTATCAGAAAAAGTGGACTTCAAGACAAGGAGTATTCTCAGAATAAAGACGTTTTTGTTGTGTGCTGTCTAGATGATTCTGACTCAAAGTCATCTATAGAATAGAGTGGAACTGCCCCATCGGATCTCCTAGGCTGCAATCTTTAAAGGAACAGAGCTCCAGGTCTTTTCTCCTGTGGTGCCACTGGTGAGTTTGAAACACTACCTTCCGGTTAGCAGCCTAGCACTTAACCATTGTACCACCAGGGCTTCTTAGGATAAAGGTAGATATTTCATAGTAAAAAAAAGGGGGGGCAATCAATTCTTGTCTGGTTGCAGGACAAGATTGAGTTGATGCATTTCTTCCTATTTCTCCCACTAAGTACCACCAAAACCTCTGGACATTATATATAAAACAATCATAAGAAAATACTGAAAGGTGGAAGAAAAAAAGGCAAACTGGCTAGGGATCACAGGACACAAGGAATGATAGTTTATTTTCATTTGTGTTTGTTGTTGTTTTTACCTCGTATATTCCAGACTTGGTGCTAGAGAAGTTGGCAACACAAAAATGCCAATGGGCACAGACCAAAAAAAAAAAGCACCATTTCCCTGCTGTCCAAAGGACCAGTATTGAGTGGCCTAGCAAGACAGAAAACATTTAGACAATAACTGCTCCCAACTACCCCTGGGGTGGTGTCAGAGGAGGCCTAATGGAAGCAAGACTTTCACCTTTGCTTCTAGCAAGACCCTCTCACCTCTGTGATGTTGTGGAGGCCAATGAAGAACAATAATGAGGCTCTTTTCCCCCTCCCAGCCAGGGTGTGTTAGTGACGCCCAGTGGAGAGACTGAACTCGCTTCCTGCCTGCAGTAACAATGTCCCACTCTGAGGTCACAACAAAGGCTGAGTGGGGAACCTGGAGTTATAGCCCTACCTGGTAGTTACAAAGTGGCAGTACTCATCCTCCATCAGCATGGTATCAAAGAAGTCTTCCTAAAACAAAGTTTTAAGTAAAATCCAGAACAGGATACTTAAAATATTGAGGGTACAAAAAAAGAAAAAAGTCATACTGAGATCCAGGAAAATCTCAAATGATAAAAGACAATCAACAGGTGTTGACATCGAGATGACAGAGATGTTGAAATTATCTGACAAGGATTTTAAAGCAAGTGTCATAAAAATGCTTAAAGGAGCAATTATGAATATGCTTACAATAAATGAAAAATAGAAACTTCATCAAAGAAAGAGAAGATATAAAGAAGAAGCAAATGAAAATTATAGAACTAAAAAATACAACAACAAATTAAAAAAAAAAAAACTCAATGGACGTATTCAACAGTAGGATGGAACAGATGAAGAGAGAATCAATGAACTTGAAAAGAGAACAATAGAAATTATCCAGTCTGAACAACATAAAGAAAAGACTGAAATAAAAGTGAACACAACCTTAGGGACTTGTGGGACTATAACAAAAATGTAAAATTCATGTCATCAGAGTCCCATAAAGAGAGGATAAAGAAGATAGAGCTGAGAAGTATTTCAAGAAATAACGCCTGAAAATTTTCTAAATTTGGCAAAAGACATAAGCCTACAGATAAAAGAAGCCAAAGAAACCCCAAATAGAAAAAACACCCCAAAAAATCTATGCCAAAATTCATCCTAATCAAACTTCTGAAAACAAAAGACAAAGAAAAATCCTGCAAGCAGCAACAGAGAAATGACACCATACCTATAGGGAAAAAATAATTTGAATGACAGCAGATTTCTCATCAGAAACCACGCAGGCCAGAAGAAAGTGACACAGCATTTTGTAAGTGCTGAAAGAATTCAGTGAAACTATCATTCAGGAATGAAGGGAGGAAATGAAGACATTCTCAGATGAAGGAAAGCTAAGTTAGTTTGCTGCCAGCACATGAACCCTAAAAGAATGGTTAGAGGAAGTTCTATAAACAAAAAGGAAATGGTAAAATAAGCAGTCTTGGAACTCTAGGAAGAAAGAAAGAACAATGGAAAGAGTAAAAAATATGGGAGGAATTAAGACCTAAGAGGTTACATAATGTGCTCAGGCCACGTGGAGAATGGAAAAAGGATGGATTCAAGACACCATTCTGAGGACTACATGCACACACTCAGCAAATATAAGGCCATAGTTACCAAGAGGCTGTTGGATGCCTTCTCAAAATTGTTACACCCTCAAGAGGGATGACAACTCAACCGATGTTCAATTCAGATGGATCAAGGTGAAAGTGACTACAAAGGGATCCAAGTCTACAGAATTTCCTCATTTCTTTCTTTCTTCTAGCCTACTGTAGCCTTGGTGGCATAATAGTTAAGTGCTCTGCTGCTAATCAAAAGTTCAGCAATTTGAACCCACTGGTTGCTCTGCGGGAGAAAAGACCTGGTGGTGATCTGCTCCCATAAAGAGTGAAGCCTGGGAAACTCTATGGGTCAGTTCTACTCTGCCACATTTGGTCTCTGTGAGTTGAAATTGACTCGATGGCACACAAGAACAGCAATACTGTCTTTGTCTAACTTGATGGCCTCTCTGGTAGCGGGAATGTTTGCAGCAGCCTCTTCCCTCTCCTATTTCCACGGTAACATTTTCCTGTAAATGAATGCCATGAATGGTTTAAGATAGAGGAACTAAATTAAACGAATTAGTTTCTATTGCAAATTTTCCTTACTGTCTTGGTTATTTTTCCCTGAAATTATTTTATTTTTAGTTTATACATTTTTTAAAATGAATGAAATATAAATATTTG
Organism: Trichechus manatus latirostris; assembly: GCF_000243295.1. Taxonomy (NCBI): domain Eukaryota; kingdom Metazoa; phylum Chordata; class Mammalia; order Sirenia; family Trichechidae; genus Trichechus; species Trichechus manatus. The sequence goes on along the minus strand of NW_004443948.1, from coordinate 3,665,320 downwards.
TAAACAACAAAAGGAGTCAATTTATCAAAAGACATAATCATAAATATGTACGTACTGAATTGCAGAGCTTCAAGATCCATGAAGAAAAACTGACAAAAGTAGAGAAAGAAATAGAATAATCCAAAATTATATTTGGACAATTTAACACATATCCCCAGTCATTGATAAAACAAGTAGACCAAAAAAAAACTTGCAACGTATTATAAATTGCTGACTTCCTCCTAGGTAACAGGCACTGTTTCAGGCACTGAAAACAGCGGTGAATGAAGCACTCACATAGCATACAAATAGTCATTCAACAACTATGTAGTCTATTATATAATATTCAAAGGAATGAAAATTAAAATAATAAGATCTGAATGATCAAATATTAGATAGAATAGAATAGAAAGACAATAAATCAGAAAAAATTTTCATAAATTGTGGATATAACTGTACATCTGTATAACATTTTAGAAGAAAAATTTGGCAAAATGTATACTGAATCTTAAAATGTTAATGTAGTCTTATTGCCTGTAGGAAGTTCTCATAAACATTTAGAGATGCCTGCAAATATCTCTGTATAAGGATTTTCATGGAATCATTCTTTGTATTAGTAAGGAGTGGAAATGACCTAAACTCAGACAATGGGGGCATCATTTAAATAAATGATAGTGGTATTGTATGAGGAACACCATGCAGCTATTTAAAACTTGTTTAAAAGCATATTTAATGGCATAGACAAAAAAGCTCATTATACAGTGTTATATGAAGAAAGTAAGATAAAGAGAGACTTTAGGACAACTGGAACCCTGGTGGCGCGGTGATTAAGAGTTCGGCTACTAACGAAAAGGCGGGCAGTTTGAATCCACCAGCTGCTCCTTGGAAACCTAATGGGGCAGTTCTGCTCGGTCCTATAGGGAGGCTATGAGTCAGAATCGACTCAACAGCAGCAGGTTTGGTTCTTTGGTTTTTTAGTCTTTTAGAACTTTGTAAAAGGGGCAAATTACTTCTTGAAGACTTTATTTTTTCCTTTCTAAAACTGCAACAAAGTTAAGTTACACAAAGCCATGTAGAGGGATTTCAGCTACCTGGTGAATCAGGATATTAATCTAGAAATTCCTTCACCTGGAATGGGAAAAAAAAAAGAAGAAAGTGATGTTTTAAGACGCTTCCTGTTTTTGTTTTTTGTTTTTTTGTTTTTTCCTTCTCTTGTTTGTTTCTTGGTTGTGTCATCTGTTTCTCTCCTCTTTACCAGGTGAACTCAGTCTTAATTGATCAAACTATCCACTTCATGCCACAGTACTGAGTGTAAGTAACCTAATTACCTTATTTATCAATTCTGATTCTTTTAATGTAGAATTTTTTAGAAGTTCTTTCAGATTTGAGGAGAAGCTAGATGAAGCATTTTAAGAAAAATGCAAGATTAGAAGGGAATGGATAGCATTGGGGGGATATTATAAAAATCTGCATGTAGAGTGATGACTGCCTGAACTGGGAGGTAGAGAGGCTGACAGTGGAGTAACAGAAAAAGTAACTAATGGAACAGGCACTGGATGACACTCTTCATCTAATTGAATTAAAGCCTATAAAACAAATTAAAAGAAAATTTCTTTATATTAAAGAAATGGGAGCAGACTTAGAATAACCAGTGTTAGAAACAAAACACAAACACAAACTCATTGCCATCAAATTGACTCCAACTCATAGCGGCCCTATAGGACAGAGTAGAACTGCCTCATAGAGTTTCCAAGGAGCAGCTGCTGGATTTGAACGGTCAACATTTTGGTTACCTGCTCAGCTCTTAACCACTGTGCCACCAGGGCTCCACTGGTTTATAGATCCTAGGAATTCAAGAACTGCTTCTTTGCAACCTATATTTAGCAAAATATCCATTCAACCTGCTTATATATATTTTTCCCAAACATTTTTGCCAGTGTATTCCACAAGTATTTCAACCGTACTTTTCAATCAATGAATGAAAAAGAATTTTGAGAAAATGGAAATAGCAAATTAAACTTTTCAACAGTTATTTACTAAGCACATACTGATCACTGTACTTGCTTGGGAGTACATGGATTGAATTATGTCCCCCCAGAAATGTGTGTATCAGTTTGGCTGGGCCATGATTCCTGGTATTGTGTGATTTTCTTACATGTTGTAAATCCTGCCTCTATGATGTTAATGAGGGAGGATGGGCGGCAGATGTGTTAGTAAGGCAGGACTCAATCTACGAGATTGGATTGTGTCCTGAGGCAATCTCTTGAGATATAAAAGAGAGAAATGAGCAGAGAGACAGGGGGACCTCATAACACCAAGAAAGCAGTGCCAGGAGCAGAGCGTGTCCTTTGGACCTGGGGTCCCTGCACAAAGAAGCTTCTAGTCCAGGGGAACGCTGCTGAGAAGGCTGACAGAGAGACAAAGCCTTCCCCTGGAGCTGACACCCTGAATTTGGACTTTTAGCCTACTTTACTGTGAAGAAATAAATTTCTCTTTGTTAAAGCCATCCGCTTGCGGTATTTCTCTTATAGCAGCGCTAGATGACTAAGACAGGAGGGATACGAAGATGTATAAGATATGACAACTGCTTGGGTTGAAGATCTTTTTCATCATAATTTCAAGAAATACTCTTTTCTTCATCATTGCTGGGGAAGTTTATTTCTTCATTTTAGAGAAGTCAGACCAGCCTAAAAAGTTCTGGAGTAAAAGTGTCCATCACTGCTCCTACAACCATTCCAATCACAGCCCCATCAGTCTTTTGTAGGCAGACTCCCTCAAATCATTTGACACTGAGTTGCAGGACACCTTAGAGATCATGTAATCCAACTTGTTAATTACTTAATAAAATAATCCAACAAGTCTTATTGCCATCTAAGCACATAAGACACTTTGTATCAAGGATTGGAGCTATACATACAATCCCTGCTAAGAAACGGTTCATAATTTTGAGGGACATACTTCAAAATTAAGACAAAGCAGTAAGGAAGCCTACTATAGCATTGTATACACAACGTTAAGTACTGAGAAATAAGTAACTAATTTTGCATTTATAAGTGTGGCGTGTGTGGGAGAATAAATTGAGGAAGAATTAATTCACACAGTAGGTAAATGATGTTTTAGCTAGATATTGAAGTATGAATAGGATTGTATCAATCAAAGAAATGGAGAGAAGACAGACATAATAGGGTGGACATGGGAAAGCGCATAGTGCCTGCAGACTTGTGAGTTATTTTAGTGTGACTAGACTGAAGATGGGCAGATTATCTTGGTTGACAGTCTCTCCATAAACACAACCAAGAGAAGTTGTTCTTACCAAAAGAAATAGTGTGATTCAATTAAAGAAGAAAGGAAACAGACCATGGACAGGAAAAAAATCAAGATTACTACAAAACCAGATTGCTTAGTAACAGAATGAAAGGGAGAGGAGAAATTAGAGGCTGAAACTCTAGACTGCTTGTTAAAGAAGGTTGGAGTAGAGAGAAATAAGTAGATTGAGTGAGAGTTGGTGGGGGTAGGGAGACTGAAAGTAAAGGACTTTAAGTCTTTATAGAGACAACTCTGAATGGGTGCTTATAAACCTTTTGCCTTTTCCTGCTCTATATTTCCTTTTCTACCTCTCTGCTCTTCACACAAGGACCCAGCTCCATACTGTGCCTTTTCAAGCGGTTTTGGCTTGGGAGATACTTTTTGACTGCATCCACAAAGGGCAGCAGTACATCTGACATGGGGAATATAGCATCTAGAAGAAAATCAAGTTCTCTTGCTAAAAGTGATCACCTCTCATAGCATAACTTCAATGATTATTTATTATAAAAGGCCACCTCCTCCTCCACTAACAATAACTAAAGGTGAAGTTGGAGAAAAACAACTGAGTGAAGGCTTCTGAGATCTCTGCCCTATTCATATTGTAGAAAACAAGAGATCAAATCCAACAGATCCGGAAAGGATAAGTGGTGTCATTGAGTTTTCACAGTTAAGAAGTGGTATAACTGCAATTAACACTGGGGCTGGTGTGCTTTCTCCCTAATGATGAAACTTTAATCACCAAGTAGTTTTTAAGCATCTGCTTCCCACAAGCTCTGCCTTAAAGTACAGAATAATGATATGTCATAGTTTCTTCCACGAGGCTGTATGAAACAATGTCAAAACATGTATGAATTGCCATTCACAAATTCAGCTGCATAAGAAATAATATAATTGCTATGAATATGTCTCTTTTAATTCAAAGACCCAATCTCCTAAGGCTGGTAGGAAATTTAACTTACAATGTTCTTGGTCTTTAGTCCTTGTCTTAGGCTGGGTTCTCTAGAGAAGCAAAACCAGTAAAGTATATAAATATATATATAGAAAGAGATTTATATCAACAAAAAGGCTCACTCAGTTATATAGACTGGAATGTCCCAAGTCTGTGGGTCAGGATAGAGGCTTCTCCTGATTACGTAGCCACAGGGCCTGGTGAACCCAGGACCAACAGCTTTGAGAGCTGGGTGGAAATCAATGAATCAGGAGATTGGCAGACAAGTCCGCAGGTAAGCTGTTAGTTCAAGTCCCAAGAACCGGAGGTCGGAAGAACAGGAGCCAGCTGCAAGATCCAGAGTGAGCAAAAGCCATGAGTTTTGCCAGAATGTCCGTTTATATTCCATGCAGGCCACATGCCCAAGGAAACTCTCTTTCAACTGATTGGCTGCTCACAGGAGATCCCATCATGGAGGTGATCACATTATATCAAATCTTATCATGGAAGTGATCATATCAGCATACGACTGCCAAACTACATCATAACTGCCAAATCACTGAGAATCTCGGCCCAGTCAAGTTGACACACAGCCTTACCCATCACAGTCCCTCAAGACATAATCCCGTGGCCTCACTGGTTACTACTGAGATGATACTTGTTTTCACAGACAGTTACTTCAAGCCTTCGTTGTTACATCTATGCCATGGTTGAGTCACGCAAATCTTTGGTACAAAGCTCTGGGTATGGATGGATTCAACCTGCTCAAACATGTTTGTCTTATCTATCTGAGCTCCTTGGATCCTGCCAGGGAGTTGTGGGCAAGTTCCCTCTGCTTCATGCACCAACACTGCCCCGCTCTCTCTCAACCTGAAGAATATGAAGGCTCATAGCTCCATTTCCTCAAGTTCTTTTTTAGATTGGTTTAGACTTTTGTCTAAAACATAGTCTAAGAAGCCTTGTCACAAAGTTATGGAAGCACTTAGATGAATAAAGAAAAGATAGAAAATGCAGAGAAGAAATGTAAATTAATATCTCCAAGAAGTATTCTGCCCTAAATGCTAACACTTATTTTAAGGAGATTACACACATATACATGTATATGTATTTTCCAAGTTAAAGTCATCATGAAACTAATTTATGGAGAGTGGGAGACTAGAATTCAGCCTTGAAGAATGGGTAGTAATCAGTCTGGAGAAGTGTAAGTGGAAGGAGTTCTAGACTGACAGAAATGCAGAAACAAATTAGAAAAGCCACAGAGGAGGGCAGGAGGAAAGACATTCAACAGTTGGGAGCACTTTTCTACCTGCCTTGGTGACCTCTAGAGAGATATTTTAATTCCACAATCATTTGCTAATATTGACTCTTTAAAAAATAATCCAAACCTGATTTTATCAAAATAAATAAATTACAGAAGAATAGAATATCGTTATTGTATAATCCTTATAAAAAATTTTTTATATGTACTTCTCTCCAGAATAATGGGTATCTAATTTTTCTTACTAATTACATCTTTGAGATAAGTAAGAACAATGTCTGTTTCCACTTACTCCCTGCCTCATCTATCTCATTTGGAAGGGCTAGATCCTGGCAAAGTACAAAAGGAACAGATTGGTATTATGTGGGTCTGTTGGTTTTAAACGGTTATTTGCAATGCCGCCTTATCTCATGTACTGAAAGCATAGCTTGGAAGAAACAACATCTACACCTTCTTCAATTAATATTTAGTACATAAATCTAAAAGATTATATTTGAAAATTAAATGAATAATTTCATGAAAAGTTTCCAAAACCAAACTTAACCCCTTTGACTAGACGGAAATCGAGCTTCTTATGAAGATACAGAATAAATTTTAACACATTATGAGAATACAAATAAGTGACACATAATAATTAAAAAATAAAAGTAACCAAATTAGATGTTCAAAAAGAAGCAAACTTCATAAAATAATATCACCATATTTTGTCTTCCAATAAGTTAAGATATAATTTATTACATATGCAATCCCTTTTTGGTAAGTAGTATGGGAGATATCAGTTCTAGTTTGCAGATGAAGAAATCGAGGATCAAAAAGTTATTCTCACCAGTGATGAAAATTGAATGAGTAAATGATCATAACATACAGAGTAATTTCATTTCTGATAGTAATCCATAATAGAAGTAGTCTTACATGAAGACTAATTAATAGCCGCTTCACGATATGACTAAACACATCTTTCTCACTCCCTAATAATATCTCTACTGATAGGTCTTTGTTTGATGATTATTGATGCTTATCTCTATTAAACAAGGCTCTTTCTCTTGTGATTAGGTTTACCATATAATTTATCATCCAAAGATGGGCTGCCTTTAGAATGAAAACCAGTTGCTGTTGAGGCTACTCCATCTCATAACGACCCATGTGTGTCAGAGTAGAACTGTGCTCTCTAGGGTTTTCAATGGCTGATTTTTTGGAAATAGACTTCCAGGCCATTCTTCCTAGGCACTTCTGGGTGTACTTGAACCTCCAGCCTTTCAGATGGCAGCCAAGTATGCTAGCCATTTGCACCATCCAGAGACTCCTTTAGGATTAAAGTGGGTACTATTTATTTGGATGTGAACTAGGTAAACTGGGATGTAGGGCTCTATACTTATGCATATCTGGCATCAGATATTTGGATAAACATAATTATGATCCATCATGACCATACTTTTTAAGTTTTGTATAGTATATATAGGTGGGTATACAACAAGTGTATTTTGACTGGGAGTTAAGAATTAGATGGTGGGGATACTTGATTTGTGTATCCTGGTGGGACAGTTTGTGATTCTGAGAACCTAGGAGTACATGCAAAGCATGGAGGAGAGCAATCATACTCACTTTCTAAAGGTTCGTGGGAATGAAATAAAACACGTTTATCCACAACCCAGGTTTGCCAAGGATGCCTTGGGCACAGAGATTTTTTTTTTCTTTTTCTTTTTTTTTTTTTAGTGTTTTCTGATCTGAAAAGACGTGTATGTTTCATCCTTTTATTAATTAGATTGTGATAACTATGTAAAGTTTTATCAAATTTACTATTTGAGCAAATTTCATAGTTGCAATAAATAAATTCATGATAACACAAACTTAAGCCAAATACGGCTGTAAAAAAATAAAAGGATTTTAAGTAAAAAATACCCAGCCACCAATGTTATGGTGATAGCCCACAATATGACTCTATAAATATAGTGCCTACAATGAGACATTCTCTGCAGCTAACACTTAATTCTTTTTCCTAAACCAGCCATGACTCAAGTCGTGGACATGTTTGCTTGTAACATTTTTTCAATTTCCTCTCCAATTGCAATTGTTGCCAAAACACTGCCATGTGTCAGATGTAACCAAGGAAATGTCCAGTTTTTTGGATACAAAAGATGTGGAGAGAGAGAATAAATATATGTATAGAATGTGTAGTTATTGTTTTAGAGAAGAATCTATTATCATTGTCACATTTTTATGTCTCGTAAAGTATTAAGCTTTTTAAAAATAGCTATTAATAAGAAAATTGCTTGAGTTACTGTCTCTCATGGTAAAAATTATAATTTTTAATATTCTTTTTTTATGGTTTCTGGTCTCATCCATTTATAAAATATAATATCCTTAGAGCAAACATGAATGATTTCAGCAATGGTGTACAGAATTTAAAAATTGTCTTTGTCACCAGACTTACTTGCCTGACAGAGACTGGAGAAACCCTGAGAGTATGGCCCCCAGGCACCCTTTTAGCTCAGTAATGAAGTCACTCCTGAAGTTCACCCTTCATCCGAAGACTAGACAGCCCCATAAAACAAAACGAGACTAATGGGGCACAACAGTCCAGGGACAAGGACTAGAAGGCAGGAGGGGACAAGAAAGCTGGTAATAGGGAACCCAAGGTCCAGAAGGGACAGTGTTGACATGTCATGAGGTTAACCATTGTCATGAAACAATATGTGTATTAACTGTTTAATGAGAAACTATTTATTCTGTAAACCTTGATCTAAAGTACAATAATAATAAAAAGCTCAGCTGCTAACTGAAAGGTTGGCAGTATGAACCCGCCAGACGCTCTGTGGAAAAAAAAAAAAGTCTTCGTCCATTAACATTTGGGGGGAAACAAGATAAAAATTCAGGTGAAAAATAGAAAAACTAATAGTCATGGAAATTATTTCTTGCTTTTATGTTTAATCATTATTAAGTTATTTTGTTTTCAAATATTTGACTAAATATTTGATAACGGAAATTGCTGTATACAATTTGAATCATATTCTCATTGGGCTTTTAGAATATATTCTTATGTCTTCCAATTTTAAAAAGGTTCATGTTAAAGCAAAGAGTGTGTTGTGTAGCCCAGCTGGGTTTCCTGGATGGCTTTGGGGGTCCCTTTGAGCCCCTAGTTTCTTAGAATGCTCTGACTCATAGGAACTGTTTTATTGGTCTTTAAAAACTCAAATCTATTTGGAAACAGATTAAGCTCTTCACTGTGTAAAAATTGTTGTTAAATTTTCCTCTTCTTCAAGCCCAGCATTGAAAAACATTTATCTGCTAAAGTTCCACCCTTTAGTCCCTTCACTCGGCCAGGCTTCTTCTCTCATTCCCAACGCCCTGAAGCATGTCCTGCAGGAGAATCGAGGCATCTGCAGACCCGCGTCAGCCAGCGGTCTTTCCCAGCTGGAGAACTGCATGCTTCAACTGGCCTTGGATGCGTAGCTCACCCAAGCCAAGCCCGAGTCCTGGTATAGTGCACAGCTCCAGAAGGATGTAGGTTCTTCCTCTCTAAAGGGGGTAGTTGGGCCCTCGGTAATGAGAATGTTCCCACACAGCGCCCAGATGTTACTATTTAGGTTTGTTTTTCTGTTTGGCTCTGTGCCCCTCTGTTTGGTCAGAGACAGATCATAGTCATGGGACTTGCCAATATTTTTATGTGATTTTTTGGCGTCAGTTTATAGTTTATAAGGATGCTGCTACCATTAAAATTAAAACGGAGAGGGACATAGGTGTGTGGAAAATATCTTCTTTTTTTATATTTTAACAATATACATTCCTAAAATTAAAATTATGTGTGTGTGTGTTTTTCTCCACTAAGACTCTTCCTGGGTTTGGTGGCTCAGCGGTTAAGTGTTAGGCTGGTAATCAAAAGGTTGGCAGTTCAAATCCACCAGCCACTCCCTGGAAACCACATGGGGCAGTTCTACTCTGTCCTTTACGTCGCTATGAGTTGAGATCCACTTGATGGTAATGGATTTGGGATTCTTCCTAGAGTGTACTCTTTTTTTTTTTAATTGTACTTTAGATGAAGGTTTACAGGGCAAACTAGTTTCTCATTAAACAATTAATACACATATTGTTTTGTGACATTTGTTGTCAACCCCATGACGTGTGAACACTCTCCTCTTCTCAACCTTGGGTTCCCCATTATCAGCTTTCCTGTGTCCCCTCCTGCCTTCTCGTCCTTGCCCCTGGGCTGGTGTGCACATTTAGTCTTGTTTTGTTTTATGAGCCTGTCTAATGTTTGGCTGAAGGGTGGAACCTCAGGAGTGACTTCTTCATTACTGAGCTAAAAGGGTGCCCTGGGGCCATACTCCAGGGGTAATTTTTAATATTCTTCATATGCATATTTACCAACTGAACTGTCAGTTTTAAGCATCAAACACCTAGATGAGAAAACACTTAAATCATTTCAAAATCAAGGATTGTTTACCACAATGTCATAAGCTGCTTTGAAGTTGGATGAGTCTGTATTTGACCATAATGTCAATACCAGGTATGAGAAGTTGCTCTGAAATCAATTCCAACTCATGGCAACTCCATGTGTGTCAGAGTAGAACTGTGCTTCCTAAGGTTTTCAATGGCTGACTTTTCAGAAGTAGATCATCAGGCCTTTTTCCAAGGTGCCTCTAGGTGGACTCCAACCTCTAACCTTTCTGTTAGCAGCGGTTTGACCACTCATGGACTCCTCTGTTATTGTTAGGTGTCATCAAGCTGATTTTGACTCCTAGCGACTCCATGTGACAGAGTAGAACTGCCCTATAGGATTTCCTAGGCTGTAATCTTTACAGAAACAGATTGCCAGGTCTTTCACTGTCGGAGCTGCTGTGTGGGTTTGAACCTCCAACCTTCTGGTTAGCAGCCAAGCACTTAACCTTTGTGTCACCAGGGCTCCTTTGGGAACTCCTAAAGCATGTTAACCCCTTATATACCAAATGTTGTGTGCCATTGAACTGATTCTGATTCATAGCTGCCCTATTGGACAAAGTAGAACTGCCTCATAGTGTTTCCAAGGCTGTAATCTTTATGGGAGCAGAGCACCAGGTCATTTCTCCCATACAGTGGCTAGTGGTTTCAAACTGCTAATCTTTCAATTAGCAACCAAGCATTTAACTTGGAGCCCTAGAGCTCTAGGATAGGAAACTATATAAGCACTGATCTCAGTTTAGGCAGGAAAATGGACCTACACTTGGCTCTTTGTATCTCCTACAGGATCTTCATGACTCAGGTAACACTGTTTCTTCCAAGATCGCCAAGTCAGGAATTTGACCACCAGGGAATTTACTGGACATTCACATTCACTAGTACTGCAGGTGCTATTGGACGTAAGCAAATCATAGCCACATCTTACAGCCTTTGAATCAGTCTATGACCATTAGTTAGAATAAACATTAATAACACACTAACAGAAAACCTGTCATCATCTTCTTACAGCAAACAATCTTGTATCATATAAGCAGTCACTTTTCACTAAATTAGTACTCATTTTTTCTAAATATCATTCTACTAGCTTATGGTAATGCATTCAACTTCAAAGACAGCCAATTTACTAGCTAAAGAGTGGCTTATTTACTAGGAGATTCTACATTGTATGGTCTCAAGAATGGGCTAGGCAGTCTCTAAGTGTAGATTTATAATTTTCAGTGTGATAAGAAGAATTGTAATTTTTTTTCATTCAGACTGAAAGTATATCTAGAAACAGTTGTGCAGAGATACACAAGGCACTTATAGCACACTTAGCTAAATAGGCAAATTGTTTTCGGAAATAAAAGACTTCCTCAATGCCACAACAACTCAAATCCTCAACAAATGAGCACCAAATAGAGTTAGTCACTTTTCATGTTACTCATTCAAGCAGAAGACCAGCGTTGACCATTATTAATAATAAAGCAACACAGAACAACGGCATAAATTTTCTTCTAAAAAGAAAGTAATACTTTGAATCCAAGTATTCTGTATAATCAAAGTAGTCCGATGCATGGTGACCCCATGTGTGTCAGAGTACAACTGTTCTCCATAGCATTTTCAATGGCTGACTTTTCAGAAGTAGATCAGATCACGTAATGTGTTTCTAGGTAGGTCTCCACTGAGATAGCTGATAAGAACCCTGGTGGTGTAGGGGTTAAGAGTTCCACTGCTAACCAGAAGGTTGACAGTTTGAATCCACCAGGTGCTCCTTGAAAACCCTACAGGGCAGTTATACTCTGTCCTATAGGGTTGCTATGAGTCGGAATCAACTTGATGGCAATGGGTTTTTTGTTTTTTTTTTGTTTTTTGCTGCATCTTGATAGAATATATAAGCATCACAAAACATTAAATATCTTTTCTATAGAAATTATGATAGATTTGCTTTACACAGCCCACAAAAGTTTTAGAGATTGTTTGTTTCTTTGTTGTGTGAAAGTGGGAAACAATGCAAAGAGAAACCAAGGTGAAAGTTGCCCTATCATCGTCACTGTTAAATTCCCATAGAAGCAGCTCCGATTTTTTTTTTTTTTTTCAATTGTCCTTCAGGTGAAGGTTTACAGAACAAATAGTTTCTCATTAAACAGTCAGTACACATATTGTTTTATGACATTGTTTAACAACCCCACGACATGTCAACCCTCTCCCTTCTTGACCTTTTTTTTTGTTTTTTGTTTTTTTGGTGAAAATGCACATAGCCAAAGACACCATTTCAAAAATTTCTACATGCACAGTTCAGTGACATCAATTACATGCTTCCAGTTGTGCTGCTATTCCCACTTTAGATGAAGGTTTACAGAACAAAATAGTTTCTCATTAAACAGTACAGATGTTGCCCTATGACAATGGTTAACAACCCCACTACATGTCAACACTGTCCTTACTCAACCTTGAGTTCCCATCACCAGCTTTCCTGTCCCCTTCTGCCTTCTAGTCCTTGTCCCCAGACTGCTGTGCCCCATTAGTCTTGTTTTATGAGGCTGTCTAATCTTTAGCTGAACGGTGAACCTCGGAAGTGACTTCACCACTGAGCTAAAAGGGTGTCTGGGGGCCATACTCGGGGTTTCTCCAGTCTCTTTCAGGCCTGTAAATCTGGTCTTTTTTGTGTGTGCTAGAATTTTGTTCTACATCCTTCTCCAGCTCTGTCTGGAACCCTCTGTTGTGATCCCGGTCAGGCAGCTCTGATTTTGGATGGCAAAAACAACAGACTGTGGAATAACAGGGGCCCACAATACCCTGATCTTTTCTGCAACTCACCACTCATCTATTAGGTAGATAAAATGTTCACATTCATATTACTCCTTTTGGTTTAAGCAACTTTTTGAAAAGGGCCAACCATGCAAATTCTATGCCAGGGAACAGTTATACTGCTCACTTTTCAGAAAAACGTCTTTGGGGGCAGGGGGAAGGGGAGCCTACAACAGGCATTTATTTATTGAATTTGCCTATACTTTATACCCAGACTGTTCTTAAGGGAATTTGATGTTGCTTATGACAAAAACACCTAAAATCTGACAATAAAAATGAACTAAAAAAGAAATATCAAAACCTAAGTAAGTCCAAGGGGGACAGAGAGTGGTACCATGGTTTTTGGTCCAGGTAAGGTATGTTGTTGACCACATTAAGCGAGACAGTAAATAATCCAAGTGTTCAATATTTTAGTAGACACTGAACAGAGGATGGTTGCTGGCGGAGACTAATGAAAGGCTCAGAATGTTGAGGTGAGGGAACTACCAAATGTATATTAACTCTGCCTACTACGCAATTTCACCATCAGCCTGCATCTGCTTTGCCATTTCTCGTCTACTTATTTTTTCTGCCTCAGGAAAAGAGCAAGAAACTGTTATCCAAACGATGTAGGAAGGAGGGAATGAATGGAGGTTGGAGTCAGTCAGTCAGTTACTGAGAATTAATACATAACGTCAAAAATTTTAGTTCATTCAGTCATTAAAAAAAAAAAAAGGAAACCTTCTAAGGCAGAGATTTGTCTTCCCTCTTTTCTCCTGCCACAAACACCCTAGCATTAAATTACAAGTCTTTTGCAAACTGAAACTAATACTTCTGATTTATTTTTAAAAAATTTTAAAAAGTTTAACTTTGTTAATTTAGGTGGCTTCTAAGAGTACCAGAGACTAGAAAAAGAACTTCAGGAAGGAAACATAGGGGCTGTGAGATACTCTGGTGATAGCGTGAAGTGACTGTTCATCAATAGAGCGGAAATGTGAGAGCAGAGACTTGATTAAAGGCACATTTGTGTTCTGAATATTCTGTTTAAGAAAGCTGAGAGGTATAAAGGACTTTTTTATTTCAAAGAAAAAAGTTAAGTAAAAACACTTTTGGCATCTAAAGTGATAAACTCCTCATTAGCAATTTTGACTATTATAAAGAAGTTCAGTTTAAGAGTCCTAGATGGACAGTTTTACTGCATTTTAAAATGAGTATTAAAAAACTACAAATTTGGCAGAGTAACTTCATATGTTTCAAATAGTGTTCAACATCATTTAATTTTCTAGCTCCTAACAATTCGCTTTATATTATGTGCAACATATTGTCTGCTTTTTATTTTTCATCAAATGCTGACATTTGCTTCAAGTCCACCAGCAGGTGGCACTATCACACACTTAGAGCAAGGTAAACAACATTTATTTGGAAATATCAATTATTGTCAGAAACTTTTCTCTGGAATAGAGCCTAATTTTACTATTTTTTTTAAAAAAAAACCTGTAAATAAAAAGCCAAAGCTTTGACTTTTGATTTCTTTCGTGAAATATATAGAAAGGATTAAAGATATACACGTACACACATAAAAAATACATATATGTGTGTGTATATATATATATATATAGAGAGAGAAAGATATATATATAATTTTTTTTCCAAAATCTGGAACTGCATAAAAGAGAGCAACCAAGAACGCACATATGTGTGTGTCTAGAACCAACAGGATGGAGGTAGATGTACAGAGTTTTGTCTGGGGCCTAGAATAACCCTTAAATTGGCATGTGTTTAAGAGATTCTCAGACGTAATTATTAATTAATAAAAAAATATATACTCCATGATTAAACTGTTTAGAATAATTCTGGATCACAGGTGAATGTCAATTATTTGTTTCAATTACTAAGACAAATAACAGCCATTTATTTTATAATTAAAAAAATAATCTTACCATTGAAATCACAGATACATATAGGAATATAATAATGTTTTTAAAATAAAGAAAATCCTGGCTGTGCTACAAAGTATTTTCAAAGTTTGCAATACCAAAGCCTACTTTAAACTGGGTTTGTTAGTATAAAACTTGCTGAATATCAGAAAATACGTGAGAAAAATAAACTATTCTGAGAGAATGGTGTTTTACTTACTCTGTATTCCTAAATTCAAGTAAAACAAATTACATGTTTTTAATTTCATATTCCCTGGTCGACAGTCTAGATTTGGCCAGGCCAATCCAGCGTATCACCTTGTTTGGTAAATAAAGTTTTATTGGAACATAGCTATGTCCATTCTTTTGTGGATTGTCTATGGATGCTTTCATACTACAACAACTGAGTTAAGTACTTGTGACAGAGACAGTATAAGCCACAACATCTAAAATATTTATTATCTGATATTTTTAAATTTTACATGAAGAAATTACATGAATACAAGTGCAATGAATATCTAGTATATGCTTGTAATTTCCTCCTACCAATCATCATACAAATACTTTAATAAAGTCTCAAAATTAATTAATTAGTACTCTTAATAATCTCTAATGTGGGGCCCAGCAAATAAAAATGGGTATAAGGCTCAGTTCCTAACTGAATTTATAGCACTTTAGGAGAGATGATACACTTTCTTCTTTTTAATTGTGCTTTAGGTGAAAGTTTACAGAGCAAACTAAACCAAAACCAAACCCATTGCCGTCGAGTCGATTCTGACTCATAGCGACCCTATATGACAGAGTAGCAATGCCCCATAGGGTTTCCAAGAGTGGCTGGTGGATTTGAACTGCCGACCTTTTGGTTAGCAGACAGAACAGAGCAAATTAGTTTCTCATTAGACAATTAATACACATATCATTTTGTGACATTGTTTACCAACCCCGTGATGTGTCAACACTCTCCCCTTCTTGACCTTGGGTTCACCATTTCCATTCATCCAGCTTTCCTGCCCCTTCCTGCCTTCTCATCTTTGCTTTTGGGCTAGAGTGCCCATTTAGTGTTATATACATGGTTAAACTACGTGGGTTATTGTTTGTTTTATAGGCCTATCTAATGTTTGGCTTAAGGATGAACTTCAGAAGTGACTCAGTACTGAGTTAAAAGGGTTTCCAGGGGCCATACTCTCAGGATTTCTCCAGTCCCCATCAGATAAGTAAGTCTGGTCTTTTTTTGTGAGTTTGAATTTTGTTGCACAATTTTCTCCAGCTCTGTCCAGGACCCTCTATTGTGATCCCTGTCAGAGCAGTTGTTGGTGGTAGCCAGACACCATCTAGTTGTGGTGGACTCAGTCTGGTGGAGGCTGTGGTAG
>NW_004443948.1:3646426-3647460 GCF_000243295.1 Trichechus manatus latirostris | reverse complement strand
TTTTTTCCCATGATCTCTATAGTTTGGGGTTTTATATTTAGGTCTTTGATCCATTTTGAATTAGTTTTTGTGTATGGTGTGAGGTATGGGTCCTGTTTCATTTTTTAAAGATGGAAATCCACTTTTGTCAGCACCATTTACTAAAAAGAATGTCTTTTTCCCATGTGATAGATTTTGGGCCTTTGTCAAAGATCAGATGACCATAGGTGGGTGGATTTACATCTGGGTTCTCGATTCTGTTCCATTGGTCATTGTGTCTCGCGTTGTATCAGTACCAGGCTGTTTCAACTACCATAGCTGTATAGTAGATTCTGAGGTCAGGTCGTGCAAGGCCTCCTACTTTGCTCTTCTTCTTCGATATTGCTTTACTTATCCAGGACCTCTTTCCTTTCCATATAAAGTTAATGATTAGTTTTTCCATCTTATTAGAGAATACTGTTAGTATTTGGATTGGGATTGCATTTTGTTGATTACTTTGAGTAGAATTGACATATCCATGAGCATGTATGTTCCATTTATGTAGATCTCTTTTGTTTTTTTTGCATTGTTTTTTTTTGTTTTTTTTTTATAGGCCTTTTATGTCCTGTTTAGATTTGTTCCCAAGTTTTGTTTTGTTTTTTTTTAGGGGCTGTTGTAAATGATATTGCTTTCCTGATTTCCTTTTCATAGTTCTCTTTATTGTTGTATAGGAATCCAACTAATTTTTGTATGTTGATATTGTATGCTGCTCTCTGCAGAATCTATTAGTTTCAGTAGCTTTCTAGTGAGGTCTTTAGGTTCTCTATGTACAGTATCATATCATCTGTGAATAAGGATAGTTTTACTTCTTCCTTACGAATTTGGATACCCTTTATTTTTTATTTTTTATTTTTTCTTGTCTTATTGCTCTAGCTAAGACTTCCAGAACAATGTTAAATAGAAATGGTGATAAAGGGCAACCTTGTCTTGTTCCCATTCTCAGGGGGAATGTTTTCAGCCTCTCTTCATTGAGAATGATGTTGGCTGTTGGTTTTGTATAGATACCTTTTATTATG
>NW_004443948.1:3636762-3637774 GCF_000243295.1 Trichechus manatus latirostris | reverse complement strand
CTGAAATACTATTTAATTGAACTATACTGTCAGAAATTTTCTAGGAATTTAAATTGAAAAGAGCGGGAGAGAATAAAATGGAGTCAGATAAAGGGCCCAGATTCTAAGCCTGGAGTGTTTGCAGTTGAAATTTACTTTCTTCCTAGTTAATTTTGGTGATATTCTGAGAAGTTTCCCGAGAAGAGAGACTAGCCTGACCCGTGTCAGCATCTGTGTTTCTGAGCCTTGCATTATGTATAATTCAGAAAGCTTTAACTCTGCCTCGCTGTAAGATTTTTAGTGTCATAAATTCAAATCTCCAAGTGATATGAAAACTACATAAGAAAGAGAAACTAACTTTCTTTGATTTGGCCAACATTCCACACGAAAGGTTGTGGCTAACATCTGATTGGACTTGCGTAGGAGGAACACTGGACTGGAGACGTCTCAATCTTCCCAATCATTCATCTTTATACATACTTCTAGGCAGGATATCTTGCTTTAAAAGTGAAACGATAGGCATCCATGGATTTTTAAGCAGATCTCAATATAGGATTTGGCATGCCTGTTATTCTCAATAAGATCCTGAGAATCAACAGTCTATTTGGCTACTAGGGATTGAGCATTATGAATTAACCATACATAGAAATACATTAAAAAAAAGAGAGAGAGTGAAAGAGACAATGCTTTAAAAAGGATATGTCAGATATCTATAGTTGGCATTCCTTTAATTTTTTTGAGTGTTGCTACAGTATATATGCTTATGGCTTACTGAAAACCAAATTGAATAATACATATATTACACAAACTCAGAGCAACTGAAATTTGAAATATAAAAAAAAACTTTTCATTCTTTTTGCCGTAAGAATTCAGTTGAATTAATCTACCATTTTCCCTGTGATAACAGAAATTGAGAAGAAAAAAAATGTCTTAGATGTAGTAGAGCAGACTAACGATGCATGAAAGATTTTTAGGGATCTGAAAAATGGCAATGATAGAGCAAACAGGTTAGCAGTTAAGTTGAAATGAAATA
>NW_004443948.1:3617926-3635537 GCF_000243295.1 Trichechus manatus latirostris | reverse complement strand
GCCAACTTTTCAGTTAGCAGCTGAAGTCAACCATTTATGCTACCCAGAGACCTATAGCCACTCTGTAGTCATAGCTTAAGTTGCTAGTCTAAGAAGCAGATTTTTTTTTAAATAGCCAAAGAAAGTAGCTTTGAGCTTATGCATTTACTACATCCTCCCTCACCAGTCTGTAAAGTTCAGAGGTATAAGGACTAGAGTTTTTAAGTGTAACTTTGAAAACTAAACAAAACTTTATTTTCAAGCACATTTCTGCACAAAGGGGAAATTTGAACATGAAGCCCCCTAATTATATAGTTAGAGAATACCTTGATTACTTTTGTATAATCTGACTGCACAGAAGAATCACCTGGGAAACTTTTAAGCAAATACGGATGCCTGAGCTCCATTCCAAACCAATTAAATCATAATATTGGGAAGTGGGAACAACAAGTGCCACAGGTCATTCCAATGTGTAGTCAGACCCTAGTACTACTTCCTGGGGTCATTCATATGACTAAACTGGCAAAAGGTAGTATTTTATATCCTAATATCTTCATACTAGTCTCAGTCTCTAACTGTATGCTTATATTAGGTAAAATTTCACAGCATTCTAATATTCTACAAGATCCCTTCTCAGTATCTGAAATTCCTACTTATTAGCGAGTATTTTGAATTCACAGATGTTTTATATTATAATACAGAAATTATCCATAACAGGTATAAACAATGGTGTACTGGAAAGTGCTTAACAGCTGAACTCCTGGGGAAACAAAAACAAAAGCAAAAAGAGCCTGATTTGTAGTGTTTGCCAGTTTCCCCGGTGTAAACGCTCCCACTATGATCATTTTCAACCGACCAACATGCTCTCATTGAAAATGGAGTTGGGAAGAGATGTACACAATAGGCTTGTGTGAGCTGGTGTGAGATGATTTTTGGACACTATGGAGTATAAGGTTATCAATCATTCTTTATAAAATGATAGATCTACTTCATATTACAAATCCATGTACAGAGGGTTTAAGTGACTTATTCCACTTTAAACCACTAGACAGTAAAATAATATTTGTAATGTATGTTGAAACAGTATGTGAGATGAAACTCTAAAATGTATGTGTAAATACACACACACACACAAACACAAACACACACAATATATATTAACAAATAAGGGTCCCAATTAATCTAACACTATTTACTGATTTTTTTCTGCTAATTTGTGATGCTCTTTCTTACACATTAAACTCTTATATATAATAAGGTATGTCCCTGGTTTATCTAATACTATGTTCTATATTCTTCTGTTTACTCTTCTGTGGACTGAAATCATTTTAATATCTGTTATGAAGTTCTGCCTCAATATTCTTCCTATGCAAATATGGCTTGGTTATTTTTTATATGTTCCTCCAGATTTCTTTAAAATATATATATTTTTAATTTCCCCCAAAAAATCGTTGGTCGTTTTTATTGGGGTTGACCAATTAAGTTTATAGTTAAAGTAAGATTAACATTAGTTTAAAAATTAAGAATTATTATCAGTAGAATTTTAAAGGTTTTAAATAGAAAGGTGCTGCACATTTCTCTTTAAGTCATTCTTGGATAATTTCTTATATTTGTTGTCATTATGAGTGACATTTCTTTCTTCATATAGAAGAACAAATGATTGTTATATATAATAAAATTGTTTTGCTATTTTACTAATTCTGTTTCTCAGTAAATTCTCTAGTATTTTCTTGTATGAAAATATGACTATAATAAAGTCATATATGTGTCTATATGTGTGTGTGTGTGGGTGTGTGTGTGCTTTAAAGGAAAGAAACATTACCTAGAGTTCTACAATCATTATACAACCAGGAACAATTTTTGTGTATTTATTTCAACATATATTTTACAGAGTTTAGGTAGCTGATTTTATATACTGTGTATAATATACATGCATGTATGTGTATGTGTGTATGTATATGTGTATACAGGTATATGTAATCTATGCACATGTTATCTGTGTATTTATGTGTTTCCCTCTATAAAGGAAAAATAACATTCAAGGCAATTTTTGGTTTTCTTAAACATCTTCAAAGATTCTCCTTGTTCACAGATGTTAAAACCACAGGCAGATGATATTCAGCATAGATGTGTGTGATCCTCAAAATGAGCTGAGCGGTGTCTTTAAAGTACAGTCATTATGGAGATACAGTCAAGAGAGTTGGTGTTTCCTTCTCATCAACTCTTCCGAGTTTGAGATCTGGCCTTCAGCCATAGTTTCTTTCAGCTACCACTTATACATTGTTATTCATTTCCACCCAGGCTGTAGTAGTTTTTATGATACTCTTTATAATATAAGAGTATGTGTAGCAATGCCTAGTAAGCTGTTGCTGCCATCTGTTTATGCCATCAATTCCTGGAACACTCACCTGCTCTGAGCATTTATAAAATTTGCATTTAACTAACACCCAATGTGACAATTTTTCTAGGAATTTTGAATGTCCCTGTAGTCCTCTTTGTTGCCCCTACTCTGTCAGCTATTTCAGTTCATAACATTTCCCCAGAATGTGACATACAGGCAGAGACTAAATTAGAGAATGAAAGAGTTTGCAAAAAGGCATTAAATAGAGAAAAGTTGAGAATTTTACTCCCAGAATGTGACATACAGGCAGAGACTAAATTAGAGAATGAAAGAGTTTGCAAAAAGGCATTAAATAGAGAAAAGTTGAGAATTTTACTCTCTTTACTGGAAAATATGGCATTATTCCCTCTCATTATTTATTGACAATGAGACAAATAGTTTTGACTGCAATCTTCAGTGTGATCTATAATATTCTGGAGACCAACCAAACTTTTATGATTAGTACAGTTCTGTGACAATAATAAACTAGTTTAACCAATATTTAAACCCTCTACAGTATGACCTCAACCTGTCTTTCCAGTTTTTTCTTTCCTTTAGTAGGAGGTAATGTTTTGTAATCAGTGGTATGCTGGAATGTGCTTAACAACTGGCTTTCTGGGAGGCAGGGAGGGGGAGTCCTGATTTTCAGTGTTTGCCAATTTCTGTGGTGTAAATATTCCAACCATGGCTGATTTCAAGCATGCTCCTTTAGGATGACATGTTCATAATCAGTTTTGGAATTTGGTACAAGCTGTCTTCAGTCCACCCTTGGGTGTACTGGAATCAGTCTGAAGTCTTGTTCTACTATTTATTAGTTATGTGACTGAGATCAAGCTACTAAATCTTCTTTTTATTATCTCTGATGTACAAACAACACTATGTAGATGTTATATGGAAAACAATGTGTATATTAGCAAATTATAGACATTCATTGAATAAAACCAACCAAACACCCGTTATCGTCAAGTCAATTCCGACTCACAGCGACCCTACAGGACAGAGTAAAACTGCCCCATAGAGTTTCCAAGGAGTGCCTGGTGGTGTATTTGAACTGCCGACCTTTTGGTTAGCAGCTGTAGCACTTAAGCACTACGCCACTAGGGAATAGTATATATTATTACTACATTCCCATACATCTCTGCGTATCTTCTAGGTATTTCCCTATATACTTGCTATTTTCCCAACATGAACATTCTTTCTTTACTTTGTTCTTGCTATTTTCCCTAATTATATGCCACCGTAATAGACAAGCTCACATTGTCACATCCCAATTTTTCTAAGCTTATTTCAGCTATCACTTCCTCCAGATGTATGTTCCTGATCATCCCAACAAAAACAATGTCTACCCCTTTGAGTACTCAAAAAGTTTTTCTTGTATCTTTTCTTGAATGCATATCTTTCTCAGCCAAGTGATATTTTATATTTTATTAATTCTAAGATGCCAACTTTCCCTTCACTTTAACATCCTTGAAATTTGGTGTTATGATCTTAAGGCTAAATAAAGATAAGAAATGTCCTATCAACTAAAAATGCTTTAATAACATCTCATATCATTGGCTAGTGTTAATAATGCGATGTTGGAATATTTCTTTACATGCCTATTATGCCAGTACTCTCTTATATACCAGTATAGACACTTAGAAAAATTAAAAATCAAATTATACCTATAAATATGAATTATTCTTCAGTGTGAAAAATTCAGTTCTATGTCTCTTTATTCTGCGACAGATTGTTATCTAGTACATATTTTATGTCATTCAATGACTTGCAAATCAGATTTCAGCTCTTAGGGACAAATCTAAAATTAGGTGAAATGAGTAACAATCTATGCATTGCGATTTTTAACTAAAAGTTGAAGAAACCTAATTCAAATGAGCTGAAATGAAAAGGAAATTTGTTAACTATATTAACAGTTATAATTTTCAAAATGGTGAACTCATGACTCATGTAAATATATAATAAACATTTATCAAATGGGTTATAACCAGTTCAAAAAGCACTTGAAAAGTCATACATAGAGTAATGTTAGGATAATGACAGCCAACGCAGCCAACAGCTGCTTA
The DNA here is from genome assembly GCF_000243295.1 of Trichechus manatus latirostris. Classification (NCBI taxonomy): domain Eukaryota; kingdom Metazoa; phylum Chordata; class Mammalia; order Sirenia; family Trichechidae; genus Trichechus; species Trichechus manatus. Next base: position 3,631,115 of record NW_004443948.1, on the reverse strand, counting down.
GCCATTATCAAGCAAGACCTGCTCTTCCTGTCCATTATCAAGTAAAACCTTAAGTGATAGGCTGTGTGCAACTCAATTAGCAGCTGTTCAGCCATTACCAGGCGGAACCTGCCCCCTCCTGTCCGTTGTCCTCAAAGACCCTAAACACTGCTTAGGGCTCAGTTCCTGACTTAAACCAGTCAAACCCAGTTTACTAGCCTCAAAAGTGTGAGATCTCTGCCCAGGGCGGAACTTATCCACCATTTTCTGTACATACTAAGGAAAAAAAATGCAATTTGTCTCACTGCGCCTTTGCGCCATGATAACCTATGTAGTCCATGACGTTTGTATGTACTTCCTTGTGGAAGAAGTATAAAAGGTTCTGCCTCCCTTTGTTCGGGGAGCTTGATTTGAGGTATTTATCTTCTTGCTCTGGGCCTGCGAGCTCCTAATAAACGCTCTTCCTCCCTCCTCACCTCGGTATGTCTTTATTCATGAGAAGCTGCACTAAGCAGGACTTGCTTAGGGTAACAATAAGATTACTGGATTTGATATAAAATTGGTTAATCTGTGACCGAGTCCTGGTGGCACAGTAGTTAACAGCTCTGCTGCTAACCAAAAGGTTGAAACTCCGCTCCGCTGCGGCTCCCCCTCTTAGCTCGCTGTCGGTGCAAGTTGCAGTTCCGTCGGAGCGCGCCCGCCTTGCAAAGGCCGGCCTCTACCCACGGTTTGTAGTTGGTGTCTGACCTTGGCGCATGCGCAGATCTGGAGACTCGTGCCCCTTACCTGACCCTGGACCTGAGCACGCCTGGAGAGGAAGATAGTCTCAGGTACACAACACCTCCGTAGCCCCTTTACAAAGCCAGAAGTCCCACAGTGCAGACTTCCTATGAAGAGTGATTAAGCATTACTCAGCACCCGGATCTCCAAATTTGGGCGTGAGAGGGCTCGGGGTGTAGGGTTTCAGACGCCAATCCCCGCCCCTGGGGACTCGAGGACATAAAAGGTCCCCCATCCCTTTGGGCGGGAAAACGTGGTCGTTCAGCCGCTAGGCCCCACGTTGCTCCTTGTCTGCGCAGACAATAAATTGCCACTTTCTGTTTTCCTTGCAATTGGCTCAGTCTTATTTACATCGGCTAGTAGGACTGGACAAGAACCTGAGAGATTTGGTTACAAGATCGGCAGTTCCAATCTACCAGCCGCTCCTTGGAAACCGTATGGGGCAGTTCTGCTTTGTCCTATAAGGTCACTATGAGTAGGAATTGACTGCACAGCAATTGTTCCGGAAAAAAAATTTACAAGTTAACCACTCTCTATACAGTGATAAAATAGGCAGTAAATGTAATACCAAGTCCGAAAGTGCATAAAAGAATTTCCAGTAATCTCTTTTGGCTGTTTCTAAGTTTTGGATAGTTTTTCTAGCACTCGTTTAGCTTAATGAAGAATTTGAGTTTCTCGTCATTGGTTCAAACCAAAAACCAAACCCGTTGCTGTCCAGTCTCTTCTGACTCATAGCGACCGTATAGGACAGAGCAGAACTGCCCCATAGGTTTCCAAGGAGCTGCTGGTGGATTCAAACTGGCGACCTTTTGGTTAGCCTGCAGCCTCTTAACCACTACACCACCAGGGCTCCACCATTGGTCCGGTGGCAGCAAATGGGTGCTAAAAATAGAAATGGTTGTGAAAGATGTTAAAAAAAAGTTCCTTTTTCTTTCCTTTTCCCTTTTTCTTCTCCCTCTCCTTTTTTATTAATCCTTCTCGATGTTGGAAGTGAAAAGTTACAGAAACTTCTTTAGGGACTTCCTTGGGGTTAATTACTTCTTCCAGGTCACTGCCATGTGGAGAGTTACTGTCCACAGTGTGGTATCAAGAAACTGGAGTCAAGGAGAGGAACAATGCCCCAGCTAGAGGAAAATGAAGAAATCAAAGGCAATCTTTACTTCAAAATTTTAACTGAAACCTTTTTTTTTTTTTAAAGATAAATTCAAATATAAGGACTGGAGAATCGCAAGACCTCTAGAGTTGAGTTTTCAAATTATCTGGGAAGAAGAACCAGTTTTATTTTTTTATTTATTTCCAGAATATGTGTCCTATTAGTCGATGCCTGTCTTAGTACGCATGCCGAGTACACTGCTGAAGCCACATGCAATGCACCAAGCAAGTCTGACAACACCTGAACTGTTCCATACTCTGTTCAGATAGATGAACAAACTAATGATGTACTTCGATGTCACTGCAATGACAAATTGCTATAATATTTTCCAGATGCTTACTCCCAATTTCTGATCTTATTTGGTCATAGCCCAGTAACAAGCAGCAGACCAGGCACTGGCCAGCAGGCAATGCTTTGAGTAGCACCACTATGCTTTGAGTGGCTCTGACATGGCTGCAACTTTTCTTCTCCTTATGCCTAATTATTTGATTTGATGTTTTTGTTTTTTGGCAGTTATCTTGGGAACATTGCTGCCTCAGTTTTTAAAATGTAGTCCACAGTGCAACCAATGGATGAAGTTTTCCCAAGAAAGCTAAGACATGAGAATAAGTTTTCTCAAAGAAAGTATAACTAACTTTATCTTGGGTTTTCTGTTTAGCAGTTGAATCAAAATGAGGGATTTCTAAATTAGTTGAAACAAAGTTTTTAATATCATAACATTTATCATGCTACTTTCTTACCCCTGCCACTTAATTATTATTAGATTATGTGATCATCTTTTTAACTTTAAATATTCATCAAGTGGACATCTTGACCTATGGTTTATAATAAGGAGGAAACTACTTAAATCACCAGAGATTTGCACTTGGTGCCTTTAGAAAGTTAATAAAAGTGAAAAGTGCTTTAAATTCAAGCATTAGCATTTTCTGATCTTGAACACTTTAATTGCCCTTCTCTGAGAGCAATGAGGAACGCTGGTGGTGCAGTGGTTTAAGCGTTTGGGCGCTAACCAAAAGGTCAGCAGTTGAAATCCACCAATTGTTCTTTGGAAACACTGTAGGACAGTTCTACTGTGTCCTGTAGGGTCACTACGAGTCAGAATAAGTCTAATGGTTATTGCCAAAAAGGTAAATGCTTTATTTCAATTTTTAACCCTGGATAATTATCTTTAGGGTCACGTTTTACAAGAACATTATAGAAGAAAAGGACTGAGAAATTAGTCCAGAGACAGCTTGAAATTTCTTCATCCATGAATAAATCAAAGAAAAATCCTAAACGAGCTTCGATTCTGTGGATTGGAGGCAGGGGACAGATTATAAATGGTAAACATAATAGACAACTGATTCAGTATGTTCAAAAATAACAATTGCTAAGGAAAAAAGGAAACAAATAGAGAAGATTATAGGGTATTGGGGGATAGTGTGGGATTTGGTAAGAGAAAGGGTATGTTGTGTTAATAATGAGGGTGGTTAGTATCTGCCTCCTGAAGTAGGTGAAGTCTGAGCAAAGACTTGGAGACCTGATACACCTGGGGAAATAGCATTCCACACAATAAAACAATTGAAGCAAACGTAGGATTGTGTCAGGTGTATTCAAGGAGCAGAAAAGAGGCAGAATAGTAAGAGAAGAGCTAAGAGGAGTATCATACGGAGGGTGGTGGGTGGGGGACCTGCCTGACATCTTTTATGTCTTGTCTTTCCTTTTGCCTGGCCAGTGCTGCTTCAGCCAGGCAGGTGGGGCCTGACAGAACCCAGCCTAAGTAACACTGTGCATCCTGGGCTGCCTTTGATGCGGGGATGCTTGTGGGAGTACGCTTTGTTCTGCTTGCTCCTGAGCAATCCCAGAAGTGGGAAGATAACAACCTCAGGAGCAGCCCATGACCAATGTAGGATGATTGCTAATGAATAAAGAGTCTCCTACCATGTCTTGGCACAGAATACCCACGACTTCAGAAGGGCCTGACAGGATCGAGCTATAGGTGTCCACAGCGATAAGCAGCTCCATAACATGTCCTTAGACCAGTTTCTAATCTCCACTACTCTCTCTAGTTCCTTCACGCTTGTTCTTTGGGATTACTTCCCAGAATAAATGTCTGCTTTTTGGAGCAATCCAAGAGAAGAGAGGAGGTGGGTAGCCAGAACACAGATCACATTTAAGCCACTTACAACATTGTAAGAATTTTAGATTTTTCTTTGCAGGGTTTTGGGCCAAAAAGTAAGGTGATCTGACTCAAAGAGCAGAAGTTGAGGGAGAAAAGAGAAAGACTCTCTATCAATCAAATAGAATGACTTTAGGTGACTGCAGCTGTTCACCCCCAAATACAGAAGTATAAACTCAAAGTCTTTAGTCTTGATAATCTCAGGAGAGACTTTGAAGTTAGATTCACAGCAGCCATGCTTAAATCTCTTCTTTCCTGTGGAGGAAAAGAAACATTGCCTTTCCCTTCACATTGGTACAAGTCTTACATTCCAAGCCAAGTAGAAAAAAACCTAAGTAGGCTCTTGGGGATTTGTAAAAATATATGAGGAATCAAGCTGATTGTAAATGAGACTACTTAATTTTAGTTCTCTCACCCCTGGATATTACTACTATTCATAAAAACAGAAAGCATCTTAAATACATGGATAATGCAATTGATTCAGTACAATTATGTTAATACCTAAGGGTTTGGTTTTTATTTGATGTTTCTGGGAAAGATTTTAAGAGAAAGACTGCTACTTAAGGCTTAGTTCTTTAAAAATCTATTACTAGAAACCCAAGAATAAATCTGAATTGATTTCTTGAAGAAATACATGAATTTGTCTTTATGCCTATTATATTAGCCTTCAGATTCTATATCAATTTATTGTATTCTACCATTGCATAGCTTTTTATGGAGTATAGTGCTAAAAGGTGGGGAGACTGGTTTCTGACATCACTCGAAGAGAAACATGCTATGTCTGTCAGATACTATTTCAAGTGAACCTCTTTAGGAATACATTTCAACAATAACTTGGATGTTAAATGATTGTTCTTTTTCCTAATGGACAATTGGATCATCCAGAGTATTTAACTTTGGATGTCAAAATGTTACATTTTATTTAATTTTTAAATTAAATTTCTGCATAACATTTTTATTAAATTTTTGTGCAATTTATGTGTTAAGAATGATGAAAGGATTTTACCATATTTAGAAGAGAACAATTTACCCTGCCATTTTCCTGGATACTAGCAGAAGATATGAGACTCTTGGGTTAGAGACAAAAGACTTTTTTACTCATAGCACGGAAAGCAGCATGAGCTTTATGTTCAAATCAATGCCCCTTGCTCCCTTCTCCTCAAGTCCCATGGGAGTGAGGTGGAGGTGATCACAGATAGATGCTATACATCTAGCAAGTATATGTCACAGCTGAGGAACCCTGGTTAGTAAACCCCAATGTTTTATAAGGGGCGGGGGAGAGTGCTGCAAGCAAACTTGCCCAAACTTGCCCTGGATAGAGACATTGTCTTTATTATACTGGACAGTAAGCAAATCTGCCCTCTGCTCTGGAGAGAGACAGAATCTCTATTTTTCAAGGCTGTTTGCTCTACAGACATTCTTGAAAGGATAGCCTGGAACAAAAGGCTGTCAGTGACTCTGCTCATAAATGTGACGAAACGTGAAAGACACATAATATTACGTTATCTATCTGTCTATTTATCTGTAATTCTTTCTATGGTAAAAATTACTACCTTAGAAAACTATACAAAAGGAACAGGGATTTGTTATACAAATGAGATCATAGAATTCTATAATTTGCTTTGCCTTTTTGCAATTAATTCTGTATCTTGAGCATTCTTCTATGTTAGGACATGAAGATATACCTCAATATTTTTATACAAATGTATAAAACGATTACATAAATGTACCACAAATTATTAAATTAATCCCTGATTAATGAATATTTGCTTCAAGATTTGATAGTACAAATAATGCTGCACTAGATCTCCTTGTGCATTTTAAGTAATTCTAGAGCATAGATGTAGAATTCAAAACTACTTGAATATTATTGAGTCAAAGAGTATGCGAGATTTTTATTTAAAAGCTATGAATTGGAACTACTAGAAATTGCACCAATTTCTGTTTCCTCACAATCTTGCCAATTCTGGATGTTATCAGTGGGGTAGACAGAATAATGGCTCCCCAAAGATGTCTACATCCTAATCCCTGGAATCTGTAAATATGTGACCTTACATTGCAAAAGGGACTTTGTAGATCTAATCAAGTTAAGAACTTTGAAATAAGGGTCCTGGATTATCTGGATGGGACCAGTGTAAAAGAGGAAGGCAGAAGAGTAGAAAAGATGTAACTTTGGAAGCTGAAGTCTAAGTGATGTGATTGCTGTCTGGGGCCATGAACCAAAGAATGTGGGCAGCCTCTAGAAGCTAAAGTAAGAAAGGAAAAGGACTTCCTTAGGAGGACCACAGTCATGCTCAGACCCTGTAGTCTGTATTTTAATTATATTCTTTGTATGCCTGTGCTTTATTCAGCAGAAATTTTAAAATTTTGCATAGTTAAACTTATCATTTTGTTTCCTTTTCTTTAGTTTCTGGATTTATATCATGCATAAAAAACTTGTTTGTTTGTTTGTTTTTAACTCTTAAAATATAAGAAGATCTAACCATGTTTTATTCTATTACTTTTATGGTTTTAGCTGTAAATCTTTGCTTCTGTATCCTAAGTGCCTAGGATAGAACATGGATTAAAAAAAAACGTAAGTAGCCAAGAATTTGCATTGAATGAATAAATAAGTGAATTAAGGTTTATTTGGATGCAAGAAGTGAGGCAAGAATGCAATTTCATTCATTATTTCAAATGTCTAGTCAAGCTTAAGAAAACTCTTTATTGAAAAATATGGATTTTACCAACTGATCAGAAGTGATTTCTTTGAGTTATTAAATTTTGATATGGCTTCATGTCTATGTTTGGATTCTATTTTATAGCCCATTTTCATATTTGACTATTCCTATGCCATGTCCAATTGTTTTAACTTTTGTAGCTTCACTATGTAATAAGCTTTTATATTTAAGACTATAAAAGCTTATGATTAAAACTATTATTAGCATTTTCTAAAATTTGTTGCATTTTTTTCCTTAGTGAACTTTAGTATCATTTTCAAAAGTTTTCCTCTCTAAAATAATCCTGTTATTATTTTTAATGTTGAGCAAACTGGATGTTTTCGAACAAAAAACAGTACTTACGTGATAACATTTTAGCTTTTTGAAAACAAAATTCTCCTTTAATGTATGGGTATAGAATCCATTTACAAATATAAGCCTTTTCATATATTTTTGAGAATGCACTCTACAAATAATTTGGAGATTTTCTATAATGACCATGTTCCTAGATTGAATTTCAAGTTTTCTCAAATAAAATGTGAGTTTAACACAATACCATTCCAATCAAATGTCACAATTATTTTGTAAAATGAAATATATATATGTAAATATATATGATATATATAAATTATCTAGTATAATATATAAGCATATATACCTAAGGTAATTTGGACAAAGAAAAGATATGCCTTTTCTAAGTATTATATTATGAAGATACATTGATTAAAGCAATACAATATGTCCATTAGAAAAAGAAAACTATAATGGAACAGAATAGTTAGTTCAGAAATGGAGTCCAATCTGTTAATATTGATATAATTTAATGATTTTTAAATGTGACATTTCAAATCAGTAACAATAAAAGACATAGTCAATAAATGGCCCTGAAGCAAGTGACTAGTTTTTGGGAACAAATCTGTTTATATTTTCCTAGTGCTTGGAAGAATTCTAAAAATGCCCCTCAAGATTCCCCACCCTAATCCCTGGACCCTGTGAATATGAGATATCACTCCCATGATTATGTTGCTGTATGTCCCAGTTGACCTTAAAATAGGGAGATTATCGGGTAGGCCTAATCTAATCACGTGAACCTGTTTAAATGCAGAGTCCTTTCCAGCTGGTAGCAGAAGAAAAATTCAAAGCATGAGGAAGTCACATAAGAAGGAATGCAGATGGCCTTAAGGAGCTGAAAGAAGCCCTTAGCTGGCATCCAGCAAGGAAAAGAGGCCTTGGTCATTCACTGTTGATGAACTCCACCACCAACCTAAATGAGTTTAGAAGCATATCTTCTCTAAGCCTCCAAACAAGAGCCCAGCCTTATGAGATCCTAAGCAGAAGACCCAGTTGAGCCTACTCAGACTTCTGACCCACAGAATGGTGAGCTAATAAATTTGTGTTGCTTTAAGCTGCTATGTTTGTGGTTATTTGTTAGGCAACGATAGAAAACCAATATACTTCTTCAGAAAGACAATTATACTGTGAAATGCTAGTAGAAAACTGAAGTGAATGTATCTTGTCAAAAAAGGAATCCGGGAATTTGAGTTGTTTGGGGTCGGGGGAGGGTGTAAACAAGGTCAGGATATCACTTAGGATGCAATTTCAGTGACCTATAACATGTTTAAAAAAAAATATTTTAATGATAAGAACAGAAAATGTTTATGTTGTAGTTAAGTGGAAATTACAGAATACAGAACATACATACCAAATATGTCCATAAAGTGACTATAGGGAAAAAAAAATTAAATTTACAAAAATGTAAATAGTGACTTCTGTAGTGAGATGATGGGGGTTGTAGTTATTTTTGAAGAGGAAGCCAGACCCCAGCATCCTCTTCTTTGAGATCTGCACATTATCTACAGCTGCTGTTGAAGAGCTAGGCCTTAGACCTATAGGAAACAAAGCACCTGACCCAAGCTAAGCCAATCAAATTCTCTGTCCTTGGGAATTTAGAACTGGAATTCAGAGTAAAGGTTGGGTCGGTGATTTTCTGCTATATTCATTTACATGGATACTAAAATAGCAAAAACAAATTTGCTGACAAACAAAGAAAGAGGGGAATGAGATACCTTTAGCTTTTGACTCTTCTCTTGTAAGTTGCCCCTTCCCTTCCTGGCTTTCGGTTTTATGGAAGTCTGCCCAGTCAATGCCTCTTCCAGCTTCAGCTTGTTCGAGTGGGTTCTATTTCTTACGACCCAACAATTCATAACAAGCACAATGGATGATTTTAATTTTCTCTTGTTGTGTACTTTAAAAAATTATCCAAAATTTTTATATTAACGATAGGATACTTTTTATATTAAAGATAGGAAATTTTCATTTAAAATTTTGTAAACAAAAAATATGTAAGAAAAAAGCAAAAATCAAATAGAATACACATGGATGGTCAATGTGAAAATATGTTTAGAATGCATTTATAACGCATCTAAGTTCCAAAGATTTGAGGTGGCTTAGGGTAAAATACGTATATTATAGATAAAAATTAATTTCAAAAAATAGAAATTACACCAATTATAGAAATGCTAGCTATCATACCAGGAAGCTAGGATAAGAAAACCATTGCAACTAAAGATAAAATTTGACTGAGTTTTCTAATAGCTAAGGCGATAAAAAAGCACAATAGGTGATTTTCTATCCACTGTCTCGTTAAGGAAAGCACCTCAGTTCTTTAGGAAAGACACATTTATTTTTTGTAGTTTTCCAGTCTTACCTAAGCCTCTACACTACATGCCATTATAGAGTTTGGACGTTAGAAAAGTAAAAAAAAATGATGTTGTCTAAGCCTTTGATTTTAACGACTAGAAATTTGTAATTTAACGAGGTAAACTAATATTCCTCAGGCCAGATAGAAATAAGAGCATTTTGTTTGATGATGCAGAAGTATTTAAATTATAGTTTATGAAGTCCTATCTACGATAATAGAAGAGAGTAGTCTTCATTTATAGCTTTACAGTTATATAAGTAGAAACTTTAAAAATTGAAGGGATAGCTGCTTGACATTCATTTAGTTTTATTTGTCTCAAAAATAAACTTGGCTACTAACTTTGTCTTGAATTGATGGCTCTTGCCGTTATCAAATAAGACAATGAGTACCTGCAGTTCAAGTATTTTATGTTGATTGAAATAACAGCCATGTGCCTTGTATGGCAGATGTGCAAGTGGTACAAAAAATTAGAGAACCTTCTTTGCATTGTTGCCGTCTATCAAGTGAAATAGGAGAAATGATGCATGTGAGAAGACAAAATAATAATAACACAAAGAGTAAAAATGTGGACTTAGAAGTGAGTCCATGCTACCCAAATATTAGTCCTAAAATTCATTAAGGAGAACCCATGAGAAACATTTTTAGTTTGTTTGTTTATAAGATATAAAATCCAAAGTTAGTAGAAAATGCTGGGCTCACACACCTGATTTCTGGGAAATAACATCTGAGTAATAAAAAGAATGATATATGCTGACCTGAATCTTATCCAGCTTCATGAACAGTTATCTTTTTTTAGCAGGGCATTAAGCTCCATCTGAGTGCTTTAAAGGTCTGAATTTTTCAAGGGTGTTGAGGAAAAGCAACAGTTCCATTTCTCTTCGACGGATAATATTACCTTCCTATTATTGCCTGCTGCCAAAAACCAAGGTCATAGAGGTGGTTTGGCTAAAGGCCCAGTGTAATCAAAGCCAATGCAGGTAAACTGAAACATTTAATTATAACTCTCATTTTCCAAATGACATCTTGACTAAATGGTTGATCACACATGGGCACAGGCTGCCAGGAGTGATTGTGGTCTCTGTGTGGACAGATGAAGGAAATTAGAGAAATGTAATTCTGGGCTAGATAAGGATCCATTATTAAGTGAATATATTACAAGAGAGTAAAAAATGCAGGATTCATATGAAAAAAAAGTAAGGGTGAGATTGATAGATAAACTGAGATTAGGCATAACCTTCATTGACAATACCACATTAACAATAATGAAAGGTGAAGAGAAACAAGGATTGGATTTTAACATGCAGGGACTAGGCCAAAACAATTGCTGCAAGAATCATTAAAGCATGGCATGATATTGAAATGCTTACAAAAAGAGAGAGGAGTTAGAATAAACACATATGGGGACAAAATCGGGGAGAATTCTTTACGTACTTTAAGAGTTTAGAGAATGAGAACATGAGTTGGAAAATGAAACTATATAAGAGCAAAATTATACTTATATTTGCATGTAAAATGAGAAAATATTGGAATAAAAATAGATATCCAAAAATACACGTCCCATGCTCCAATCCTCCATGTAATAATCTTTCATATAAACAATAGAATAAAATATATGTGTGCATTTATATATGTATATACACAGAGACATGTACATACATGTCTGGATTTCACTTCAGTATTGTTTATATTAACAAAATTGAAACCTAACTAAAGTACCATCAGTATTATCAATATGTATCTTTTTAAAGGAAATGTACCACGTGTAGGAGCTCTGGTGGCTCGGTAGTTAAACGCTTGGCTGCTAACCAAAAGGTCAGCAGTTTGAATCCACCAGCCACTCCTTCGAAACTCTATGGGGCAGTTCTGCTCTGTCCTATAGGGTAGCTATTAGTCGGAATCGACTGGATGGCAATGGGTTTTATGGGTTCCGCATGTAATAAACAAATTTTACATGGAAAAAACAGGTCGCACAGTTATGTAATAAGAAGTGTGTGCATATAGAGAGAGATGTAAAAATACAGAGAGAGAGATTGGAAAAATATAAATAATGTATGTAAAAACCCAAAACCTGCTGTCATCTAGTCAATTCTGACTCATAACAGCCCTATAGGACAGAGTAGAACTGCCCCATAGGGTTTCCAAGGCTGTGATCTTTATGGAAGCAGACTGCCACATCTTTCTGCCATGGAGTGGCTGGTGGATTCCAACTGCCGACCTTTCAGTTAGCAGCCAAGTGCTTAACCACTGTGCAACCAGGGTTCCACAATCTGTAAGGGAGATGTAGAAATAGATATACATATGGACAAGCATATTGCTCTATCTGTTTAAGCAGAGGGAAAGTGAGGAAGGATGCACACCTCTCACCAGTTGTTATCTTGGAGGGTGGGACTGGAGGGGTGAAAGGAAGAACTTTCATTCCTTTATATAATGTTCAAAAGTGTTAACAATATGGGTATATATGGATATTTCTTTTTTATAAATTTCTATATTTTTCTAATCTAAAACATGGATTTTGTATTGTGTCCCCAACTGTATCTCAGTTATTGATGGTTTCCATTGATAGCCTGCATTATTTTAGAGATTTTTTTCAAAATTATATTATGAGACAAGTCTATCTAACATATCTTTCCCTGGAGGAAGGAAAGCCATGAATTTTACATGAATATATAATTTTGGGGTTTTATGATTTAATAAGAATGTGGCAGGAAAGGCCAAGAATTCAGGCAGGATTATTGAATCTACACAGACTCTAAGACTGGTTGAAAGATAGTTATTTCTTAAAAATATTAAAAAGTGGAAAAAAGGAATGGGAATTAAATGCGTAGAACCTGAAAGGAAAGGACAGAAAATCCACATTCAGGGGATATCAGAAGATTTGTTGAATTATAAAGACCATATTGAAGAAGTGATCAAAGGATTTGTTGAATTACTGAATAGACTGTCACAAAACTGATGAAAAGTAAGCCCAGTTATGTGTTTGCATGTGGAAAAACAAAAATAAAACTATAAGGAAAACAAAGATAAAAGATGCTGTAAAATCAATATAGACTGTGCCAGTCCAAAGAAAATGAAAAGGGTAGATCTAAGAGCATATGATTTCCACTTGGCAAAGGATAAAAAAGACAAGTGTCAAGCAGCAATAACACAGAAATCTTGCCTGAAGGAAAAAGCAAAGGAGGAAGTGAAAAGTGTCAGGATCCAATAATCCAATAGCCCAAGAAGCAACATGATGCTAAACATCAGTGGATGTAAGAGAAACTGATCAGGGAATAAACCGTCACACTTCTCATCAAGATAAGAAGCAATTATGAGAAGTAAAATAATGATAAGTTTGCATCTTTATTTTATTAATCAGCTTTTTTAAAGAAGCTCATTTGTAAAGGAAGAAGAAGAAAATCTTGTTATCTGTCTTAGTTATCTAGTGTTGCTACAACAGAAATACCACAAGTGGATGGCTTTAACAAAGAGAAGTTTAATCCTCACAGTTAAAGTAGGCTAAAAGTCCAAATTCAGGGCGTCAGCTCCAGGGGAAGGCTTCTTCTCTCTGTCAGCTTTCTTCTCTTCGGTGTTCCCCCGGACTAGGAGCTTCTCTGCGCAGGGACCCCGGTCCAAAGGACGTGCTTTGCTCCTGGCACTGTTTTCTTGATGGTATGAGGTCCCCCTGTCTCACTGCTCACTTCTGTCTTTTATATCTCAAGAGATTGCCTCAGGACACAATC
>NW_004443948.1:3611791-3617305 GCF_000243295.1 Trichechus manatus latirostris | reverse complement strand
GTGTCTTTTCTAGTTCCTCCTGAACATAATTTTTATGAAATATGATAGAGGCTTCATGGATAACTACATGTTTTATAGCAATTTAGAGAAGTTCTTAAAATAGTTTCCCTTTAGATAATGTCGTGGTTTGAATTACGTCCCCCAAAAAATGTGTGTATCAATTTGGCTAGGCCATGATTCTATAGGGTCACGATGAGTCGGAATTGACTCGATGGCAACGAGTTTGGGTTTTTGGTTTTTTTTAATCTTTACGGGAGGAAATCGTCAGGTCTTTCTCCAGGGGATCTCTGGATAGGTTCAAATTGCCAATCTTTCTGTTAGCAGCTAGCGCTTACCATTGCTCCACCAGAGATCCTCCTTAGTCTGGCCTATTTGTCTTCATTCTTTCTTCTGCTTCACTTGTGGCTTTGGATAACTATGCTTTATTTTTTCAACTCCCAAAATAGATTCTTTATTAAATATTTTACTGCTTTCTTCATTATGTTTGCAGCCAATTTATATTTAGGTTTTCCAATTAAAATGAGTATAGAGAATTATCTCAGTTGTAATATAGTTGAATAACATTGTCTCCTCATTGACGGGTGTAAATTAAAAAGAAAAGTTGCTAAGGTCTTAAAATAATGTTGGTTTTTAAATTTGTTGTCATGACAGTTTCACAAATGAAATAAATTTTAATAAAAACTAATGACTAGTGGCAGATGCAGTAACAAAATCATTTGATAATTTACTGCACTTATGAAGAGGCAGATGGTCTTAGTTGTGAAAAAAAAATCAGAACAGGAAATTAAGATGGGACCTGTGATAGAGTTTCTGTAGCCTCTGAGGTGTGCTGTTCTTGTTTCTGTTAGTTGCTGTCAAGTCAATGCTGACTCATGGTGACCTTATGTACAACGGAATAAAACATTGCCCAGTCCTGCCCCATCTTCACGATCATTGGTACATGTCTCAGTCATCTATTGCTGCTCTAACAGAAACACAAGTGGATGGCTTTAAAAAGAGAAGTTTATTTCTTCACAGTCCAGTAGGCTACAAGTCCAAATTCAGGGTGTCAGCTCCAGGGAAATGCTTTCTGTGTTGGCTCTGCAGGAAGGTCCATGTCCTCAATCTTCCCTTGGTCTGGGAGCTTCTCTGCACAGGAACCTCAGGTCCACAGGACGCGCTCTGCTCCTGGCACTGCTTTCTTGGTGGTATGAGGTTGCCATGTGTCTCTGCTCGCTTCTCTCTTTTATATCTCAAAAGAGATTGGATTAAGACACTATCAAATCTTGTAAATCTCATCAGCATAACCTCATCACAGTGATAGAATTTGCAACACATGATGAGATCACATATAACCTCATCACAGTGATAGAGTTTACAACACATAAGGAAATGACATCAGATTACACAGTCATGCAATGCTGGGAATCATGACCCAGCCAAGCTGACAGGTATTTTTGGGGGACACAACTCAATCCATGACAGTACATTTGAGCCCATTGTTTCTGTCACCTTATCAATACATCCCGTGGAGTGTTTCCCTCATTTTCACTGATCATCTTACCAAACATGATGTCCTTTGCTAGTGATTGCTAAAGAACCCTAAATGCTTGCTCTGCCTTGCAGAGCCCTACTCAGGTTTCTTGGGAGTGAGGGAATGGAATGGGGCAGGGCTAATGCATGTCTGCACAAAGTAATAAAGTCATCTGAAATGGATATACATCCAACTAGAATGCATATGTACTATGCCACACATTAGGGATATGAACCTGAACAACAGGTGGACTTTTCACAAAGCTTTCACAGTCTTATGGAGAAAAACCTGTAAACAGATAACTATAATACAGCATGGAATGGTAAGAAACCTGAACCAAGAAAGTATGGTGGAAATAAAAAGAAATTTATCATCTCCTTGTAATCTGGCTCCAGTTCCTGCCATTCCACTGAATTCAATTTTTCTTTGCTTATCCAAGGTATATGATATTATTGGTCATCACATGCTTTAAGAAATGTTTTCTTCCCTGGATTATTCAGCCATCATTGGTTTTCTTTTAGATCTCTATACTGATCCCACTACCCTTCCCCTGATTGTCCCTCCTCTCTTCTGCCTTTTAATTATAGCAGATTATAATGGTTTTGAGGAGGACAGATTTGAGGTAAAGAAGAACATTGAAGGGACACCAATCTGAAAGCTGTTGTAAAAATCCAGAGATGATATCTCGGAAGAGCTTCATGGAGGCCTTTCATTAAACTAGCTCTTGAAGCATAGTTAGAATTTCAACAGGAAGAAGTCCTCTCTTTTGGTTGATTTCACACTTTATGAAAAGCATATTGAAGAAAAACTCACATACAAATTAGGTCAGAAGTAGATTAATATGTTTTTTAATTAAATTGAATAATGTACATTTGGAATATTGTAGGATTATGTCTATTTGAATTTTCTCTATTATTTTTCATTAATTCTTAAAAATTTGAATATTTATCTGTTTATTTGCTCTTTCAAGTATTTTTAAAAGACTACTATATGTCAAATATTATGTTTAATTATTAAGAGACTTTTTTATTGTGATTTAGGTGAAGGTTTACAATGCAAATTGGTTTCTCAATAAGCAGTTAATATACAAATTGTTTAGTGACATTGGTTGCCAACCCTGCTATGTGTCAACACCTTCCCTTTCTCCACCCCAGGTTGCCTGTTTCCATTTGTCCAGTTTTCCTGTTCCTTCCTCCTTTCTTATCTTTGCTTTTGGGCTGGTGTGCCCATTAGTCTCATATACATGGTTGAACTATGAAGCATGTTTCTCGCATGTGTTATTGTTGGCCCTATAGACCTGTCTAATCTTTGGCTGAAGGGTGAACCTCAGGAGTAACTTCAAAGTTCAGTACTGAGTTAAAAGGGTGTCCAGGGGCCACACTCTTGGGATTTCTCTAGTCTCTGTCAGAACAGCAAGCCTATTTTGTGCATGTGTGTGTGTGTGTGTGTGAATTTGAATTTTGTTCTGCATTTTTTTCCTGCTCTGTCCAGGACCCTCAACTGTGATCCCTGCCAGAGCAGTCAGTGGTGGTAACCGTGCACCACCTAGTTGTTCTGGGATTTGTCTGGTGGAGGTTGTGGTAGTTTTGGTCCATTAGTCCTTTGGACTAATCTCTCCCATGTGTCTTTGAGTTTCTTCATTCTCCTTTGCTCTAGCTGGGATGGGATCTGTAGGTGTACAGGCTTTTAAGACCTCAGTCACTGCTCACCATAGTCGGATGTAGAACATTTTCTTCATAGACTATGTTATGTCAGTTGAGCTAGATGTCCCCTGAGACCATGATCCCTGGCCCTCAGCCCAGTACCTCTGTCTCTCAGGGAATGTGGATGTGTTTGTGAAGCTTCGACGACTTTGCCCTGGTCAAGTTGTGCTGATTTCCCTAGTATTTTGTACTGTTTTACCCTTCACCAAAGTTATCACTTATCTACTATCTAGTTAATGTTTTCCCTCCCCATCCATTCCTTCCTTTGTAACCATCAAAGATTGTTTCTTGGTGTGTGGAAACATTTTCGTGTGTTTTTATAATAGTGGTCTCATACAGTATTTGTCCTTTGGTGATTGACATTTCACTCAGCATAATGCCCTCCAGATTCATCCATGTTGTGAGATGTTTCACAGATTCATCAGTGTTCTTCATGATTGCATAGCATTCCGTTGTGTGTATGTACCATAGTTTGTTTATCCATTCATCTATCAATGGGCACTTAGGTTATTTCCATCTTTTTACTTTTGTGAGTAGTGCTGCCATGAACGTGGGTGTGCATATGTCTATTTGTGTGATGGCTCTTATTTCTGTAGAATATATTCCTAGGAGTGGGAAAATTATTAAGATACTTCTTTTTAGAAAATAATCCCTGTTGTCTTTTAAACTTGCTGCCATTTTCAATCTCATGCAAAAACGAAGTTGAATCACTGTCTTCTAGATAATTAATTATTTGGTTCTATTGTGTGGATATACTTCAGAAAGTGAGATCTAGTAACTTCAAGTCTCAAATCCCAGATTCTGCTGTCTATTTTTAGTGCTAAATAAGACTTAAAAGATCTAATATTATTCCTCTCCTTCTGTAGTCAATTCTGGCTTGGTAATTTTCTTGATAATGCTTTTTCCATCCATGTTTTCTTAAGAATTTAAGCATTAAGTCTAATCCTTATCATGATAATCCTAGAATATCTAATAATGCTTTAATAATACTAGATATTTATACCTAACAAATTAATAACTTTGAAATTTCTTCCTGTCATTTTGTAATCAAATACTATTAATAATCCTCACTGACTTTAAGATAAAAATCTAGGTACTCATCTGGGAATTTTACATGTAATTCATTTTTCCTAGTTAATCTACCTCTACTTCAGTACTTAAGATGATAGGCATTAGGATCAGAGAATTGGTCTCAAGCATTGGTCCACCACTTTCTAGGTCTGTGATCCAGAGCAAGTTATTTAGTCTCTAAACCTCGCATTCCTCCCTTATGTAAAATAGGGCTAAGAACACCTACCAGACAGGGTTAATGTACAGATATATTAGATACTGTATGTTTCAAAGTTCCTATCACTGAAAAAGCAATAAAAAATAATTTTCACCATCATTAATATACTGTCTTGCTAGATTCCTTTATACTTGTCTAGAGGGTTCTTCTTTTGGTCCACTATACATACCAATTCAACTCAACTGAATCTTCAAAAAGAAGTTTTCCCTTCCTGGAATGCTGCCTTACTTCTGGTATATCCAACTATATCAAGACTCATTTTCTCCAGTAAAGCCCCTTTCTGACTTCTCTTTTTGAACTCCAAAGCAGAATTGCCATCCATAGTTTTTGTTTTGTTATTCAAATATTTCATTTCATGTGTAACTCTTCCAACTAAATTTGTATTTCCTCTGGAGCACAAGATTTTTCAAATCAAGACCTATTTGTGGATCATTAAAACAATAGAGAGGGCTGTGATCAGTATTGAGCAAATAAGTAAAACAAAAAGAAAAAGAAAGAAAAACAAAAAAAATAAATACAAAGGAGAAACTAAATTGAAGATATCAAACTATAATGCACTATGAGTATGAGTGTTGTTGATCAAACTAAAGTTACATTTGTGTATGTGTGTATGAATGTCCACACACCAGTATGTGTGGCTGCTACCTAGCGTATGGAACACGGCAAATGTTTATTTTCTATCTTAATTAGGACCCACCAAACTGCAATGGTTGTGACTTGTCGGAACGGTGACGGTAGCCAACTACACAACTCTTACAGAGAAGTGGGGCCGAGGAGGGTCACTCCACAGAGTTGACCCCGGCTTCAGTCCGAAGAGTTTATTTATAGTCAATACAGCAAGCAGTGAAGCAAATAACAGAACAATGGGCTTTGGGTGAGTAACAATAAGTTTCGGGCAAGGGAGAATGGACTTCAGGTAAACAAGCCAATCAGTAACGAGACAATAGGTTTTGGAAAAACAAGTCGTGCCTAATCTCCTTCTCATCACTGACAAGACTCAACATGTTGTG
>NW_004443948.1:3608748-3611471 GCF_000243295.1 Trichechus manatus latirostris | reverse complement strand
GCCATGGCAGGCTCTTTAAACTCACGGTGCTGGTTTTCCACCTGATACCATCTGGTTCTTCACCAGGTTACTAAGTAAGAGCGATGCTCTTATCAATTGCATTGCCAGAGTGAGCGGACTCAGTGCACATCAACAACTTAGCCCAAGGCCTTTTCTGCCTTTTAGGTGTGTATGACAATAGAGGACGACCTTATAAAGATATAATAATCCTTTGCGCTAACCATACCCTGATTCTCGGACCAATGGGTTTCCCCCGACTCTCATTTAGTAAGCTAAACTCTGTCTTTTAACATTCACTAGGATTATTATACTTAAAGGTTCAAAGATTCATTAATAATCAAACAAGCGGTGATTTACACAAATTCACTATCAATTGGAACAGAATCACTGAATTAGAGACCTATCTATACAGAAGCATCTAATCTAGAAGAAGCAGACAATATAGAGGAATTTACACATAACAAATTTTCATTGGGTAATTACTGATTAACAAGATAATAACATAGGAAGGGCCTTCTTAAGAGGAGGTCTTCATTTTTCCCGTCTCTTGCTTAGGTAATTGATAGCGAATGGTCCAGGCGTAGAAGGCCGACTTCTGTTGGTGATGGGAGATCTTCAGGGAGTTGAGACATCAGATGACTATAACGAAGCACAAGACTATTAAAAATCCTATAGCAAAAAGGATCCAAACATGGAGATTGAGTCCAGAAAACCAATGTGTGGGATTAAGCCAGTGGGCAAAATCATTAAGTGTAGTAAGTGTAACTTTATTAGATTCAGCTTGTAGTTTCAAGAGTTGTTCTTGTAACTGGAATTGTAATTTTTGAATATCACTTTTCAATGGAGAAGTGAAGCTAGCTAACAGATTATTTTTAACATCCTTCCAGGATTCATTATATGGAAGGGCTGTAACACAGAAGCGAGTGTACTCAGCATCACAGGTTAGTTGGGAATGTTCCCATAGGGCTTCCTATCGCTCTCCAAGCCAAAGGACTGAGGCTTCTAAAGCACCCAGACGCTTGAGGATTTCTTGATCAATATGTGCCATAGTTTGCATTTCAGAGGTAACATTTTGCATATAAGTGTTAAACTGTTGGGTGGTCTGAATAGATTGGGAGAGAGCTACGGCAGCGGTAGCTGCGGCAATAGCAGTGGCTGTGATAATAGAGGCTATGAGAATTCCAAGAAACCTTTTAGTTCGTATTTTTTGTAATGCATTAACAACCTGAGCAAGGGGGGAGCTGTCTTGCCAGGGGCATGTAATGTTAACGGGCAGCCAAAGGTGGCTTGTTTGTAAAAGAACAAATACAGAACTGATGTTAAGAGTGGAGACATTTTGTCTGGACAGACATGGAGTAATCCACGTAGAGCCACTGGATAATGTTAATTGAAAAGAGGCATTTATTTTAATGACATCTGGAGGACTAGAAGTTATAGCAAAAATGTATGGTCGAGACATGCACATAAGCACAGAGTCATTATGGTCTCAGAGGGTCCACTTATTAGGGCCAGTGGAAGTCTCCTTTTTAAAGGTTCCTGTACGAAGAGTTCTTTCGTAAAAGGGGAGGCCCAATCACCAAGAAAGGACCTTTAATGGAGAGAAATGTCCAGTTGAGTAACGTAAGCGAAGAATGGGTCCGGCTAGGCCAGGGTTCCAGGATCGAGAATGTCCTTGATAATGGTATGGGGCTGCCCACTGCCAAGTAGAGTGATTTGGTAATAAGGCTAGACCTTGAGGGCCCCAATTTTCTAGTGAAATGTTGAAAGGGAGAGAGTATGAAGAGAAGTTAGTAGTTCGACAAGTAACCCAAGTATTATCGATAGGGTCTGTAAGAGATAGATGAGGGTGTTGACATACAGGGATGGAAGGAGGTGAATGAGTAATATAGGCACTGCTATTGATGAACATGCCATTAATGCCTATAGATTTGGTGAAAATTTGTTTAGAATAGGCTGGTTGTTTATAGGTATTCTTGTAATAAATGTAATTCATATACCATTGTTCTAGTATAGGTACGCATACAGAAGTGTTGCGTGGCTGAGTAGTGAAACACAAAGGAAGGGCATCAGCATAGAGTGTCCAATTTGTAGGCAGTAAAAACCATCCCTCTTCAGGGGAGTTAATGAGTGCTTTGGAATAGGCCAAATATTGTCCACCAGTAACAGCAGTATCATTAGAGGAAAGAGGGGGTTCTGGTTCTTCCCAAGTAACTGGGTGGAAGACAGGGGGGCTAAGAATGTGAGCCCAATAGATGGTTGAGGCAGAGGTTGCTGGTACCTGAGAAAGGAGGAGGAGAAGAACACATACCTGTTGAGAATTGAAGGTCACAAGGGAAACCATAGCTAGAAACAGATTTTCAGGTGTAAGTGGGGCACCTGTAGTTGAGGGGATATTCTCAGCTTTGGAGGAGGGGGCTTTTAGACCTCACTATGTTACTGGCATCGTAGATCCCCATTGCTCAGTGCCCTTCCCTGGGGGAAGGGGTGATGGTGTCAATTGTGGCTCTGGAGTCGGATCGGATGGCGGCTCCAGCAGCTGCAGCAGAGGCGGTGGCGGCGGTTCTCAGCGGAAGGGTGGCGGCTGTTGCTGGGTCACGATATGGTTTTACTAATCGGGCGGGAATCCAAAGTGGACCTGTAGGAGACAAAACAGCTGCATACCCTCGCCCCCAGGTTAATAATTCTACAGGTCCTTGCCAGACAGAGGGATTTGGAGGATCTTT
>NW_004443948.1:3603318-3606422 GCF_000243295.1 Trichechus manatus latirostris | reverse complement strand
TGGGAGAGTAATATCTCATCCCCATAATATAGTAGGTAAAGGAAGGATAAAGGGACAGATAGAAGTGGGCTGTCCATCAGGGCTATAGCAAACAATGGGAAGTGTACTTTGAAAAGGACACTGTGCTCCTCCAACTCCGGTGAGGGTTTCAGCGGTCTGTTTCTTGGGCCAAGAAGAGGGCCAGGAATCAAAGGAGAAGATAGTTACATCTGCTCCAGAATCCACAAGCCCTTTAAACATGCGATCATTAACCTGAACAGTAAGATGTGGTCAGGAAGACTGTAACTTAGTGACCCAAAAGGCATCAGTGCTACCAAAACCTCCAGTCCGTCTTGGGGTAGTACGGGCAGAGGGGACCACAAAAGGAAGTAAAATTAACTGTGCTATTTTATTGGAAGGAGTAATGTTCCAATAGGATAGACTGGAAACCATAATTTTGATATGACCTTTGTAATCAGAGTCTGTCACACCAGGATGAACAGTCAGACCCTGAGAGGTGACGCTAGAACGTCCCATCAATAGATCCAGATATCCTCGGGGTAGGGGTCCCCAAACTTGTGTAGCGATAAGAAAAATCTTTCCTGCCTCATCTATTATGGCATCTTCTGTCAACGGTAAATCTAGTCCTGCACTCCCTTCAGTAGCTGCTTTTAAGTCATTAACTTGCAAGCGTTGTTGTTTGGAATCTATGCTGTGGTTTCCACACTCCACACTCGGGGTTCCCTGGATTTATCAGGTCACAAGAGCTCTCACCCCTCTTCCCGTTTCCCGACATAGGGTTGCCTTGATTGTTAAGTTGAGATCTGCACTGATTAGCCCAATGAAAGCCTTTACCACAGCGGGGACACTTTCGGGTTGGAAGTTTAGTGTTGGCATTTTTGTTTTTTGAACTGTGACAGTCTTTCTTAAAATGTCCAGGTTTACCGCACCTAAAACAGGTGGCAGTGGATGGACGGAGAGCTGCTGCTAATACTTGTGCCTTATGAGTTTCTGTGCCAACATTTTGACATGCTGTAATCATTTCAGCTAGATTAGGATTTTGTGCCTTTAAAGGAGCTAAAACAGCCGGACAGTCAGCATTAGCATTTTCATAAGCAAGCTGGAGACAAAGAACTTCAGCTGCTTGTTGGTTACCTACCTGTCAGGAAATGGCCATTTGGAGACGATTGATAAATCAATATAAGGTTCATTCGCTGCTTGACAAATGGTAGCGAATGAACTGGTGGGCGTCCTGGCATGAGGGATTTTGCTCCAGGCTTTGGTAGCAACATCAGAGGCTTGAGTGAATGCTTGTCTGTTCATCTGGCTCTGGGTCTGAGAAGTGGAATAGGGCCCAATACCTAAGAGCATGTCAACACTAACAGGAATGTTATGGTTCCGATTGTCCATCGCATAAAAGCTACAATGTTCCTTATACTCTTGGCTCCATACACTAAATTGAGCAGGGGTTAAGACTGTTTGCATCAAAACATTCCAATCCCAGGGGGTTATTTCATAATTTTGTCCTATAGCTTCTACAATTCCTTTTGTAAAGGAACTCTGTAAACCATTCTCTACCATGCTCTTACGAAGTTCTTTAAAAACTTGAAAGGGAAGGCCATGGTAATGGGATTGTCCTGATCCCCAAAGGACAGGATAGGCAGAAAGCCCTTCTTTCTCACAGCCTTCTCTCAAACACCTCTCCATAAGAGACTCACGTTGTGAGGAATCAGTCTCAGGAGGCGTGGAAGGAGGAGGGTTATAAATATTTTCTTATTAGGGGAGGGAGCCGAAGGAGCTGCCTGTAAGGGCTGCAGGGCAAAGCGGCAGTGATACCAAGCAATAAGAACTGAAGCTGGGATGTTCATGTCACGAATGATGTTACCGATACTTTCCCATGCTTCTACATCAAGGTTTCCCCACAAGGGATACAAAGGACAGGCAGATTCAATTAAAAGCAGAAGTTGGGTAAGAGCTTCTTCTGACACCTTAAGCTTAGAGGCCTTTAACAATCCTAACAACTGGGTTTTGTGTTGATGCTGTTCAGAAAGAATTCCCCATAGTGAGGGAGAAAAGGAAAATGAAAAAAGGAAACAAGAGACAGTGAAAGCTCCTGGCCTGAAGCCTGAAATCCCTTGAGAGCGTTCTGGAAAGCCCCACCGCCCTTGGGCTGTAAACCCAGCCTGAACTGAGAGAGTTCGGGAAAGCTCCGCGGAAAGCCCCGCCGCTCTCGGGCTGTGAAACCTAGCCTGAAACGGACGCATGTCCTATACTCACCACCTGAAGGGATTTGAGTGCGAGGGTGTCTACAGCTCCCTCACTCGGGCCACCATCTGTCGGAACAGCGATGGTAGCCAACTACACAACTCTTACAGAGAAGTGGGGCCAAGGAGGGTCACTCCGAAGAGTTGACCCCGGCTTCAGTCCCAGGAGTTTATTTATAGTCAATACAGCAAGCAGTGAAGCAAATAACAGGACAATGGGCTTTGGGTGAGTAACAATAAGTTTCGGGCAAGGGAGAATGGACTTCAGGTAAGCAAGCCAATCAGTAACGAGACAATAGGTTTTGGAAAAACAAGTCGTGCCTAATCTCCTTCTCATCGCTGACAAGTCTCAACACGTTGTGTGTAGCATATGGGCCTTTGAGGGGCTGAAGTTGTCAATAGTGCAGCCATGTTTAAATTGCACATATCCCCACATTGACTCATCCTGTTCTGCTCCATATAGTGGCATAAAGAAACCAAAGTACCATGAGTGGTGACCCAAGAGATTCCCAATCAAACAGAAAAAGTATTTGTATTATGTTAAAGTAGAAAATAAAGCTATAATTTGGGAAACATAGGCCAGAACACTTAAATATCATGAAAAAATTTCACAACACTTGGAGGATTCATTTTTAAGAGGTAGCCAGATTATAACATCATAACAAATTTACTATCAAGGCAATTGACCCTACTGATAAAGGCCGTATATTTCATAATTTCTCTTGTAACTACTCTTTCTTTTTTCATTTTATTTGCTACCACTCTTATAAAACCCATTTCACCCTTATGCCCAGATTATTGACCATATCTTAAAGTTTATATTATTGTGTTACAAATAATTATTTTAAATAAAATAATTTT
>NW_004443948.1:3513739-3603218 GCF_000243295.1 Trichechus manatus latirostris | reverse complement strand
AAAAAAAAAAAAAAAATGAGGCTACTTTATAAAGGACATAATATACGGTTTTAATTTTATTTTCCAGTAAGGGATGATAAAAAAGAGAAACGGAATTAAGCCAAACAGAATACTAAATAATAGAAATAGCAAACATGCTTAACATTTATCATTCAGGACATTACTATCTATGAGTCATGAATCACTCCTCTTGGCCTATTTAGCTTTATCTTATGTTAATATCTGTGTCGACTTTGATTTCTTGCTAATGTTCGCCTCTCTGCATCTTCCTTACCATCTTTCTTCATTTACCTCATCTTCAAAATTCCACTCAGGTGTCTACACTTCTGGAACGTCTTCTTTGACCTTAACTTCTGACTAATGACCTCTCTTCTGTAACCCCTTTCCACTACACTGATCGTATTGTATTGACAGTACAAGTACATGACTATCTCCACTAATAGGCTAAGAATTCTTCTGTGTAAGAGAGAATTTCTTATCTATTTTTTTTATCTCCAGACACTGAATATTTGATTAAATACTTAATTAAATTTAAGCATCACCAGCATTATAAACATCAGCAAATATTTATGTGTGTGCAGAACAATTTGTTTCCCAGTAGATGTCACTCTTAATCACCACGATCTCCTTGGCTAAGTCTGCAAAGCCTTCTGTGCAATTTTGAAATCCACAAGCTCAGAAAACCAAGAGTTACCTTAGCATGTTTAGAAGGGCAAAACCTGATCTGAACTGAACTTATTTTATGGCAAAGCCTGACTTGATCAGACAGTAGACTATTTTTAGTATTCCTTTTCCATGTAGTAAATAGTAATATGATTGACTACAGAACGCTGCGCAAACACCACTGTGAAGGTTTTGTAATATTTAAAATATGCCTAACATTACCTTTCTCAAATACAACAAGCTGTGATTTCTGAAAAACATCTGACCCAAGAGATTTTGTTAAATGATTCTTGTCCTGTACCAGCAATCCACTCATTATTTCAGGAAATATGTTAATGATAATCATAATAAGGGCATTAGTTCATTAAATACTACTCTGAGCTATCTATGGAGCCCTCGTGGCACAGGGGTTAAGAGCTCAGCTGTTAACCAAAAGGTCAGTAATTCGAATCCACTACCTGCTCCTTGGAAACTCTATGTGGCAGTTCTACTCTGTCCTATAGGGTCACTAAGAGTCAGGATCAACTGAACAGCAGTGGGTTTCAAAATATCTATGATAGTTTTAATTCCTACCACACCTTTGCACAGTGCCTCTGCACCCAGTTTTGTTACTATAAACTTTATTCTTTCAACTTTCACAATATGTGGCAATGTAAGAATTAAACTTTGAGAACGTAAGTACCTTTTGCTAAAACATAACTGCTCACAAAATATATGGGCTATGTACAAAAATACATCTTAAGCTTTCCTTTTTAAATTTTGATTTTGTAATTAAGTTCTGATATAACTGATAGTTCTAGTTAAATTTCTTCTCTGTTGCTCACCTCTCTTATGATATATTTAAATCTCATATAAATAAGCTAGTTTATGCATATATTTTTATAATTGTAGAAACATCTTTGTAGTTCTTACCAGTGTCTTAGCTCAAATATTTTAACTAAACATAATAAAGTGATAGAAATAAAATAAAAATAATAACTTTTAATCCTGATGCTACTCCCTTCTCCCAGCCCCTAAGTTATATGCACTTATTTTGAAAGAGTTCATCTATAAAATCTATAAAGTATGAAGTTAATTTTTTAAAATTCTTCCTTGGTCAGATGATCAACAGATATTTATTGCCTGACACCTCCATTGTTTCTTGACACCTGGCATAATTTCTTAGGTATCTTTTGTTGCTCTCACACCTACTGCTTTCTTTTTCATCTTTTTTTTCCCCTCTTTTTAAATTGTTGTACTTGAAGTGAAAGTTTACAACTCAAGTTAGTCTCTCATACAAAAATTTATACATACATTTTTATGTGACCCTAACTGCTCTCCTTATACTGTGACAGCACACTCCACCTTTCCACCCTTGATTTCTCGTGTCCATTCAACCAACTCCTAACCCTCTCTGCCTTCTCATCTCACCTCCAGACAGAAGCTGCCCATTTAGTCTCATGTATCTACTTGAGCTAAGAAGCACACTCTTCATGAGTATCATTTTATGTCCCATAGTCCAATCTAATCTTTGATGAGTTGGCCTTGGGAATTGTTTTAGTTCTGGGTTAACAAAGACTCTGGGGGCCATATTTTCTGGGGTTCCTCCAGTCTCAGTGAGACCATTAAGTCTGGGTCTTTTTACTTGAATTTGAGTTCTGCACCCCACCTTTCTCCTGCTTCATCAGGGACTCTCTGTTTTTGTTCCCTGTCAGGGCAGTCATTGGTGGTAGCCAGGCACCATCTAGTTCTTCTGGTCTCAGGATGATGAAGGCTCTGGTTTATGTGGCCCTTTCTGTCTCTTGGGCTAATACTTTTCTTGTGTCTTTGGTGTCTTCATTCTCCTTTACTGCAGGCGGGTTGGGAACAATTGCTGCATCTTAGATGGCCGCTCGCTACCTTTTAAGACCCCAGATGCCACTCACCAAAGTAGGATGCAGAACATTTTCTTAATAAACTTTGTTATGCCAGTTGACCTAGATGTCCCCTGAAAGCATGGTCCCCAGACCCCTGCCCCTACTACTCTGTCCCTTGAAGTGTTTGGTTGTATTCAGGAAACTTCTTAGCTTTGATTTAGTCCAGTTGTGCTGACTTCCTCTGTAGTGTGTACTGTTCTTCCCTTTACCTAAGATAATTCTTGTCTACTATCTAGTTAGTAAATAACCCTCTCCCTCCCTCCCGACCCTCATAACCATCAAAGAATGTTTTCTTCTGTGTTTAAACCTTTTCTTGAGTTCCTACTGCCTTATTTCTTGATTTACTATGATCCTCTCCATTTATAAACCAGGGGGAAATTCACACGATGGAACAGGAAGATCACTTGAGTATGAATAAGAAGACCTAGTTCTTAGTCTCATGTCAGTTTCAGATTAATTTTATCAATATGGATGCCTCCTTTAGCCGCTAGGCTTCTTATAGAATGATTTTATGCATTGTTGATATTTATGCCTGCCATGCCCATATTACATTCTCATAAAAATTAAAAAGAGACACTCTGGTTGCTTCCTGCCTAACTATAATATTTACCTATTTTGCTGGAGAAATTAGTGGGTAGATCCTCCTACTGTGAGGTCTACATTTAACAGCTGGATGGAACCAGAAACCTTAGAAAGAAGCATGAATATCCCTCTGTACTCTGTGTGTAGCCTCAGCTCATCCATCTTGGAATGTTTTAATTGTTATTTCCAATCCCTATCAAGCTATATATTCTGACTTCCTTCTGTCAAAGACAAAAATTAATAACAAACATCTTACTTTGAAGTTAAGGTTTTTTTCTTACCCACGAAACCGAATATTAACCATAAAAATTCCTGGCCCAAAATTAATCCGGCCTGCATTTCTCTGGCTTGTTTTTTTTTTTTTTTTCACCCAAAGTTGTTAATTGACTTTTCTTTCCTGTTTGAAGAGCAGTCAATGGCCAAACTATTAGCAGCCAGGCCAGAGATCACCTAGTAATCTGGTATCAGTTGATCTCAGTAAAATAAGGAGGTCAGGGTTCAATCAATCATGTTAAGAGTCACCAGTAGTTGATCTTCTAGTCTCCTCCCCCCCTTTACAATGAGTCATTGTAACTAGGATTGGAGGAAGAAACATTAACAACCTGTGATATGCAGATGACATAACCTTGCTTGCTGTAAGTGAAGAGGACTTGAAGCACTTACTGATGAAGATCAAAGACTGTAGCCTTCAATATGGATTGCACCTCAACATAAAGAAAACAAAAATCCTCACAACTGGTCCAATAAGCAACATCATGCTAAATGGAGAAAATATTGAAGTTGTCAAGGATTTCATTTTACTTGGAACCACAGTCAATGCCTATGGAAATAGCAGTTAAGAAATCAAATGACATATTGCATTGGGCAAATCTGTTGCAAAAGGCCTCTTTAAATTGTTAAAAAGCAAAGATGTCACTTTGAGGACTAAGGTGCACCTAACCCAAGCCATGGTGTTTTCAATTTACTCATATGTATGTGAAAGCTGGAAAATGAATAAGGAAGACTGAAGAAGAATTGATACCTTTGAATTATGGTGTTGGCAAAGAATATTGACTACACTATGAACTGTGAGAAAACAAATCTGTCTTGGACGAAGTACAACCAGAATGCTCCTTAGAAGCAAGGATGGGGAAACTTCATCTCACATACTTTGACATGTTGCTAGGAGGGATCAGTCTCTGGAGGTGGACACTATGCTTGGTAAAGTAGAGGGTCACCAAAAAATGAGGAAGACCCTCAACGAGATGGATTGACACTGTGGCTGTGAGGATGGCACAGGGCTGGGCAGTGTCTGGTTCTGTTGTCCGTAGGGTCACTATGAGTCTGAACTGACTTGACAGCACCTAACAACAACAGAAACAACTAGCCTACTTGGAGCCTTTTGATTTTTTTGAATCAGAATGTTTTCCCTATGTGCATATCAAATAACTGCTCAGAATAAATCTTACATTTCAATTTCTTTGAATTTTGATTATTTTGAACACTTCCAAAGAACTCTAGCATGGTTTTGCTGCTTAATCAGAAAAACTTCCAAATGTATTTTGTAGATAGAAGCCACAGGATAATGGGGAGAAAGTATACGATGGTGATTAAGATCATAAACTCTGGAGTCAGAAAACCCAGTCTAAATTCTGTCTCTCTACTGGGCTTGAGGGATAAAATCAAGGTGCTTCTCATAATTGATCTAATATATCTAAAGCACTTACAACTGTGCATGGCCCATAATAAGTGCTAAGAAATTATTACCTATGGTTTTATTATCTAAAGAGACAATAGTGTAAAAGTTATAAACATGAGCTTTGAAATGGAACTGTCTGGACCAAAATCTTGGCTACATCACTTACTAGCTATATAACCTTGAATATATCAAACTTTCTATGACTTGATTTATCATCTGTACAAAAAAACAAACGAAACCTGTTGCCATCATAGTGACCCTATAGGATAGAGTAGAACTGCCCCATAAGGTTTCCAAGGAGCAGCTGGTGGATTCAAACTGCCAACCGTTTGGTTAGCAGCCAAACGCTTAACCACAGTGCCACCAGGGATCTGTAAAAAGTGGGCTAATATTAGTATCTAGCTCATAAGTTGATTGTGAGGATTAAAGAATTATTGTTTGTAATGAACATATGGTGCATTGTACATCATATGCATTCAACAAATGTTACTGTTGCTAGTGAGTGAGAATTGAAGGCTCTCAAATTGTCTCCTAGAATTCTGTCAAGAGCTACTGGGTTTATATTGATTTTATTTCATGAAGAACATAAGACTGGGAAAATGAAGATTTAATTTGAGTACAGGTTAAGTATAAGATGTCCAAGAGACATTTAAGTGAAGGTTTCAAACAGAGATTGGATATGAATCTAAGAAAAGTAGTCTTAACTAAAGTTAAAATTTTGGGTGCTGTGATCGTTGTGTGTCAACTTGGCTGGGTCATGATTCTCAGTGGTTTGGCAGTTATGATGTAGTTTGGCAATTGTATAATTATGTAATCACTTCCATGATGGGATTTTCTGTGAGTAGCTAGTCAGTTGAAAGGGAATTTCCTTAGGGGTGTGGCCTGCATCAAATATAGGTGGACTTTCTGGCAAGGCCTGTGGGCTTTTGCTCTCTCTGGATCTTGAAGTTGTCTCCTGTTCATCTGACCTCCAGTTCCTGGGACTTGAGCTAGCAGCTTACCAGCCGTCTTGCCTATCGATCTTGGGATTCATCAGTCTCCACAGCCTGTGAACCAGGGCCCTGCTGTCCGACCTGCTGATTTTGGGCTCACCAGCTTCTGCAGCTACGTGAGTCAGGAGAAGCCTCTAGCCTGACCCACGGACTTGGAAATTACCAGCCTCTACAACCCCATGAGCCATTTCCTTGATATAAATCTCTCTATATATATACTTATACACTTTACTGGTATTGCTTCTTTAGAGAACCCAGCCTAAGACAGTTGTCATCACTATAGAGATAATATTTAAAGCCATAAAACCAAAACCAAACTTGTTGCTGTCGAGTCAATTCCAACTCATGGCGACCCTATAGACCCTATAGGACAGAGTAGAACCCCCCCATAGAGTTTCCAAGGAGTGCCTGGTGGATTTGAACTGCCGACTTTTTGGTTAGCGGCCGTATCTCTTAACCACTATGCCACCAAAGCCATAGCGAAGGATTAAATCATTCAGTGAGAGATTGAAGTCATATTTTAAGGAACTTTTTATAAGCTCTTAGGAAATTCTGCACTTTGAATTAGAATTGAGACTATAGAGCCAGAAAATTAGGCAGAGAAATAGAAAACATCAAACAGACAAAAAATTCAAAACAGTGTGGACTCATAGAACCTAAGAGAGGCACAAGCTTCAGGAAGAAAAGATTGGTTATTTGTCAAATGCTACTTCTTCTTTCCTGCTGTCTTACAATCTCCCACCAGTACCCTCACTGGCAAGCTCTGTGGGCAACCGGTTGAGGAGGGAGCCTGGAAAACTCAGGCTTCAGGTGTTATTTTTTTGCCACAGAGATCAGAGTAAAAATTATAGAGAAGAATGTAGCTGAGAGCAAGCAGGGCCAGAGTACTCACAAGTGTAAGGCAATCTCATTGATCTAACCTGAGGAGAAAGAGAGATGAGGAGGGTTGGGGAAGGGTGGTGGTTTAAGAGCAAGGAAAAAGTATAATAAGGTCATCATGTAATAAGGGAGTGAGCTTAATAGAGAAACAAAAATAAGGCTAAATCATATGAAATTTCCATATTTGTAGGTAAAAAAAAATTAGTATTGGCCATGTCATATGGTTAAAACTAATAATAGTTTTCCATTTTGATGTAAGGAAGATAACTGCAAAATTGTTGCATACATTAATAGATAATTGCATAATATACTATTTACATGGTTGTTGTTGTTAGCAACTGTTGAGTCAGCTCAGACTCATGGCAACCCCATGTACAGTAGAACTAAACATTGCTCGGTCTTGTGGCATCTTCATGATCATTGATATGCTGGAATCCATTGTTATGGCCCCCTACTATGCATTTTGAGTGACTTCCAACCTAGGGGGGGTCATCTTCCAGCACATACTGGACAATATTCTTTTGTGACCCATAGGGTTTTCCCTGGCTAATTTTTGGAAATAGATTGCCAGGCCTCTCTTCCTAAATTGAAACCTGTCCACCATGGGTGACCCTGCTGGTACTTCAAATACCAGTGGCATAGCTTCCAGCATCACAGCAATGTGCAAACAACTACAGTACAACAAACTGACAGATAGGTGGTTGCATATTACATTATATATTATTTTTGTCATTAATATTTAACAGAGGGTCGTATAGTTATGCTAGGATGTATTTCTGAGACAAAACAAGTCAGCAGGTCTTAAAGAATGGCGTTATTGTGTTAAATTTACCAAGGCTTGAGGTATGATGCTCATCCTTGTAGGGTGGGAAATGGAACTTTTATCAATATGTCTAGCAATAAATGATTTGTTTAAGGACAAATCAAGAGTAATTATATTCATTAGATACTGGTGTATAATTAATACCTACTTATGTTTTCAGTAATTTATAATGGAGACTGTACCTTTCCAATCATTGGATTGCTCACATCAGATCAGATCAGAAATTTGCTTTATCTTAATAAACATGAAATTAGAACAAAGGTAAATAGATTGTCTTGTGGGACATTTATCAAAGCCAGGATGAAATCTGATGAAATATCCTTGTTCCTCCACAGTGCAGTCCTCTTTTGTAAACTAGTTTACTATGTCCCCACAAGGTCAGCACCACCTCAGCCAGTGCCTCTTCTACACTATCACATTTTACCTTACTGACTCTATTTTTCTCGGTACCCCTCCTTTGAACATATTAGTGACTGATTTAGGGTTATGTAGATATTTTATTTCCATGGTTTGAGTCTCTGCTATTATAAGTTGAAGATTTTTGTTGTTGTTAATTTTTCAAAAGTCAATTATGTTCTCCATATTTCTAAATTCTGGGGGGAGGGGTAGTGGGGCAGAAGGCAGGCTAGTCATTATTACCTTCATATCCCACAAAAAGTTATTGTTTGCTAGAATCATTAAAGAGAGATTATGAACCATGAGCCTAAGTGTGTGTGTGTGCGTGTGTTTTATATATAAATAAATATGTATGTATATAAACCAAAACCAAACCCATTGCCATTGATGTGATTCCAACCTATAGTGACCCTATAGGACAGGGTAGAACTCCTCTGTAGGGTTTCCAAGGAGCAGCTGGTGGATTCAAACTACCGACCTCTTAACCACTGTGCCACAGGGCTCTATGTATGTATACAGGTATCATATATATGTGTGTATGTATGTGTCTGTGTATAAAACATTTAGGAACAATGATAGGTAGATTTGTTGTATGTAAAATGGGTTTGAGATCTCTGTTTTTAAATAATTTGATGAAATGCTCTAACTTATTTAGTAATCATATTTTTACTCTTCAGTGAACAAAAGCCTTTTTTATCTCATTTTAGTTCATTTCCAGAGTTCAAAGATTATGATTCAGCAAAATGTTTAACAATATTGTACAGTGGAGCAGAATATGGTTAAAATTACTAACACATATGGCTGCTAGAAAGAAAATGACATATAGTTTGCCCCAGTAAAAAATGCCACGTAAATTCATACCCCGCTATGCCATAAAGGAAACTATTTTTAGTTCTCTCATCTCTCCAGGTCACCACCTTGCAATCCATTTCATTCCCCAGCAAATTTAAGTAGCAATAAGATACAATGTAGCTTTTCAGTGAATGAACATCAAAAGATCTCCTTGATCAAGCTTTCTCTTTCCATGCTATTGAGCACAGAAATTTAATGGAAAGGGCCCAATGAAGTTGGAATTGAGAAAAAGATCCAATCATAATTTTTGAAACTAGGAGAATGCTAGAATAAAGCATTTGAGCACGGTTTATAGCTTTTGTATTGTGGAAAGTCTTATCATTTAGACCAAGAAAATGGTGGCTAGATAAGAGAATGATTTTATAAGATGGTTAATTTTCAACTTTTAGTGTCTCTCAACAAAATGAGAAGATGGAATTATGTGAAAGTTTTCTATTAGGAGTTAATAATTCAAAGTAAAGAATGAATAAGAAAATAATATTTGACTATCAGTGCCATGTATTTCTATGAAAATTATTGCTTTAAAATCAATCTGACATACATTTTTCCAGGAAACTTATGTAACTTAATAAGTGATTTATTGGCTCAAACATTTAGGAAAGGTTCTTAATAATTTTAAAAGCAATTTACAAAGAGAAGAACTTTTTATATTACATGGGACAAGTAAAATGACTAAGAAGCAATGCAGTAATCCTCATACCAACCATTACCTTCTGGCTAAAATTCAGTGTATACTTAGTATTTTATATTCTCCAAAGTCAAAGATAAAATCAAAAATCAAACCCGTTGCAGTCAAATCCATTCCAGCTTACAGCACTGACAAATAGAAGACGTGTTATTGTCTTATAAACTTGTCGATTATTTGAAGTCTATTTCACAAACTTTAAAACTCAAAGTTTCTATGAAAAGATAACTAAAGTATGTAAAATATTTAAAATAAATAATAAGTTTTATATTTACGTAACTTCTTTCAAAAAATAATGCAAGCATTTTGTAATTAACAAAATAGCTTAGAGTTGTTCAGTACTAGTATTAGTCATATTACACTTGACTTCCATTAAACTCCACAAGGCATGTGTCTAGTTTTGAAAAATTAAAAATAACTGTGAGCCATGTAACTGAATTTACTGGTTACCAGTTGCCGTGGAGTGATTCTAAGTCATAAAACCCTGTGTGTCTGAATAGAACTATGCTCCATATGGTTTTCAGTGGCTGATTTTTCAGAAATAGATAGCCAGGACTTTCTTTTGAGGCACATCTGGGTAAACTCAAACCTCCAACTTTTTTACTAGCAGTGGAGCGAGTGAACTGTTGTACCACCTAGAGACTTCATATGGAATTGAATAGTAAACAGTAAGAAGTATTCCCTGAGAATCAGATTGTTAACTAGTGAAAGTTGCAGTTTTTACATTCATGGAGTATATAATAGAATCTATTCTTGCATGTATTTTTTCAAGAAATATTTATAGTGATTATATGCCAGAGATTGTTAGACATAAAAAATAAACCATACTTGGATCTTGAGCTTACAGTCTAGTCAGAACATAACTTGGTCATAAATAACCATAATAAAAGGCACAGAGACATAAGACAGGCGTCTGCCTAATTCTTGGCACTTTAAAAGCAGTCAGCCTTCCTCAAACTCATTTTATAGTGAGTGCATGAAAGTCAGCAACAGACAGCAATTTCCCAGAATTCACTTGCTTGGTATTTGCTCTGAGCTCTCTTCATTCCTGGCTTCAAACGTAGATTTTTAATATCCTGTTCTGGCTCTATGGTTTGGCACATTATCCTACCTTCACTGGCTTACTGTGTTTGGCTGCCTACTTACTTTCCCCCAGAACTCTGTTAAGAGACACTTCCGTTACTTACCCAGGACATTTAAGCATGATTTGGTCTGAAGAGGAGGCAATTCAGAGAGAGAATTATGGGAAATTAAAACAGAGGAAATTGGAAGGAAGAGAGATCAGAGGAAGCTTCCTAATACGGGTAGTATTTGTTCAGGGTAGTGAAGTTTAGGTAGATTTCAACATGAACAGCTGAGAAGGAAGGACATTCAGCAAGAGACAACAGTATCAGAAACGGCATGGACTTGGGAAAGTATATGACTAGCGTTCTCAGAGCAGAGATAGGGAATAAAAATGCAAAGTCAGGTTGCCACTAGAAACCAGAAGGTGGTAAATTCTTGGGAAGTTTGGATTTAGCTCTTGAGCTCAGAGTTTCAAACCGTGTGAGTGTGTGTGTGTGTGTGTGTGTGTGTGTGTGTATTCAGAATGTTTTCTTCATCCAAAGGCTTTCTTAGGAATCCAGTGTTAAAATATGATAAATATAAACAGGACTGTGGGGATTCTGTACTAGTGAAGATCTGACCAGGAAAATCAAACCTACTGCAAGTATTTATAATACAGTGAATACAGTACAGGGATTTGGCATACAGGCGATAGAAAATCTGAGAATCAAAGCAGCATGGTGTGGAACCTGGAAGCCATCACTACCTCTAGGACAAAGGGCTGGAGGGGAAGGAAAGAAGGTGGTGTTATTGGAGACCATAAGCCAGCACCACCTGAATCTGGAACTGAATGGACCTGATCTATGGGACCTGGAATTAATAAAAGTCGTGGGCTTCGCAGAAGACCTTGTCCATTCTAGGAGATCCTGCTGGTACCTCCCCTAGGCTAAACACTGACAGAAAGCAGCTGACTTCGGAGCCCAGGAAATGCTTCCTATGCTGTGGTGGTGGGGTGGAATGTGGAAGCCAGCAGAACAAGAGAAAGGTGAGGGATGGATCCAGGACCAGTGTAGAACCTAGGACACACATACCCCACTGCTCTTCAATTTGAATATAGTTTGAAAACTTCTACATTAAGAAATGCAGAACCATTGACATATTTTACTACATAGTGTAACAGGTTCTATATGTCTCATGGTAAAGTAATGTGATAAAATATTAAATGAAATAAAGGAAATATATATTTTTTATATTGAGGAGCCCAGAGTCAGAAATTTAAGTCATGGTTTATTCTGTCATAAGTCACCATGGGTCACTTACTCTTAAAGTTAAAAACACACACACACACATACACACAAATATATTCAACCAAAAAAGAGTAGGTCTTTAGATTACAAATTGACTGCATTTTACTGAAGTATTAGAAGCTTGGGTTTCAAAATATTAAGCCAGGTAAAGCTGTGAACATTTTTGTAAAGTTCTTTTCTTAATTATAACTATATTATTTGACTGTCTTTATCATGTCTCTTTTATTAAATAAAGGTTGCTTAGCTTTTGTAATTTGTCATATGTCAAAGCACTTTTCATAATATAGTATTTTTGTTGTGTCTACGTAATATATATGTATTTTCTGCTTATACATCCTCCCCAAGTGGCTTTAAAAATAGAAATAAAAAGATAATTTCACATGTAATTTATATGTATTTTTCCTTGAAGCAGGACTAGAAAGTACCCATTTTAAGTTAGGGCTACAAATATAATTAATTAGGCAGTTTAAAACTTAATTTTTTGATTCTTCTTAAAGTGCATTTTGTATTTTAGAAGTGTTTCTTCAATAAGGATGGAGGATGCCTTCAGTCAGCTTCGATGGAGAGGAGGTTTATCTCTACTTATACATAAAAACCAAATCAGTTGCCATTGAGTAGATTCCAAATCATGGCGACCCCATGTGTGTCAGAGTAGAACTGTGCTCCACAGAGTTTTCATGGCTGTGACGTTTCAAAGCAGATAATCAGGCCTTTCTCCCTAGGTACCTCTGAGTTAGCAGCCAAGCACTTAACCATTTGTACCACCTAGGGACTCCTACCTATACATAGAACTTAACAGTTATCTTCAGGAGAGCCCCTCGATTAACTACTACTTTAAGAATTAAATTTCCAAATCAGGGCAATTGATTTACTGGCCAAATGAAAGAATAAAAACAGTAACGATAATGTTACATGATTTAATATGCCCACTTATTTTCAATTCCTGGGACAGCAGATCAGAGTTGTCTGAATATTAGAGACAATCATAGCTCTGATTTTTTAATCTACTGCCAAACCTCCTTTACTTAGTCAAAAATCTTATAAATTTGAATTGAAACTTTTGAGGAGTTATTTCAGTGTAGGAACTTCATAGACTGAAAGTTACAGTAAGAGGTACCTTGGTAAGCTTCACAGGTGATGGTGGTCTTGCACTTGAATTCATTCTTGCGCATGAATTTTACCTTCTTCAGGACAAAGTAGGTTTATTATGAAACTAGAAAGCAAATTAAGGCTCATTTAGTGGCTGTAGTACTTGTGGCAAAGACAGATTTTATTCCACATTAATATTTTGTTTCTGATCCAAATATATAAGATGTTGAACTATCCAAGAAATAGGTCTAGGTGGATGAAAGAAATTTTCTCTTTTGTTTTCGTCACACTTTATGTAATAAGCAAAGTCTAATGACTACATCCTTTTGTGAGTTATTAGCATACAGAAAACAAACAAACAAAAAGATTTAGGCTATTCATCCATAGGTTGCTTACTCTCAAGTAGCACCTTTTCAATCTCAGAATTACAGCCAGCTTTGCACCAAGGACAATCAAATTGTTTTTCATAGTCAACTTGTTTTCTCCACTCATGTTGTTGATTGGAGATGATTATAAAAGTTTAACGAAGTATTTCATTATTAATAAAACTTGCACCACATGCACATATTTAATTATGTATTCTAATTGTGAAACATAATAAAGTTCTTATTTTAAAATTTCCTATCAAGCAAGTTCCTTTGCTTATTTGATTTATTTGAACTTTATTATCAAATAAGGTAAATTTCAAACTCAGGTTTAAATACTTTTTTTAAAATTGTGGTTTAAGTGAAAGTTTACAGTTCAAGTTAGTTTCTCATACAAAAATTCGTACATACATTGTTATGTGACCCTAGTCACTCACCCTATACTGTGACAGCACACTCTTCCTTTCCACCCCAGATTTCCTGCGTCCATTCAACCAGCTCCTGTCCCTTTCTGCCTTCTCATCTCCCCTTGGGACATGAGCTGCCCATTTAGACTCGTGTATCCACTTGAGCTAAAAAGCACACTCTTCACGAGTATCATTTTATGTCTTATAGTCCCGTCTAATCTTTGTCTGAAGAATTGGCTTCCAGATGGTTTTAATTCTGGGGTAACAGAGAGTCCAAGGGTCTTGTCTTCTGGGGTCCCTCCAGTCTCAGTCAGACCATTAAGTCTGGTCTTTTTACTAGAATTTGAGTTCTGCAACCCACTTTTCTCCTGCTCCATCAGGGACTCTCTGTTGTGTTCCCTGTTAGGGTGGTCACTGGTGGTAGCTGGGTACCATCTAGCTCTTCTGGTCTCAGGCTGTTGGAGTCTCTGGTTTATGTGGCCCTTTCTGTCTCTTGGGCTAATATTTTCCTTGTGTCTTTGGTGTTCTTCATTCTCCTTGGCTCCAGGTGGGTTGGGACCAATTGATGCATCTTAGATGGCTGCTAGCTAGCTTTTAAGACCTCAGATGCCACTCATCAAAATGGGATGCAGAACGTTTTCTTAATAAACTTTGTTATACCAACTGACCTAGATGTCCCCTGAAAACATGGTCCCCAGACCCCCGCCCCTGCTACTCTGTTTCTTGAAGTCCAAAAGCATTCTTTAAAGAGATGGAAAACCTAATCACTATTCTCAGGTACTTTGGACATGTTATCACAAGGGATCAGTCCCTGGAGAAGGACATCATGCTTGGTAAAGTAGAGGGTCAGTGAAAAAGAGAAAGACCCTCAACAAGATGTACTGACACAGTGGCTGCAACAATGGGCTGAAACACAGCATCGCTTGTGAGGATGGCACAAGACTGGGCACCATTTCCTTCTGTCGTGCATAAGTTCACTATGAGTCAGAACTGAATCGATGGTACCTAAAAATAACAACAACATACTTAAATTGGGAAGCAAGACAGTGAAGTACTCAGTAAGTGTCCAGTTACCTTTGTAAAAAATTATTACAAACTTAGTGGTTTAAAACAACACGAATCAGTTCTCTTACAGTTCTGGAGGTAATGAGGCTAAAATCAAGGTGTTGACTGGGCTGGCTCCTTCTAGTGTCTCCTAGAGAGAATTTGTTTTCTTGCATTTTCTGTTTCTAGGGGATTCAAGCATCCTTTGGCTTGTGGCTGCATTACTCCAGTCTCTGCTTCTGTTGTCAGGTTGCCTTCAACCTACCACCAAACCCACTGCCATTGATTTCAACTCATAGCGACCCCATAGAGTTTCCAAGGCTGTAAATCTCTACAGAAACAGACTGCCACATCTTTGTCACGAGGAGCCTCTAGTGGTTTTGAACCATGGCCTTTCAGTTTGCAGTCAATCGCTTTAACCACTGTGACACCAGGGCTCCTTTCAACCTACCACAGGTAATATATATTCTTGGAAGAGTTTGTGGAAAATGTCCCTGCGTCATGTATACATTGATTGATTGATTCCAACATTTAAATGTTTGTTTGAAAAATATCTGTGGAATGCAGAATAATGGTCTCCAAAGCTGTCCACATCCTAATCCTTGGAACCTATAAGGATTCTGCCTTACATGTTAAAAGGAATTTTGCAGATATGATTAAAGTTAAGGACCTTGAGATGGGCGATTATCCTAGTTTATCTGGGTGAGCCCAATCTTACCATATCCATCCTTTAAAATGAAGGACCATTCTGGCTGTGATTAGAGAAAAATGGCAGCATGAGAAGGATTTGGTGCCTTATTGCTGATTCTGAAGTGTAGGAGACTGGAGAGAGGTCTCTAAAATCTGGAAAAGGGAAGGAAATAGAGTCTCCCCTTGAATCATCTGAAAGAAACACAGCTCTGCAGACATCTTGATTTTAGCCCTGTGAGATCCACGTCAGACTACTTATAACCTACAGAAGTGTAAGATAATAAAGCCGTGCTGTTTTAAGTCACTAAATTTGTGGTAATTTGTTATGACAGCCATGGAAAGCTAATACAATGTCTGAGACCTATTGCTAACTTATTTCTTCATGCTTACATGAAGAATGGAAATTGTAAAACATTTAAGATCATATTTTATCATTTTAAAAATGAAAAAAAGAAAAAAGACTGAATGAGATTAAAAGAGAAAACCTCTTCTGGAACACAGATCTCCTGATGTTTAATACTTTATGCCACTCCAATTTTCCTTCCGTATTATCTCAAATATGTCCTTCAATCCTTATATAGTTTGAAAAAATGATCTATTTTCATATAAGAAATTATTATTCTCAAGAGAGGCAGGAAGCTGTAGCTACAGATTTGTTCCTGGTGGCAGGAAGCCAAGACTTTGTAAGCACTAATTATCACATGTCACTGGAGTTGCATATTTGCTTCTATTCTTTCCTACTAGACTAAGTTTCATGAAGGCCAGACTGGCTTTCTCATCTATCATTTAACTGCCCTCTCACTCCTCTACTTCTATATCTAACACAGTGCCTGTAACATGAAAGGCACTCATTACATATTTGTTGAGTGAAAAAAAAAAGTGCCACAAACATCTTTTTTTTTTAAAGGAAGAAAATGACTTCATCTAATATTCCAAAAATAACTTCTATTAGCATTTGGTGATAGCTATCTGTCTACCTATAAACAGAAAAACAAATCTGAATGTATACATGCTATGGTGGGCCAAGGTTAAGCCAGCTCTGCCCTGTCCTAGCTAGGCTCAGTAGATGGATAATAGTGCAAAGATGTCTCATTATTTCACAGTTCCAACCTATTTGTGGTGCCATAAATTGTTACATAACCTATGGATAACCAGTAATATTGTAACCCAATGAGGGTGGGTCCTGTCCGGCGCAACCCCTCGAGTCGATTGAGAGACACCAGGCCTTTGAGAAGGAGAAGGTAGACTTTATTGAGAGGCTATCAAGCAAGGAGCTTGGAGACTAAGTCTCAAATTAAGCTCCCTGAGGTTGAGGATTCTAGGGCAGTTATAGGGTTCAGGATGGGAAACTTATACATAATTCATGAAGTTTCTGGGAATAGGCGGGCAATTTCAGGAACTAAATAACATGTATGGGTGTGCAATGGGGGGTGCAATACGGTGGCCAGGGGTGAGTGCTTATCTAAGGACACCTTTGGGGTTATTGCTCATGTCCGAATGGAGGTGGGGGGCAGCAGTGGGTGGTGCAGTGGCCTTGAGTAGAGGAGCAGTAAGACGACCTTGGGCTGTTACACAAAATGCCTTATCAGGAACCCACAGAGCCTGGGTGGGATGGGAGGAGGGGGAACAGTTTACCCCTGTCAGTTACATTTCAGAAGGAGGAACAGTTTAACCCTATTGGTTACAATATGGTACTTGTTATGATATAAGAAAAAATACTCTGAACCAGGAAGTTAAAGCCAGGTAATATCACTGAACAAAAGCAGTATTTGCAAACATGCAAGATAATTGAACATACTAGAATTTTTGAATGGTATAAGTGGGAGAATAAAGGCTTTCCTTTGAGAGGATTGGGGGAGACTACAGAATTTTATTCGCTGAATGTCTGTTAGCCAATATCATCTCTTATCCTTTGTTGAAAACTGATGCCTTCTAACTTATTGCTTTCATATAGATACAATTTATATAAGTTTTGAGTGAGGGAGTGTTTGTTTTGTCCTATCTTCACACACAGTCATCTGTGAGTCTCATTCACACAGTATCAATTAAGTTATTGGCAGAGGCGGAGCCAACATGGTGCTATAGACAGAAGCACCATGCAGTCCCTTCACAGCAAAGGCCCAAAAAACTAAGTTAAACAGAGACAAACGTCAATCCTGGAATCCTAAACGTCAAATGAAGAGATAAAGAACTCAACCAAGCACTGAATGGAATAAGAAACTGACAGAGAACAGAGAGTGAAGAGAGATATGAGTGGAGGTCCCCTATCAGCTAACGCAGCAAGGATCTGCCATCTTGGACTACTGTCAGAGATCAGTGGACAGGGAGTATTAGAAAGCAGCTTCATGAGCTTCCAGTAGGAGACAGAGCACCCGATAACCAGCAATACATGGCTTTCCCACCCCCTACCCTTCTTTCCCTGCTCAGCCTCTGCCACTTCCCAGCAGGCTGAGGTTGCTCAGCTGGGAGGCACCAGCTCTGTGCCACTTGGATTCACCACACCCACGCCGGTTGGCTCCTTCAGTGCCATTTCTTTGTTGCTGGTGTTGCTTTTTTCAGCTTCTTTTGGTTTCTTCCCTGCCTCTCACCTCCTCCTCCTCCTTTCTTTTGAACACTTGGCTCCATGTGCCATCTTTGCTTCTTCTTGACAGGCTGTGAAGTGCCGCTCAGCTGGGGAACAACTTCTTCTTTCGGTGCCATTACGCTAGTGGGATCCCTGGGGACTTTTTTCTTTGTTTTTGTTTTCTTTTTTCCTTTTTGTTTTTCTTCATTTCTCAGTTTCTCATGTCTCTCTACTTACCTTCGTTTCCTGTCTTCTGAATGCCTGGCACTGTGTGCCATCTCCACCTCTTCTAGCCAGGCTATACTGCATGGCTTAGGAGCAACTTCCCCAGTCTGTGCAACCACGCTGGTGAGATCACTGGGGGCCTTTCTCTTTTTTTTAATTTAATTTTTATTATTATTTTCTTTTTTGTTTTTCTTCATTTCTCAGTTTCT
Organism: Trichechus manatus latirostris; assembly: GCF_000243295.1. Taxonomy (NCBI): domain Eukaryota; kingdom Metazoa; phylum Chordata; class Mammalia; order Sirenia; family Trichechidae; genus Trichechus; species Trichechus manatus. The sequence continues at coordinate 3,584,830 of NW_004443948.1, read as the reverse complement.
CATATCTCTCTACTTCCCTTCATTTCCTATCTCCTGAATACCTGGTGCTGTTTGCCGTCTCTGCCCCTTCTAGACAGGCTGTGCCCTGAGGCCTGGAAGCCACATCCTCAGTCATCAGTGGGATCCCTGGGGCATTTATTTATTCATTTATTTATATTAAATTTTTATTTATTTTTTTTCTCAGATAAATTCTTGGAAAATACAGACAAAACAATGTAAGAATTCAGGAAAATAATACAGGAACAAAATGTCAAAATAAATTCATAACTAGCAATCATATGAAAACAACAATTAGAAATCCAAAAGATAAACAACAAGATTTCAGAAATGGACAGTGTCACTCACAGAAGGTCTGAGGAGCAAGTTTGAAACAATTAAAGACAGGATCAGCAGAATTGAAGACCAATACTTGGATACCACTTTGTTTGAGGAAAAATCAGAAAAAAGAATGAAGAAAACTGAAGAAACCCTGAGAATTACGTGGTCTACTATCAAAAGCAAAAATTTGTGAGTGATCAGAGCCCCAGAATAGGGGAGAATATGGAATACATAGGATCATTGAAGAATTTCTGATAGAAAATTTCCCTAATATCACGAAAGATGAAAAGCCGACCATTCAAGAAGCTCGATGAACCCCGTATCGGATAGACCCCAAAAGAAAATCACCAAGACATATCTTAATCACACTCACTAAAACCAAAGACAAAGAAAAAATCCTGAGAGCAGCTCAAGAAAAGAAAAAGTCACATACAGAAGGGAAACAATAAGACTAAGCTCTGATTACTCAGCCAAAACCATGCAGGCAAGAAGGCAATGGGATGACATATATAAAACCTTGAAAGAAAAATTTTGCCAACCAAGAATAATATATCCTGCAAAACTCTCGTTCAAATATGATGGTGAAATTAGGACATTTCCAAATAAACAGAAATTAATGGAATGTGTAAAAACTAAACCAAACTTACAAGAATTATTAAAGGGAGTCCTTCAGTTTGAAAGCAAACAACATGAGATGACAGTCTGAATGTAGGACACAAGATCGCACCAGCCAGATACCAACCTAGGAAATGAATTCTCAAGGACGATTCAAAAACAAAAGATTTACAACAGGGAACCAGAGAGGTTAATCTGTAAATGACAACAATGTTAGAACAATAAAAGAGGGAATAAACGGTGTAGGTATAGAACTTTCTAAAGGAGAGGAAGGCAAGGCGATACAAATAGTAGACTGGTTCAAACCTGGGAAGATAAGGGTAAATTCCAAGGTAACCATAAAGACAGTTAACAAACCAACTAAATAAAGAAGAAAAACATAAAGTCTCAGAAAACACAAAATCCACAAAAACAAAAGAAATGAAAAACAAATCCATGAACTAAAGGAATTCAGCACAGGAGAGTAAGAGGAAAAAAGAAAATGTTAGCTCCATGAAAAAAAGCACTACAAAATGACAGCAATAAACTCATGCCTATCAATAATTTCACTGAATGTAAATGGCCTAAATGCACCCATAAAGAGACAGAGAGTGACAGAATGGATAAAAATACAAGATCCATCAATGTGCTACCTACAAGAGACACAACTTAGAAACAAAGGCGTAAATTTATTAAAAATCAAAGAATGGAAAAAAATATCTCAAGCAAACAGCTATAAAAAAAGAACAGGAGTGGCAATATTAACCACAGAATGAAACACTGCCCTGTCCTGCACCATCCTCACAATTGTTGCTATGCCTGATCCCATTGTTGCAGCCACTGTGTCAATTCATCTCATTGAGGGTCTTCTTTTTTGCTGACCCAGTACTTTACCAAGCATGATGTCCATCTCCGGGGACTGATCGCTCCTGACAACATGTTCAAAGTATGTAAGACATAGTCTTGCCATCCTTGCTTCTAAGGACCATTCTGGTTGTACTTCTTCTAAGACAGATTTGTTCATTCTTTTGGCAGTCCATGGTATATTCAATATTGTTCGCCCACACCACAATTCAAAGGTGTCAGTTCTTTGGTCTTCCTTATTCATTGTCCAGCTTTCGCATGCATATGATGTGATTGAAAATACTATGGCTTGCATCAGGCGCACCTTAGTCTTCAAGGTGACATCTTTGGTTTTCAACACTTTAAAGAGGTCTTTTGCAGCAGATATCCCCAGTGCAATGCGTCTTTTGATTTCCTGACTGCTGCTTCCATGGGTGTTGATTGTGGATCCAAGTAAAATAAAATCCTTGACAATTTCAATCTTTTCCCTGTTTATCATGATGTTGCTTATTGGTCCAGTTGTGATGATATTTGTTTTCTTTATGTGAGGTGTAATCCATACTGAAGGCTGTGGTCTTTGATCTTCATCAGTAAGTGCTTCAAGCCCTCTTCACTTTCAGCAAGCCATTGAATAGGTATGGTGAAAGGATGCAACCTTGACACATGCCTTTCCTGACTTTTAACCATGCAGTATGCCCTTGTTCTGGGGAACAATTGCCTCTTGATCTATGTACAGTTTCCTCATGAGCATGGTTAAGTGTTCCAGAATTTCCATTCCACACAATGTTATCCATAATTTGTCATGATCCACACAGTCGAATGCCTTTGCATACACAATAAAACCCAGGTAAACATCTTTCTGGCATTCTCTGCTTTCTCCAAGATCCATCTGAAATCAGCAATGATATCCCTGGTTCCACATCCTCTTCTGAATCTGGCCTGAATTTCTGGTAGTTCCCTGTTGACATACTCTTGCAGCTGCTTTTGAATGATCTTCAGCAATATTTTACTTGCATGTGATATTAATGATATTGTTTGATAATTTCCACATTTGGTTGGATTACCTTTCTTGGGAATAGGCATAAATGTGAATCTCTTCCAGTCGGTTGACCAGGTAACTGTCTTCCAAATTTCTTGGCATAGACGAGTGAGCACTTCCAGCACTGCATCTGTTTGTTGAAACATCTCAATTGATATTCCATCCATTCCTGGAGACTTGTTTGTCGCCAATACCTTCAGTGCAGCTTGGACTTCTGCCTTCAGTACCATCGGTTACAGATCATATGCTACCTCTTGAAATGATTGAATGTTGACCAATTCTTTTTGGTATAGTGACTCTGTGTATTCCTTCCATCTTCTTTTGATGCTTCCTGCATCGTTTAATATTTTCCCCATAGAATCCTTCACTATTGTAACTTGAGGGTTGAATTTTTTCTTCAGTTCTTTTAGCTTGAGAAATACCGAACATGTTCTTCCCTTTTGGTTTTCTATCTCCAGCTTGTTGCACATGTCATTATATTGCTTTATTTGTCTTCTTGAGCCACCCTTTGAAATCTTCTGTTCAGTTCTTTTACTTCATCTTTTCTTCCTTTTGCTTTAGCTACTTGACCTTGCAGAGCAAGCTTCAGAGTCTATTCTGACATCCATTTTGGTCTTTTCTTTCTTTCCTGTCTTTTTAATGAACTCTTGCTTTCTTCATCTCTGATGTCCTTGATGTCATTCCACAACTTGTCTGGTCTTTGGTCATTAGTGTTCAACGTGTCGAATCTATTCTTGAAATGGTCTCTAAACTCAGGTGGGATATACTCAAGGTCGTACTTTAGCTCTCATGGACTTGTTCTAATTTTCTTCAGTTTCAACTTGAACTGGCATATGAGCAATTGAAGTTCTGTTTCTCAGTCGGCTCCTGGCCTTGTCTTGACTGATGATATTGAGCTTTTCCATCGTCTCTTTCCACAGATGTAGTCAATTTGATTCCTGTGTATTCCATCAGGTGAGGTCCATGTGTGTAGTCACCGTTTATGTTGGTCAAAAAATATATTTGCAATGAAGAAGTCGTTGGTCTTGCAAAATTCTATCATGCGATCTCCAGCGTCATTTCTATCACCAAGGCCATAATTTGCAACTATCGAACCTTCTTCTTTGTTCCAACTTCCACATTCCAAACACCGGTAATTATCAATGCATCCTGATTGCGAGTTCGATCACTTTCAGACTGCAGAAGCTGGAAAAATCTTCAATTTCTTCATCTCTGGCCTTAGTGGTTGGTGTGTAAATTTGAATAATAGTCATATTAACTGGTCTTCCTTGTAGGTGTATGGATATTATCCTATCACTGACAGTGTTGTACTTCAGGATAGATCTTGAAATGTTCTTTTTGATGATGAATGCAATGCCATTCCTCTTCAAGTTGTCACTCCCAGCATAGTAGACCATTTGATTGTCTGATACAAAATGGCCAATACCAGTTCATTTCAGCTCACTAATGCCTAGCATATTGATGTTTATGTGTTCTGTTTCATTTTTGATGATTTCCAATTTTCCTAGAGTCATACTTTGTACATTCCATGTTCCAGTTATTAATGGATGTTTGCAGTATTTTTTCTCATTTTCAGTCTTGCCATGTCAGCAAATGAAGTTCCTGAAAACTTGACTCCATCCATGTCATTAAGGTCGATTCTACTTCGAGGAGACAGCTCTCCCCCAGTAGTCTTTTGAGCACCTTCCAACCTGGGGGGGGTCGTCTTCTGGCACTATATCAGACAATGTTCCGCTGCTATTCATAAAGTTTTCACTGACTAATTCTTTTCAGAAGTAGACTACCAGGTCCATCTTCCCAGTCTTTCTTAATCTAGAAGCTAAGCTGAAACATGTCTGCCATGGGTGACCCTGCTGATACCTGAATACCGGTGGCATAGCTTCCAGCATCACAACAACACGCAAAGCCCAAAGTACGACAAACTGACAGACACGTGGGGGCCATGTCTGTACATATATATATTTGGCTTGGAGGGACAGATAACACTGAGATCATGATGAGAAGCTAAGATAACATGGAAATTTTGTGGTCCATACTCAAGAGGCCAGTGTCTGCTAAGGCCTATCTCCATAGCTAGGATTCACAAGTCAAGAACCAAAAGGTAGAAATAGAATTTACTCCTCTCACTATTACCCTTAGTGGTTCCCTAGCAACAATTTTGTTTCCTGTCCCTGCTACTTTAACTTCTGCTAATAAAAAAGTCATAATTTCAAAGGAAGAACAGTTCCAACAATGATACCATGAACTGGAAGTCATGACTGCCACCTGGCCAATTTGGTACTCTTCTCTTCAAGAAACAGAGCTTAATTTCCCTTCTTTTCAGAGTAGGCTGGATTTAATTACCTTCTTCTAGTAAATAGAGTATAAAGAAGTGATGTTATGCCACTTCCAAGATTAGGTTATAAAAAGATTGAAGCTTCTGTCTTCGGTGTTCTCTGTGTGTGCTCAATCTCTTAATTTTTGATCACTTGTTTTGGGGGAAGCCAGATACCATGTCATGAGGACATTTATGGAAGTCAATGAAGAGACTCGTGTGGCAAGAAACTGAAGACTGGACAACAGCTAGCAAAGAACTGAGGCTTCCCACCAAACACATGCATGAACTTGGAGATGGATCCTTCCCCAGTTGGGCCTTCAGATGAGACTGCAGCCATAACTGACAACTTGACTTCAACTCCTTGAAGAAATGTCAAACCAGAATGCCCTAGCTCAGCTGCTTCCATATACCCGTCACACAGAGATTGTGCAATAATAAGTATTTGTCGTTGTCATGGATTGAATTTTGTCACCCAGAAATACGTGTCAACTTGGCTAGAACATGATTCCTAGTATTGTGTGATTGTCCTCCATTTTGTGATCTGAGTATCCTCCATTTTATGATGTGTTGTAAAATCCTGCCTCTATACCTGTGGTTATAGTCCCATTTGGGAGTGAGTTGTCCATTGTGTTAATGAGGCAGGATTGGATCATATTAATGAAGATTAGGGTGGGATACAACACCCTTACTCAGGTCACAGTCCTGATCCAATGTAAGAAGAATTTCTCTGGAAAGTGGCCTGCATCACCTTTTATCTTACAAGAGGTAAAAGGAGAGAGAAGGGAGCAGAGGGGGACCTCCTACTACCAAGAAAGAAGAGTCAGGCGTGGAGAACATCCTTTGGACCTCAAGCCCCTGCACTGAGAAACTCCTAGACCCAGGAGAAGATTGATGCCAAGACACACGGAGATATCCAAGGAATGTCAGGCTCACAGATGTTAAAAGGAGACATAGACTCTCCCCCAGAGATGACAGAGAAAGCCTTCCGCTAGAGCTGGTGCCCTGAATTTGGACTTCTAGCCTCCTAAACTGTGAAAGTAAATTTCTGTTTGTTAAAGCCATCCACCTGTGGTATTTCTGTTACAGCTGCATGAGATAACTAAGACAATTGTTTAAAGCTGCTAAGTTTTGGCATAATTTATTATGTAGCAACAGATAACTAATACAACAATACTACAGTCACCCCTAGCTATATTCACCAGAGATTGGAGCCTTGATAAATTTGATTTCAAGCTGTGTACATCTCACCGGACAGTCAGAGATTGTATAAGATGATCTGCTTTTACTTGGAGAGAAAAAGGGAACTATGCAGGGTTTTGAGCAAAGGAGTGACTATCTGATTTATGTTTAAAAGTACCACTCTGGATGCTGTGCTGAGAATAGGCTGTAGGGAGTTGAAGCAGGGAGCCATCTTAGGAAAACATTGCAATAATCCAGGTGAAGCTGATGGTGTCTTGAACTAGGGTGTTAACAGGAATGTGGTTAGAAATATTTGGATTTTGAATATATTTGAAAGTAGAGCCAACAGGGTTTCCTAATGATTACATGTAGGATATGAGCAATAGAGAGGAGTCAAGGTTTTTCACCTGAGCAACAGAAAATTTGGAGTTACTATCAAGTGAGATACAAGTGAAATGTGTGTAGAAGGGTTCGGGAGCAAAGTTTTAAACATTTTCAGGTTGAGGTATCTGTTAAACCTTCATGCTCATATGTCAAGTAGGAATTTGGATATGTAAGTCTGAAATTTGAGTAAAAATTCTGAGGTTGAGATATACATTTGGAAATCATTGGTAAATAATTGGTATTTAAAGCCTTAAGGTTTGACAAGATCATTAAAAGAGTGAGCATAGATAGAAAAAGGAAAGTCTGATTCGTAGGATCCTCCAAAATTCAGAGGCAGAGAAAAGACAAGGTACCAGTAAACAGAACTGAAAATGAACAACCAGTGGAGTGGCTAGAAACCCAAGAGATTTTGATATCTTGGGGACCAAATGAAGAAAGTGTATCAAGGAAGAAGGAGGGATCAATTGGGTCAGAGGCTGATGATAGGCTAAGTTCTGATAGCTTAAGTGCCTTGCTTAGATTTAAATCAAAACAAGATTAACTTTCAGTACCGTACTATTCTCTCTGATCTCAAGGTACTTTTTTCCATTGGGAAGAATGAAAAGGACTTAAAAGGCGGATCTGAAGTCTTGTTAGAAAAGGTAGATTTTCAAGCCTCTGTCTCTGGTAAGGTATGTCCATTAAGAAAAATGGACAGAGCAAGAAGGGTGGCTGTAAGCTGGGTCCATCTAGCTTATGAACTGCATCAGAGCAAGTAGAATGATAAGAATATTCCTGAATCTACCCTTGGTCTTCTATTATCAAAGTATTTAATGGTATTTAGGATCAGTAAGCTTTAACCACAGAATAAACTAAGCAGAAAGAACACTGACCATGGAATCAGACTATGAGAACTCTAGCTTCTTCAGTCTCAGAGATCCTGATTTAATTGATCTCAGGTGGGATCCAAGCATCCCCAGTTTTAAAAGTTTCCCAGATGATTCAAATATCTAGTATCTATTTAGTAAATGTTGATAACTTAGACGAAATGGTCTTTGTGGAAGTCTAGAGTATATCTAAAAAATAATTGAGAAGTAAGGGAAACATTTGTTAGATGTCATGGTTGTTTTGCACATAAGCATATCACAGGCAGGTATAGTAGTGAAAAATGTGGAAATAATACTTATATGTTCAATGAATGTATCTGTTAAAATTAGACTAAAATCCACGAGTTCAGCGGCCACAATCTATCGATTTTGTGCTGTCAGTGTCTAGATCAAAAGATATTGTCTCTACTAAGGCACAGAGTCCCCGGGTGATGCAAAAGTTTAATGCCCTTGGCTGCTAACCAAAAGGTTGGAGGTTTGAGTCCGTCCAGAGACACTTCAGAAGAAAGGCCTGGAGATCTACTTCTGAGAAATCAGCCTTTGAAAACTGAAAATCCATAGGTCAACTCTGACACACATGGAATTGCCATAAGTCAGGGTTGACTCAACAGTAACTATTTTTTGTTTGTTTTCACTAAAGATCACCAACATTGCCATGCTCCCTTCTTATAGCCTTGCTGCCTGAATGGTTTCCTTTGGCCCTCCTGACTAATAATCCATGGTCCTGATGGTGAATGAGTTGCAAAATTCAGACTTTCTGCTTCATTGTCCTGCATATTGCATGACTCGCTTCAGATTCAGATCTCTATATTTTGAACACGAGTGTTGTAACTGATGGTTTGTTTTAATGTAGCTTAAACAAAAAGAACTGGTTTCTGTTAAGTGACAGACTTCATTTTTTTTTTTGTATGTACCTCCTAGGTGTTGGTCACACTTCTATGAGGATTTATAGGAGATTGCTTCACAATCAGCCCAATAGATTTTTCTAGATGATAGTGTTTAACATTGATTGAATATTTACTGATTGTTTAGTACTGACAAATACAAGCTAATTCTCCAATTCAGGTTGATTAGTAGACTCTTAATGCCTTGAATTTGAATAATGCTTTATAATTTTTAAAGATTTTATAATTAATATTACCTTGAGTAATATTATCATTTAGATAATTAACTTTGTTTTAGATAAAGTCAACATACAAGACATCTACACATGCTTCTTTCTTTCTATAAATTTATGCTTTACTACTCTTCCCATTTTTTAAATATTTTCACGTTTATAATTTGAAAAATGACAGAATAATATTTTATTGATTTCAGATACATAGTTAATAAAAACTCTAAGAAACTTGAGAGGGTACAATTTAACTCTTTAATGTGAGATTCCTTTGTTTGAGCTGCATGCACTCACAGATGGGAACGTGATCAGAAATGTCATTTTGAACAGAAGAAAAATACAATCTTAATGATGGCACCCTTAAACATGATGTAGGACTTAGCAGACAGCAGTCACTTAATGAAAATTGTGAAATGACTGCTCTGTGACATGCTTTAGCAGCTGATGAAAATTTTCTATTTATATTTTGTTTACAGCTCTTTCCTTTTCTTTCAAAAACCTTTATTGTTTGCATATAGATCCCTGCTACTACTGCATTCCCTTATACAGGCATTGCTTTTTGTTTTCCTTCTGAAATTTGATGTATATATTTAAGTAACTCGGGGATGCAGGACAGTTTTATCCTTGCTCTTCAGCAAGTCTGATATCAATGTCACATATTATTTCCATCCTCAGTGTTCTCTCAGGCAATTATTGAAAAACGCATTTTCAATTTGTTTTATGTCTTTTTTATACCTTCATGTGCTGTCATGCATTCTTCACATTTCAGAAGTGCCCTCATTCTAAGAGGACAAACAGCTAGTGTTGCCTAGCTACTTGCTTTACCACTATGTTTTCGAGCACCCTCTTGGAATTTAAGTAGACTAATCTGTCTAAATAAAAAGAAAGTCATATCAGGTTTCATTGTGCCTCTGGTCTCCTTGTAAACAATAGGATACTCGCTTATCTCACATTGAAAAAACTAAAAAAAAAGGGAAAGGAAAGAAAGAAATGGCTCTTTTCTGCGCTCTGATACCTCCAGGTTTATCTCTCACAGTACTGCTTGATGGCCCTATGATAGTTATGGAGCATTAGCTGCTCCATTTAGGAATATCCCATGGTTACAAATTCACTTGGTGACTACATTTAGCTCATTCTGGATTGGTTTAAAAGTAGACTATTTCTCGTAGCAATAAAATGACTTTTTAGGGCACTCTTCTCTTTCAAGGGATATCTTTATGTTTGTGTAGGACTCCTCTCCAGATATCTAATGAGAGAATATAAAAGATTTCACATCAGCGAATATAAAAAAAAGGAAAATCAGAAGTAGAGAAAAAAAATGCTTCTTTGGCTATCTTTCTATTGCCTTACTCCCAACTCTGAAAATGCAAAATTAAATCAGCTACCCTAGAAAACTGGCTACTTTTTATGTGTGTATGAATGTATGTGGATCTATATATGTGCCTATTTGGTTTTTTTGGTCTGTATGTAAGTATGTGTATGATCAGCAATCGATGGTATTGAAAGAAGAAGTTCAGGCTGCACTAAAGATGTTGGCCAAAAGCAAGGTTCTGGGAATTGACAGAATACTGAGATGTTTCAACAAATGGATGCAACACTGGAAATGCTCACTCATTTGTGACAAGAAATTTTGAAGACAGCCACCTGACCAACTGACTGGAAGAGATCCATATGTGTGCCTATTCCAAAGAAAGGGGATTCAACTAAATGTGAAAATTATCAAACAATACCATTAATATCACATGCAAGTATAATTATGCTGAAGATAATTCAAAAACAGTTGTAGCAGTACATTGACAGGAAAATGCCAGAAATTCTAGCCAGATTCAGAAAAGGTCATGGAATGAGGGATATCATTACTGATGTCAGATGAATCTTGGCTGAAAGCAGATAATACCAGAAAGATGTTTATCTGTGTTTTATTGACTATGCAAAGACATTGCACTGTGTGGATCATAACAAATTATGAATAACGTTGCAAACAATGGGAATTTCAGAATACTTAACTGTGCTCATGAGGAACCTGTACATCATAGACAAAGAGGCAGTTGTTTGAACAGGTCAAGGGGCTACTGCGTGGTTTAAAATCAGGAAAGGTGTGCGTCAGGGTTGTATCCTTTCACCATACTTATTCAATCTGCATGCTAAGCAAATAATCTGAGAAGCTGGACTAAATGAAAAATGTGGCATCAGGATTGGAAGAAGACTCATTTGTTAATGACATGCAGATGATACAACCTTGCTTGCTGAAAATGAAGAGGACTTGAAGCACTTACTGATGAAGATCAAAGGCCACAGCCTTCAGTATGGACTACACCTCAACACAAAGAAAACAAATATCCTCACAAATGGACCAATAAGCAACATCCTGATGAACAACGTTGTTAGAAATGTGGGTGTTAAATGTGCTTCTGGTGAAGCTTTAAAAGAAAATGATGGACATAGGATTGAACAATGGAGGAAGGGCAATAATTTTTATGCGGTGGCAAAGAACTTGTCTGAATCACGTTAAAATGTTTTAAGTGATGAACTAGGATATCTGGCTGATGAGATTTCTAAGCAAAATCTTCAAATGGCTGCATGGTTTCTCCTTGCCGCTTATAGTAAAATGTGGAAGAAAAGAGACTTAAAAATGAACTGTGCAAAATGAAAACAGAAGCTAAAGATTTGAAAAATTCTCTTGTACAAACTAAGGACATAAGTCCTAGAATGTTCATCTGGGACATGGCTACACAATCTTTTGTTAAAGAGATTAAGCCTATGACTGATGGAGCTAACCAGCTACCACAGCAGAAAATCCATCAACTTAGACTGAAGGGGACAGAGAAAGAACAAAAGGAAAGAAGGCTGTCTGCCTCTTAGAATTCTACAGGCAGGAAACAGGCCAAAGGAGCTACATCTGTTGTCCACCAAGAAAAGAAAAGGACTATTCCTGGAGCAGCTCAGAGATCAACAGAATGGTTGGAAGGAACGTGGGATGCAATGCCTTCTCAGTTTCAAAGGGTGGAGCCATGGTCTCCTGGATCTTAAAGGGTAGGGCCACAGGTTTCAAAGAGTCGAATCTTCGCCAACTCAGTTCTGGACTGTGGGGCTGCCGTTAAGGTGTGCCGGGGGATGAGGCCACTGCCCGAAGTTGAGGGGGCAAGGCTGCCATGCCCAAAGGGCAGAAGAATGAGGACTTCCAAGGCCGAGGATGTGGGGTTGCCATTCACATGGACTAGGAGAATGAGGCCTGCCAAAGCTGAGAGAGCAGAGTTGCCATTCCAGTGGGCCTGGAAGGTGGGACTGAAGCCCAGGGCTGAGAGGTCTTCACCCAGAATCCAGAGATTCTGGATTCTGGCCAACACTCAGAGTCTGGAGGGCAGGGCTTTGCCCAGTTGGTCTCAGAGAAGAGAGGATTATTTTCAAGCCTCCAGAGCCAATGTAATTTGTTAGCCTGGGTTTTGGACTTATTTGGTGCCTGTTATCCCTACTTTCCCTCCAATTTCCCCCATTTGTTTTGGAAATGTCTACCTTGTGCCTGTTCTACCATTGTACTTTGGAAGCAGATAACTTGTATTCTAGATTTCACAGGTTCACAAATGAAGAGGAATTTTGCCCTAGGGTGAAATATGCCTAAAGACTTGCTGATATTTGATTTAGATGATTCAGAAGATGTGATTTTGGACTTGGAGTTAATTTAAGACTTTTCAGATGATGTGATGGGGTGAATGTTTTTTGCATGTGGGAAGGACATAAATTTTGGAGGGCCCAAAGGGTGGAATGTTATGGATTGAATTGTGTCCCCCCAAAATATGTGTTGTAAATCTTAACCTCTACGCCTGTGGTTATAATCCCATTTGAGAATGGGTTTTCTTTGTTATGTGTAGTGTAGGGTGTGTCTTGAGTCAATCTCTTTTGAGATATAAAAGAGATTAAAACAAGCATGTTAGAGAAGTAGAGATGGGGGAAGAGAGATGCCAAGATACATGAAGATTGCACAGGAGCAGAAGCTCAGAAGAGACAAGGACCTTCTTCCAGAGCCAACAGAGAAAGAAAGCCTTCCCCTAGAACTGGCACCCTTCTAAATTGTGAGAAAATAAATTTCCATTTGTTAAAGCCATCCACTTGTAGTATTTCTGTTATAGCAGTATTAGATAACTAAGACAGTGGTCTTGAAGACATAGTCAATAGATTTCACCAAATTAGAACACCAGAGGAACAATTTTTGAAAAAAATTATATAAAGAGTCTCAGTGACCTATGGGAGAGTATCAAACAATCTAACATACATTTAACTGAAGGCCCAGGAGGAGAGAGAGAATGGAGCAGTAAAAAAAATCTGAAGTATATTCTTTGTATTTTGTCCAAAATTTGATCACAAATGGCAATCTACAAATCTATGAAGCTCAGCCAACCATAGGCAAAATAAATATAAACAAAAAACCATACCTAGGTATATCATAATCAAACTGCTGAAATCCAAATGCAGAGAAGCAAATCTTTAAGATAGCTGGAGAACACAACACATTGAACAGAGGGGAAACAATAATATAAGAATGACAACTGACTTCTCATCAGAAAAAGTGGAGGTCAGAAAACAATAATATGATATCTTTAAAATGCCTAAATTAAAACAAAGCAAAATGAAACAAAAACTTGTCAACCTAGAATTACATATGCATTGAAAACATCTTTGTAAAATGAAGGTGAAATAAAAACATTTTTAGATAAACAAAAGCTGGGAGATTTTGTTGCTGGTAGAGGAAGTTCTTCAGGCTGAAGGGAAATGATACACAGGGAACTCAGATTTATAGGAATGCAGAAAGCGCCCTGGAAATGGGAAATATATGGGTAAATATAAACTAATATTTTTCTTTATTTCCTTAAATTCCTTAAAAGCCTATCGATTGCTTAAGGAAATATAATAGTAATGTTTTATGGGGTTTATAACAGAAGTAGAAGAAAAATAAAGGGTAACCACAACACAAAAAAGATGAGAAGAGGTCTGAATACAATTATATTTTTTAAGATTCCTATGTTATATGTGAAGTATAGTATTAACTTGGAGTAGAATGTGTTATCTCAAAGATTAACATTGGAATCCCTAGAGAACAGACTAAAAATTAATAAAAAGATTTAAAACAGCAATACAGGTGATAAAATGTACTATTGAAAAATTCAATCATGCCAAAAAAAGTTGGGAAAGAAAAAACAAAGAAACAAGAACAGAAGGCACGGGTCAAAAACAGATAGCAAGAAGGTAAATGAATCACACAACAGAACTAAAATCACAGACTGGCTGACTGGATTAAACACAGAAAGATACAAACATATGCTGTTTATAAGAGACATTGTATACATTAAGACAAAGACAAATTGATGAAAGACTGCATATAAGATATCCCAAACAAACACCAAATATAACAAAGCTTGTGTAAGCTATATTCATATCAGACACAGTAGACCACAAACAAGGAAATAGTTGTTTCATAATGATAAAAAGTCAATTAATCAAGAAGATACAAAAAATCTAAATGCATACACACTTAATAATAGACAAATATGCAAACATTGGAGATTTTAACCCCCCGTTTCCAGTAATTCGTAGAGCAACCAATAAGGCTATATCAGTAGGGATATGGAAGATTGATATAACCTGCCAACCAACATAACCTAACTGATATTTATAGAATATGACACCAGATTCATCGATTGTTTAAATCTTATGGTCCCAGATGCATTTTTGGAATACAGAAGTACAGTCATGTGTCCCTTAATGTTCACAATATGTTATGTGAAACAGGGTGTTATGTGATTTGGACATTGTGCGAACTCCGTATTATATACAGGCAGTCCCCAGATTACGAATGAATTTCATTCCTAAATCTATCTTTAAGTTAAAATTATATGTTAGTTGGAACAGTTAGGTACAGTTCATAGCTGATGTAAGTTAGTCAAATGTTTGTCTTAGTATATATAGCGTGTAGCATACATTCCTGTACATAAAAAACATTAAAGAAACTTCCAGATACACTAAAACATCTTTAACATAGTAATACAGTAATAGTAATAATGTTTTGATGTACATTGCAAAGTAGCACCTGTTTGTTATTCCTAGCCATTGCATGTACCTTGATTTTTTAATATAATAGGCTTTATGGGGGTTGGGACCACAGACATAAATGTGGTCAGATGTTGCCCAAACGAATGTTATGCGGTGTATGACTATTTGCATTTTTAGAAAGGCTACTTCTAAAGGCCAATTCTTGTTCATAATTGTGCAAAAGGTATAAAACATTTTTTTTTTGGGTAAGTTTGGAGCCAAAACTATTTCGATGGGAGAACTTTGCCTGACATGGGATAGAGTTGCACCTCAGCTTCCTCTCAGTCAGAGATTAGGCTATTCACTGATTTTTTTTTATTGTTTGTTTTGTGATTTTGTGATTTTGCAATTAACTGCACTATAAAAATTCAAAAGATACCCTGTAGAAACAGAGAGAAAGAGGAGACATCTATCAATATTATAGGGCAGAAAGTGAAGGTATTGCAGAGACTTCAAAGTGAGCATGCAGTTGAAGATGTTGAAAGATTTCCTGATACTAATGAGAAGATTACATTAAAACTTATTAGTTCACCAAATGCATATGAGGGAAAGTGCAATTAAGGTAGACAAATCTAACACTGAGGAAATACTGAACATTAACAATAATGCTTCTGTTGTGAATTCCTTCAAGGGAAAATTATGAGATGGGAAAATTGCTGAAATAGTTTTAAATATAGTGAAGCAGCAGGATAATTGTGAGGATGATGCTGATACAGTGAAAAATAATTTTTCTAGATAATATGCTAAAACTATGTGATCAGTTAATTGCTGGCTTTGAACAATATGCAAGAGATCAGAGTAGTTGAATACATTATGTTTGGCTAGATACTCGTATCCATGGCCCCAGATAACACTGAAAGAAAGTTTTAAAAGGCTATATTATACTTCATCTCTGGAGCATCCCATCTTTGCCATGTTCTTAGAAGTCCAGTTCCAACCAGATGATAATGAGAGTAATGTACATTATTCTCCAAGATCTTCAAACAACCAGATGTAATAATCATTTATTGCATATAAAAATTCCAGCAATTTAGCTTAGCTTGAATAAGTATGTACTTTTATGTTTAACTGTTTTCACTAGAAAAAGGCAATACAAAATTATTTGCAGACTGTTTACTCCACTGTTTAATTTTCTGTTCATTACTATATAAATAAACTGATATATTATTGATAGACTTTATTTATTATACCTAGAGTGAATATTCATACATTTTGTTTCAGAAATTCAGACAATGATTGCAGGGTACTTCTCCAGATAGGGGTTAATAAACTGTATAAGATTCTGAATTCTGAACTATATCTGAACTCAAGATTGTTGTATAAGGGATTGTAGACCTATGCTATGTAACATCTGGAAAGAGGTCTGGGACAGCAGCTATACTCAGTAGCTCTGTAAATAGCTTCACACCACTACAGATCATATTTTACCAATAAATTAGTTTGGAACAGATGTTTAAAAATGGTTTTTCAGAAGTTTTGGAGTTTATAAATGTACAAAAGGAATTGTTGGTTGTTATTTAAAACAGAGTGTCTATATTAGTTCTTCCAATAGAAATACACATTTACAATTTTAAATTTTCTAGTAGCCATCCTAAGAATACTCATGAATGTGGCTGTGATGCAGCTCCTGTCTATTTTCATCTTGCAACCATATACCAAGTCAATCCATCAAGTTTGATGTTTTTCCTCTTCTTTAGCTGTTCTTCTGGAGAACCACCTTTAAGACATGGGCCCACAATTCAAAGGCATCAATTCATCTTCGGTCTTGCTTATTCATTGTCCAGCTTTTGCATGTATATGAGATGACTGAAAATAGCATGACTTGGGTCAGGCGCACCTTAGTCCTCAAAGTGACATCTTTGTTTTTTAACACTTTAAAGAGGTCTTTTGCAGCAGATTTGCCTAATGCACTATGTCCTTTGATTTCTTGACTGCTGCATCCATGGTCATTGATTGTGGGTCTAAGTAAAATGAAATCCTTGACAACTTTAATATTTTCTCCGTTTATCATGATGTTGTTTATTGGTCTAGTTGTGGGATTTTTGTTTTCTTTATGTTGAAGTGTAATCCATATTGAAGGCTGCAGTCTTTGATCTTCATCAGCAAGTGCTTCCAGTCCTCTTCACGTTCAGCAAGCAAGATTGTGTCATCTACATGTCACAGGTTGTTAATGAATCTTCTTCCAGTCCTGATACTGTGTTCTTTACAGTCCAGCTTCTCAGATTATTTGCTCAGCATACAGATGGAATAAGTATGGTGAAAGGATACCACCCTGATGCACACATTTCCTGATTTAAACCACGCAGTATCCCCTTGTTCTGTTCAAACTACTGCCTCTTTGTCTACGTACAGGTTATTCATGAGCACAATTAAGGATTCTAAATTCCCATTCTTTGAAATGTTATTCATAATTTGTTATGATCTCCACAGTCGAGTGCCTTTGCATAGTCAATAAAACAAAGGTAAATATCTTCACACTTAGGACAACTCACTTCCTATTAGTCACTCAAGTGCTCAAGAGCTACATGTGGCTAGTGGCTATCATACTGGATAGCGCAGTTCTATATAAGAAGAGGCACTTCTGATGTAGCCTGATATATGCATTTCTTAAAAATCTCAAGGCCTATAAAACTAAACACTGAAAGTAACAGGACTAATGGGAAAAATAGGGATGGAACATATCACTCAAACCCAATGCAACTTTGTTAAATTGAACCATAATGAGCCAATAATTTGTATCTGGAAAAAATAACATGGAATGCCCACCTGGCAGCTCAGCTTCCAAAGTGAATTTTAAAAGTTCAGAGTGGTTATACTGGCGATGCTTTATATGGAGTGGAGCTGATGTCGCTGAGACACTATGAATGGAACTATGCTGTTAGCTCTAGGCTTTTTTTTTCTTCTGTAGATGCACTTTATCACTTTGCTATTTCTACTTTGCTGAGAAACTCCCCCACCTTTGAAAGTTTATTTGGTTTGTTTTTGTTGTTGAGAATATACACAGAAATACCATACACCAATTCAAGGGTCTACATGTACATTCAGTGACATTGATTACATTCTTCAAATTGTGCAACCATTCTCACCCTCCCTTTCTGAGTTGTTCCTCCTCCATGAACATAAACTCACTGCCCTTTAAGATTCGTATCTAATCTTTTGAGTTGCTGTTGTGAATTTGAACTCATATAGACAAATCTTAAAAGAACATAATGCTCAAGGCAGACATTCTTTACAAGTTAAGCTGAGCTATTCTTTGGTTTTTAGAAGACTTCATGGAATATTTTTGGTTTAAGGTTTAAATATTATCTTAGGGCAATAGTTTTGGGGGTTCTTTCAGCCTCTATGGCTCCAGAAATTCTGCATTCTATGAGAATTTTAAATTCTGTCTACATTTTCCCCCTTTTGATAAGAATTTTTCTATAGAATCTTTGATCAAAACATTTAGCAATGGTAGCTGGGCACCATCCACTTCTGGTCTCATGGTAAAGGAAGCAGTTGTTCATGAAGGCAGTTAAATACAAATTCTATTTCATTCTCCTGTTCCTGACTCTCCCTCTTCCTCTGTTGGCTCCAGGTGAATAGAGACCAATTGTGCCTTGGATCAGCACTTGCAAGCTTTTCAGACCCCAGGCACTACACAACAAACTAGGAGGTAGAACAGAAGCACTAACTACATTATTAGGTCAATTAACTGGGATATCCTATGAAACTATGACCCTAAACCTCCAAACAAGGAACCAAATCCCATGAGGTGTTTGTACATAAACACTTTTTTTTTTTTGTCATTGTCACAAATCTATCAAATAACTTTTGCCAGTTCAATTTTCTACAGGTGTACAACTTATTGACTGCAATTACATTAATCAGTGGTGCAACCTTACCCAATCAATAAGATTTTTCCATCACCATAAAGTGAAATTCAGTACTCCATAAGCAACAACACCCTCTTTCCTCCTCCTTTCCACCCTTAGTAACCACTAAAACTTTAGTCTCTGTACATTTGCCTGTTCTTGTCTTTTTATAGAAGTGAGGTCATGTAATATTTGTCCTTTTGTAATTGACTTATTTCACTCAGCATAATGTATTCAGGTTCCATCCATATTGTAGCAAGTATCAAGAATTTATTTCTCTTACCGACTGAGTAGTATTCCATGCAGGTATGTACCAACTTTTGTTTATCCATTCATCTGTTGATGGGCATTTAGGTTGCTTTTACCTTTTGGCTATTATGAATGGTGCTGCAATTAACATTGGTGTACAAGTATCTATTTGCATCTCTGCTTTTAAGTCTTTGGGTATATACCTAAGAGTGGAATTGCTGGGTCATACGGTAGTTCTAGTTTAAGTTTTTAAGAAACCACCACACTGTTTTCCACAATGGCTGTACCATTTTGCAGTCCCGCCAGCAATGGATAAGGGTTCCAATTTCACCAATATTTGTTATTTTCTGTTTTTTTTTTTTTTAATCTTAACCATCCTGTTGTTGTACGTACCATGGAGTTGGTCCTAACTCATAGAAACCCTGTAGACAACAGAATGAAACACTGCCCAGTCCTGAGCCATCCTCACAATCATTGTTATGTTTGAGTCCATCGTTGCAGCCACTATGTCAATCTGCCTCATTCGAGGTGTTCCTCTTTGTCACTGACCATCTAGTTTACCAAGCATGATGTCCTTCTCCAGGGGACTGGTCCCTCCTAATAATATGTCCAAAGTACTTGAGATGAAGTCTTACCAACCTCACTTCCAAGAAGTATTCTGGCTGTACTTCTTTCAAGACAGATTTGTACATTCTTCTGGCAGTCTATGGTATATTCAGTGTTCTTTGCCAACACCATAATTCAAAGGCAACAATTCTTCTTTGGTCTTCCTTATTCATGGTCCAACTTTCACATGTACATGAGGCAACTGAAAGTACCAGGCTTGGGTCAGGTACACCTTAGTCCTCAAGGTGACATCTTTGCTTTTTAACACTTTAACAGATGGTAGTGGTTAGCCATCCTAAAAAAAAAAAAAAAAAAAAACCCTGTTGCTGTCGAGTCAATTCTGGTTCATAGCAATCCTATAGGACAGGGTAGAGCTGCCCATAGAGTTTCCAAGGAGCACCTGGTAGATTCAAACTACTGATCTTTCGGTTAGTAGCTGTAGCACTTAACTACTAACCACCAGGGTTTCCTTAGCCATTCTAGTGAGAGTGAAGTGATATCTCTCTGTGGTTTTGATTTGCACCTCTCTAATGGCTAATGACATTGAGCATCTTTTCATGTGTTTGGTGGCCATTTGAATGTCCTGTTTGGTGAAATGTCTGTTCAAGTCCTTTGCCCATTTTTTGATTGGGTTAGTCTTTTTGTTGTTGTCGAAGTTTTATATATATTTTGGTTATTAGATTCTTATCAGATATATGGTTTCTAAAAATATTCTTCTAGTCTGTAGCTTGTCTTTTTTTTTTTTTGGTAATGTTTTCGATGGACAAAAGGTTTTAATTTTTACGAGATCCCATGTATTTATTTTGTCTTTTGATGTTTGTGGTTTTGTTATTATATTATATAATCCATTGTTAAAAGCTAGGCCCGGCAGTCTTGGCCCTGAATTTTCTTCTAAGAATTTTTTGGTTTTAGTTTTTACATTTAGGTCCTTAATCCATTCTGAATTTTTTTGTGCGTGGTGTGAGGCATGAATACTGTTTCATTTTTCTGCATGTGAAAATATAATTTTCTCAACACCATTTATTGAAGAGACTCTTCTTTCCCCTTTGAATGCACTTAACACCCTTGTCAAAATCAGTTGGTTATAGATATGTGGGTTTATTTCTGAACTCAATTCTATTCCATTGATCCATGTGCCTATTGTTATAACAGTACTGCACTGTTTTGCTTACTGTAGCTGTATAATACATTTTAAAATCAGGAAATGTGAGTCCTCCTACTATGTTCTTCTCTTTCAACACTGCTTTAGCTATTTGGGGCCTCTTGTCATTCCATAGAAAGTTCAGGATTGGTTTTTACATCTCTGTAAACAAGGCTGTTGGAATTTTCATTGGGATTGCATTGAATCTATAGATAATTTTGGATTGCTGAGAGTTTTTTTCATGAATGGATGTTGAATTTTGTTAATTGCTTTTTCTATATATATACTGAGATAACCATATGGTTTCTCTTCTTTAGTCTGTTGATATAGTTAAATTGATTATTTTTGAATAATGAACTAGCTTCTTGCATTCTTGGAGTAAATCCCACATGATCATAAATAACAAATAAAAAACATTTTCTAATAAATTGCTGAATTTAGTTTACTAACATTTTGTCAATTACTTTTCTTCTATGTTCATAAGGGATATAGGACTCTCGTTTCTCATAATGTATTTGTGTGGTTTTGATATAAGAGTGGTGTGGGCCATGTAAAATGTGTTAGTAAGTCTTCCTCTTCTATTTTCTATAAGATTTTTTATAAAATTGGCATTTCTGCCACACATATTTGGTAAAACTTGCCTTTGAATACATCTAGGGTTAGAGTATTCTTTGAAGAAATAATTATCTATTTTTTCTTACGGGAATTTTGGTAATCTGTATCTTTCTAGATATTATTCTGTTTAATCTAAGTTGTACATCCCAAATTATTTGTTAACTTAAATAGTATTGCCCCTATGTGAATTTATTAAATTTTCTCTTTAAAATTACAAACAGATGAAGAAAATATTTTTTCTAGAATGTCTAGTGTAAATCCATGTATGTAATGATATTTAAAATACATATTTCTATTTAATACATAAGTAATTTTCATAATTAATCTTATTTAGTTAAATACAGTTTATGCCAAATTTTAAAGTTCCCTATTTCTTGTTATTTTATTTAATTTTTTTAAATTTAGACTTCTGGCTTGTATCATTTTCTCACCAAGCATGTACATAAGTTAAAAAAAAGAAATATATCTTGTTCACTTACTATACTAGACAAGGTGTTAAAAAATCTTGGTTAGAAATGATTATGAGTGTATCATCTACATTCTAGTAACATATGCTGATTCAAAAATATCAAGAGGAATGTCAAGAGGCTGGCTTAGAATTTTCACATTTATTCTCTCTTTAAAATCATTTGGAGTCCTTAAATTATATCATTATCATCATTATCAGTGTCAGATTACCCAATAAGCAAGGCAACACAGGCTTACTTGTGCTTACTTACCAATCTGTAGTGAACAGTTTCACATTTTTTTCACCACATCAAAGATTCTGCTTCTAGGTATGGCTGGCATCTGTCTCTCTCCCAACCCCACAGCACCTTCCTACAGAATCAAAGCCTCTTTTGGAATTTACAGTCTCTGACAGGGATGGAATACCCAGTAAGCAAGGTAAGCACAGCTTACTTGTGGTTACTTAATAATCTATAGCGGACAGTTTCAAACCCATGTGAAACTATTCACTAAGATTAGTAAGTAAGCACAAGTAAGCCCATGTTTACCTTGCTTACTGGGTAATTCGCCCCTGATCATCATCATCATCACCACCATAGAATCAAATACATTTTGTTAAAAACTGATGGCTTACATTGAAATTGGTCATTAGCAATGAATTTCAGCAGTTAACTATATGCTTATCCCAACGTCACTGATCTAGATTGTTTGGGAAGGTATTAATGTATTCAGCAAATGTCACTGATCACTGAGTGTATGAGAGGTTGTTGTTGTGTGCCATAGTGTTGATTCCGAATCATAGCAACCTCGTATGACAGAGTAGAACTGCCCTACAGGGTTTTCTAGGCTTTAATCTTTATAGGAGCAGATCACTAGGTTTTTTCTCCCTTGGAGCCACTGGTGGATTCAAACGACTGATCTGTTGATTACAGTGAAGCACTTAACCACTGTACCACCAGCACTGTTTATATGATAGGCTAAACCAAACCAAAACAAACAGAACAAAACCCGTGCCGTCCAGTCGATTCCAACGCAAAGCGACCCGATAGGACAGAGTAGAACTGCCCCATAGGGTTTCCAAGGAGCGCCTGGTGAGTTCAAACTGCTGAACTTGTGGTTAGCAGCTGAACTCTTAACCACTACGCCACCAGGGTTTCCATATGATAGGCTAATTGGTGAAAATTCAGCGGTGAGCCGAAGCAGGTAAGGCTTCCCTGGCCTTGTGGTGTGATTAGCTTATTAGCAAAGCCAGATACTAACCAAATATTCATAGCAAGAAATGCAGAATTGTTATTCTGAAAAATCGTGTGAAGGAGGGGTATATGGTGCCATAAGACTCCATAATGGGAAGATTTCATCTGGTCAGGGAATTTAGAGGAGATTTTTCTAAGAAATAGACTCAGAATGACATATAAGAAATGCAGAGAAATTAATCAGGTGATGTAATTTCCAAGCTGGAAAACCAGCATATGCCAAGGACTTTTGCCTGAAAGAAATATGGCAAATGTGAGGGAGGATGAAGGCAAGCTTAGCTGGAGTACAGTCATAAGAGGATGCAGGGTGAGATGTGAGACTGGAAGGTCGGTAGGTTCCAAACTTTTCTTAGGCTTTTAGGTCATAGCAAGGAGTTTTGCATTTATTCTTAGCACTGTGAGTTTGATGTGCTCCCCTAAATTTAATGGGAAGCCATTAAATCTGAATTTTTGAAAAGTTTCCTCTAGCTGTAGTGTGAGGAATAGATTAAGAACAGAGTAAATGCAGGAAGTCAATGTAGTAGTCTAAAAGAGTGAGAATAATAGTTTGGACTGAATGCGGTTGAGTCAGAAGATAGAGAGACATGGAAAGATTTGAAAGTTATTTTGCAAGGAAAATGGACAGTGGTTTGAGATGGATAGAATATTATTGTTGAGATAGAGGATGAGTTAGAAATGACTGTTAGGTTTCTAGCTTGTGGATTGGATGCAAAAAAATGGTGGCTCAATACAATGAGATAGAGGAAAACAAAGTTGAGGGTGAAGGAGAAATATGGACAAGATTTTGAGTGTGAGGCCTTTGGGGAATTTCAGGAGACATGGCAACTATGCAAATATATATATATATATATATATATATACATATATACACACATATATACACACATATATATACACACTCACATATATATACATATACACACATGTATATAGATATTGACTATCTTGTTATCTGACTTTTCGCTTTTACGACCGTAGTAAGAAATCTACTATCCCACTATTTTAAGCATTAATGTTGTATGTCTGGTAGTAAAGAACACTGAGGTACAAGGTTATAGTAATGCTGGCTGTGATAGTTAAGGTTATGTGTCACTTTGGCTGGGCCATGATTCTCAGTGATTTGGCAGTTATGTAATGATGTAATTTGGTAATTATGTAATGGTGTAATTTGGCAGTTATGTACTGATGTACTCATCTTCCATTTTGTGATCTTATGTGGTCATCCTCCATTTTCACATAACATCAATTTTTGCATAACAACCTGGTCATGTCGATAAGTGAAGAGTGGGTGTACTTAAATCAGTTTAAAGCCAGGTAAGTACTCATGTGTTATGAGCAAGAGAGTGTCTCCCTCTGGAGTCCCAAGTCCTTGATCCCTCCCATCCTACCCCTCTCCCCAGTCTTGGATGCTCATAACATTAAAAAAAGAAAGAAAGAAAAGGGGCCTGGCTTCTAGGCCTAGGGCCATTAACCAGCACGTGAATTCAGCAGCTTGGCTGAATCCTGGACAGGCCTGCAGGCTGATAGTGCATTGCTGTCTGAGAGGAGCTGCAGCTTCAGGCTGCAAGTCTGTGAGTAAGCGGCAGAGAGGCGCAGATAGGACACACGGTGATCACTTCGCCACAGACCCCCGAGATCTAAGCTGTTTGTGAGCTTAGGGGCTCTAGGGCCAGTGGGCGGTGCTCCTGGGTGGATGGGCATTTCCGTGAAGAGTGAGAACTCTGCAGAGGTCAGGGTAGGGCACGTCCCCTCCTGGTTGCAAATCCGCAGGAAGTACGGAAGTCAGGGCAAGGCAATCCGCGGCTGCAGGTGAGGGAGTGTATATATATATATATGGATTTCAGAGGATAAATTTAGTCTGAAAATATTAATTAATAGAAATTATTTAGGTTTTGAACATTTTCAACAATTGTTAAATAAAGGAAAAGGATCAAATATTTATTGAGTGGCATGTGTGGGGAAAAAACAAACTGGGTTTCATGCCTCATTCAATTCTCACAAGTCTGTGAGACAGATATTACTTCTGTTATACAGATAAAGATATTGGATCTCAGAGAAATTTATTTCATTTACCCAAAGGCATACAAAAATGACAGTCGCTTTGGTGAGTGGTATATGGGAGTAGCATTTGGAGAGTAGCATCTGAGATCTTAAAAGCTTGTGAGCAGCCGTCTAGATATAACTATTGGTCTCTTCTCCTCTGGAGCAAAAGAAAAAGAAGGAAACCAAAGCTCAAAGAAGAAACTGCTTTATAGGACGAATAGCCCACATGAACCATGTCCTCATCTATCCTGAGACCAGAAGAACTAGGTGGTCCCCTGCTACCACTACCAACCGTTTTGACCAGGGACACAATAGATGTTTCCAGATAGAATAGGAGAAAAATGTGGAACAAAACTCAAATTCCTAAAAAAAGATTAGACTTACTGGACTGATAGAAACTAGAGGAACCCCTGAAACTATCATCCTAAGATACCCTTTTAACTTGGAACTGAAGCCGCTACCGGAGGTCCCCTTTCAGCCAAATAATAGATTAGATTATAAAATAAACAATACCACCTGTGGGCTCCCTTAAACAATCAACTACATGAGACCAAATGGTCAACATTTACCCAAAAGCAAAGATGAGAAGACAAGGAGGGTCAGGGAAACTAGATACACGGAAACAGAACAAACAGAATGGCAATAATGAGAATGTTGACACACTGCGAAAATTGTAACCAATGTCACAGAACGATTTGTATAAAATTGTTAAACGAGAACCTAATTTGCTGTGTAAACTTTTACCTAAAACACAATAAAACATTTTTAAAAAAAGACCTCCTCAGGTTAATATATTGACTTAAACTTTTCCAATAACTTAAACCTCAGGAGATCTGCTTTAAGAAGTACATGATCATGTTATATAATTAGGATATCAATTATTTTGTATATAAATAGGTGAGTACTTTGAAAATATTTCTGTGTACCTAAATATGTTTGGTTTCTTAAGCATTTCAAATATTCTCTTTTGCAATACTTTAATTACTGGCATACTTTATGAAAAATGATGTGCTAAGAAATGTTGCACTTTAATGCTAATCACATTGAAATATTCACATATTTTAATTAAATAGGCTTTAAAAAAATGTTAATAAGAAAAGGTAGAAGCTTCTAGTATGTTAATCTTTACCTTAGGTTTTTGTAATTATTTGATATTGATGTTTAAGAACGTATTTTATTTACTAGGTAGATACTGACACAGATTCATGTGTCAGAATGGTATACTGTCTTGTATTTGAAAAACTTGTAGCTTACATTTTCCTGATAATACCATTGTCTTTTTAACTTGAAAAGAAAAAAAAAAAAATCCAGGAGACATAAAATTTCTCCAGACTCTAATAGCCTCATTTGTGAGAAGATTGGTTTCATAGGGGAAGTGTTCTATTTTTGTTGATGTTTTATTTTTTCCTTTTTCTACAGCTCCCATATATTGTCCTACCCTATGGAACAGAAAGCAGAAAATTACGTAGCTTTATTGTGGCAAATGTCTGTATATTTTGTCCATCAATTGTTATGATATGCGGTGTTCACCATATCTTTATTGACTCAAAATCTCTATTAATATTTCTCCCTGTCTCCAGGTTTTGGCGTATTTATATCTAGGGAACTTTATATTTTGTATTCAACATCAGGTCTTATTTTATTGTTTCCTAGTATCAATTTCAAACAGAAAAACCACTGAAATAAGAGTTACTAAGACATTTATGTAAGTTTTTAAAAATTTTGTATCAATAATTCCTTACATAATGTTCCTTGATAGCCAACTTTAATGAATGTGTTACTTTGGTTTCTGGACAATTTTTTTTTTTTTTTTAACTCTTTGAAATTGGAAAATTTCATTTTAGAAATATATGACCTGTTTCAATTTTAAAAATAATAACAGTCATTGGTTTGAAGATATCTGCATAGTGTCTTAGAATCTATTATGAAGACCTACAAAGACATTTGAAAACATGGGGCAGAGATCAAGTAGATACATGAGACTAAATGGGCAGCTCCTGTCCCGAGGTGAGATGAGAAGGCAGGGAGTGTCAAGTGCTTGTTGAATGGACACGGGAAATCAGGGGTGGAAAGGAGGAGTGTGCTGTCAGAATATAGGGAGAGTAACTGGGGTCCCGTAACAGTGTATGTATAAATTTTTGTATGACAGAATAACTTGTACTGTAAACTTTCACTTAGAGTGCCACAATTTAAAAAAAAAGAAAATATGGGGCAGAGATACACAGAAATCAGGAATTTGTATTTTGTTTTGAGACGTCAGAGGTCCACAACTGAGTTATTCATTTTTCTCAGTACAGGAAGCCTACCGATGTTGCCTATACAAAACCCCTCTTTTAATTCATATTTTTCCTAACTTATTTTTCACCCTCACATTTTTAATATCTATATGTCCTGCTAGATTTTGTCTAGTCTGTTGTTTCTGACTCCTGCCTACTATTTCTGCTTAAATACAAATATATTTCAATTTACATATTAATTTCTCTAGTGATGGGCATTTAAGGTTTCTTCCCACAAATAGTTTGTAAACAGCATTGCAGTAAATATCCTTGATGACGTTGGTTTGAATACCTGTGTGAATATTTCTTCAGGATATAAATCCAGTATGAGATTATTGGGTTATAGAATATTTGAATATTAATTTCACTAAATACTGAACCTTTGCTCTGCTGAAAAGTTACAACAGCTTTTACTATTACCGGTCGAGGGTGAAGTTCTGTGTTTTGTAAAAATTATATGTTCCAAACCATACTTCATTGTTGTGTATAGTTGCATTTCCCTAAAGTTGAGCATCTCTTGATATATTTATTAGCCATCTGAAGTTTTCCCTTTTGTGATTAGCTTATTAATATTTTCTCATTTTTCTTTTGGATTTCCCATCATTTCCTTGATGAATGGCAGGAATCTCTTAAGTTTCCTTTATGTTATAATCCCTTAGCAGTGATGACATTGTAAATATCTTCCATGTTTCTCATCTGTCAACATTTCTGTGGTGTTTTTCAGTAAAAGC
This sequence comes from Trichechus manatus latirostris, assembly GCF_000243295.1. Taxonomy (NCBI): domain Eukaryota; kingdom Metazoa; phylum Chordata; class Mammalia; order Sirenia; family Trichechidae; genus Trichechus; species Trichechus manatus. Next base: position 3,556,880 of record NW_004443948.1, on the reverse strand, counting down.
AAGTCATTCATTTTAATCCAGTCAAATGCATCAATACCTTTTATTTTATGTTTGTGCTTAATCTTATTTAAGAAATAGTTTATATTACAAAGTCACAAAAACATTCATATGATTTTTTTTCTTTTATGATTATAAATTTCAAATTTAAATATTTAATCCATTTATTTAAATTTATTTACTTATTTATGTTAGGTGTGAGTTATGGATCCAGCTCTGGTTTTTTTTTCCACATAGTGGGCCAAGTGTCCTAACATCATTTAGTAAATTAATGCATCCTTTCTCCACTGATTGGTGATGAGTGTCCTATCACATTTAAGCACTGGTCTGTTGCTAGACTCTATATTCACTTCCTTTTCTATGAGGTTTTTCTTGTGGCTGTTTTAAAATACTTCAAATATTATGCCTTGTAATATCTTATAGTATATTTTCTCTTCTTTTGAAATATTACTTTGGCATTTGGAAATTACATTCTTTCTTTATCTATTTTAGAATTAGTATATTAAATAGTTTTACTTTTCCCCCCAAAATATGTTGGAATTGTTTATTGAAGTATTTTCTATACTGCATTTTTTTTTTTAAGGCTTAGTTGCTATTTTAAAAGGTAACTATTTTCATTTTCTCGGATGCAGACATTGAAATATCCTTTTTATTTGCATGAGCTGATCTTTTGTCTTGCAAAATTAGTTATCTTTTTTTAGTTATACTTTTTTGTTTTCTCGAGTTTTAATAAAGTCGACTTTATGATGTATAACTGATAATTATTTTTCTCCCTTTTTTGATCTTTAGACCTCTTATTTAGGTCTTATTTTCTTTCGTGTGGGAGTGTACTTTCAGGTTTAGTTTAGGAAGTAACTGCAATACTGATGAAAGCATTAATGATATAATTCTTCCTTTCTCTAAATCTGTTTTTTTTTTTTCCTTATTTTGTCCCAACTTTAAAAAAAATGCCTCTAAGAGCTCTTCATTAAGTATGATGTTTGCATTAGGTTTTGGTAGATGGCTGAAGTTATACTTATTTATCTGTTTATTAGGAGACCTGGTGGTGCAGTGGTCAAGTGCTCATCTGCTAACCAAAAGGTCAGCAGTTCAAATCCACCAGCCTCTCTTCAGGAGAAAGACGTGGCAGTCTGCTTCCGTAAAGATTACAGCCTTGGAAACCCTATGAGTCAATACCACCCTGTCCTATAGGGTTACTATGAGTTGGAATTGACTCAACAGCAATGAGTTTCTGGGCTTTATTTACTTATTACATATTCCCTCCATCTACTACAATGTAAAGTTTCCAAGAGCAGGGATAATTCTACCACTGCTGTATCCCCAGCAATTATAAAAATATATAGCACATAAAACCAAAAACCTAACCTGTTGCTGATGAATCGATTCTGATTCATAGCAACCCTATAGGACAGAGTAGAACTGCCCCATAGGGTTTCCAAGGAGTGTCTGGTGGTCAAACTGCTGACCTGTTGGTTAGCAGCCAAGCTCTTAACCACTGTGCCACCAGAGTTCCTATATGTCACATAGTGGGCACTTAATATTTTATAAATGAGTTAATAAATGAAAATAAAGAAATAATTAAATTAGAATTAACCCATTTAACTCTTTCCAGGTATGTTTTTAAAGGTTGATATCATATAGATAATAAGTTAATTGATTCCTTATTAGTATATCTTATGCTATGGCTTAGGCAAACACATGGGTAATCAAGTATATGAATCTCATTTATAACACAAAATAGCTCTTTTGGAAGTGTCCTAGTTTTCTTATTTGTTTTAACCAAGGATAAAATTTTTTTCCATAACTTTGACTATATGATGTCAAATTAGATTTAATTATCCATTAAAGTATGTAATTCCTAAGTTTTACTGTATATAGCACTGGCGTACAAATATTTTCACAAAGGAACAAAAACAAATAACCTGACATTAAATGAAGAAATAATTTCCAAAAAGAACTATTTTATAAACTCTTTGATAATGTGAACCTCAGAATCTAACATATATACTACTAAGTAACTTTTGAGAGAAACATCTGAGCTGGAGATATAAATTTGGGAGTCTTCAGCTTAAGAAAAAAAGTATTTAAAGCCATGACACTGAATGAGGTCACTGAGGAAATGCTGAGAGAGAGAAGAGATTCAAGGATGATGCCTTTGGGCATTCACCCTTCAGATTCTGGGAGACGAGGTGCAACCCACAAAGGGCATAGGCAAGAGCAGCCATTGGTATAGGAATAAAAGTAAGAGAGTGAGGAATCCAAGAAGCTAAGTGCTGCTATAACAGAAATACCACAAGTGCACAGCTTTAACAAACAGAAATTTTTCTCGCAGTCTAGTAGACTAGAAGTCCAAATTCAGGGCATCAGCTCCAGGGGAAGTCTTTCTCTCTCTGCTGGTTCTGGAGGAAGTTTCGTGTCATCAACCTTCTCCTGGACTAGGAGCTTCTGGACTAGGAGCTTCTCAGCACAGGTGTTCCCGGTGCTGCTTTCTTGGTGGCATGAGGTTCCCCTGTCTCTCTGCTCACTTCTCTCTTTTATATCTCAAAAGAGATTGACTTAAGACACAACCTAATGTTGTAGTTTGAGTCTTGCCTCATTAACATAACTGTCACTAATCCCACCTCATTACCATCATAGAGGTAGGATTTACAACACAGGAAAATCACATCAGATGACAAAATGGTGGACACTCACACAATACTGGGAATCATGGACTAGCCAAGTTGACACATTTTTGGGGGACACAATTCAATCCATAACAGAGGGAATGATCAGCTATGTCAAATAGTGCTAAGAGATCATTGAAGATGAGGACTGAGAATTGATTATTGGAGTTTTCAACACGAAGGTCATAGGTGACAAAAGCAATTTCAGATGAACAGTAGAACAAAAGCCTGATTGTAATGGGTTCAAGAGAGCCCAGGAAGAGAGAAATCAAAGACAGCTTGTGTGAACATTTTCAAGGAACTTTGCTTCAAATTAATTTATTATAACAGGAATGAGAGTGGACTATGGGAAAGAGAATGCTGAATTTAAATCCTGGCTCCACCACCACCTACTAGCTGTCTGACCTTGGACAAATGATTCATTCTATTTGTGCCTTGGTGTTCTCATCAATAAAATAAACTTTTCTCATAAGGTTATAGAGGAACCAAATGAATTAAATGAGTTAAAATATGTAAAGGTTGTAGAGTTGTGTCTACACGTAATTAATGCTATGTAATTTTCAACTATTATCATTCAATAGGAGCAGAGAAAGAGGCAGGAGATGAGGCAGGATGTGGGTAACAAAAAAAAAAGAATATTTAAATACCCGTTTGAATTCTGAGGAGAATGATCAAGTGGCAAGAAAAACTGGTGATGCAAGAGAGGAGGAAGAGTTGCTAGAGCAACGTTCTTGAGTGGGCTAGAGGGGATAGCGTCTAGTACTTAACTGAACAGGATTTGGCTTATCTAGAATACACAGCATTCTTCCATTATAGCAGGAGGGGAGGCAGAGTATGTGGAAACGCAGGATGTCAGTAAGTATTTGAATGGAGGGAGCTTCTGGACATCCTTTTCTGATTGCTTCTACTTTCTCAGTAAAATAGGAAGCAAAGTCATCACCTGTGGATAGGGAAGAAGTGTCCGATGCTTTCCTTCACATTTATGTCACTGTGATTACTGAGCATCAGAAATAATTAAAGCTTAGAAATAGGTCAAAATGTATTTCCTCCTCTAGCCAAACAATGAAATTTTGATTTGTAAAGGAAATAGAAAGTTTATCTTTACTTCCTTGCAGTCTGAGTTGAGATATGAGTCAGAACCAATTAATAAGTGAAAAAGGCAAGGGCAAAATCAAAATCCACAGATTGTGCCAGAGATAGATTTTACCACCTCAGCACATCTTTGACTTCCTTCAGCTGCCCAGTTGCTGATTATTTACATGATGCATCGCCTTCTTCATAAAGCCTCTATTTTATTTTTTTCTTCTGTGTTGCTATATTTTGGTTCATCCTTTTATTCCCGCTAAAATTCAGATTGGATACAAATATTTTAAGCAAATATATAGGACTAAAAGAGAGCAGACAGTCAAGATGAGAAATTCTAGTTATTTGTTTATTGTTTTAGGTTGTAATCCATTTGAGACAATATAAAATTTCATTTCATAAGAAATAAAAAAGAAATAAGTCCTTGTCAGTTGATAGAATTACACTAAGTTGAATTGCTGATAGTTTTGTGGAGTTTTTTGTCAATTAGTTTTGGCTTTTAAAATGTAGTATGTCCTTTTTTCCAAATTTAGAGATGGGTATAAATGCTGTTGAGTAATTTCTATGCAATGATCTACAAATTTTTTTTTTACTGTAAACTCTTATTACAAATTTTGAAATAATAGAAATGTGAATGGAGAAAGTTAATCAGTGGCATATAATACTTTTTGCATTGTTAAAAAATGACAAATTTTAAACATTGAAAATTGAAAGGAGCAGTTGAAGAAATTAAAATGGATGAGAGAGAACAAAAATGGTCTTTTAGACCATTGCTTTTAAGTAATTGTCAGTTTATGTGAAACAACATGTTGGGTTCTATGGAAAATCTAGGTAAGGAAGAACTGTATTTTAATTTTTTCTCTCTTTCTTTTGAATTTAACAATGCTCCCAGTTTCTGAGAAAAACTTCCAGAAGGAGCAGTCATGTCACACTATGACCCTGCCCACGGGCCACAGTATATTGTGTGATGAATAAAATGGACTGGGGCCAGTAAATCTCTTCCTTGGGATTTTTGGCTTGGAGACTAAGTGAGACACTCTGAGTTAAACTTGTCAGCCTGTGATCATAGGGTTTAAAGCTCTGAAGCTCTCCAAAGTCCAATTTCTACCACATCAGTTGGAGAACTGGAGGGAAGCAATCTAAAGGGAGACAAACATTCAGAGGAGATCCAGGAAAAGGTAAATTCATATTTGGAGAGATTGTTGGGGATTTTTTGGCTGATGTTTTTCTTTTCTGTACGTGACAACTGACTGCCACATTTTTCTCCCACAGAGTGGCTGCTGGATTCAAACCACCAATATTTTGGTTAGTAGCCGAGTGCTTAACCACTGCACCACCAGGGCTCCTAGTATCCGTTCCAAACCTTAAAAATGAAACCCATTGCCACTGAGTCGATTCCTACTCATAGTCACCCCACAGGGTTTCCAAGGAGCAGCTGGTGGATTCAAACCACAGACCTTGTGGTTAGCAGCCCAGCTTTTAACCACTGTGCAACCAGGGCCCCTTGTATGCATTAGAAGCTCTAATTCCAGTTATTCCTGAAGTCTATCCTAATCTCTGCCTGTAGGCTATGTGAGATATTTGAGCATACTTATAACACATTTTTTTTCCTTTGAAATCATTTCTAATTGCAACAAGGAAGTGCTTTTGAAAACATCTACCTTCAAGGAGATAAAAATCTAGCCAGAAGACAGATATGCAACTTCAAAGTAACTAAATCATTTCATTCTGCTCAGCATGGGGAAAGTAAGAAAGGTTTCACAGAAGTTCTAGAATTTACTAATTGTTCCCAATTAGATTTTTCAATTAAGCAGCTAACAACCAAGAAGATTATAAGACATGGTCTCTTTTTAAGAACCTAATAATTTGGTTGATAGAAAATAGCAACACCATAAAATAATTAGAACACAGTATAAAAACAAAATATATACTTATGATTAAATATGTGGTGCAGACTAATAATAATACAGAAAAAAGAGGTGGTTCTGAATTTGATAGAGAAGCTTCCGAGAGGCATGAAGCTCACATAACACCTGGAAGATTGTTCAGAACCCAGTTCATTCATTCACAACATTTCCTGGGTGATTGCTAATACAACTGAGGTGGTTATAGATGTTATGAATAAAGATCTTGCCTGGGAATGCTCTTAGTTTATTGGGGAAGATAATTCTGTAAGCAAATTAAATACTTAGAAATGAATATGGTCGCAACTCTTTTATGTCAATCACTTTGTGTATCATAGGCCCTTCACAGGAAATACAATTTCTCTCTTTCTTTAGGCCTTCTTTGCAAGAAAGACACTTATTCCCAAACTCCAGGAAATTCTTTAGTTCAAAGAAGCAAGTTAGTGCAGGTTGACTTCCAAAATCCATGCACAGAAAGAGTGAGAGTGAGAGATAGTGTGTGTGTGTGTGTGTGTGTGCGCGCGTGACAGAGGGAGAGAGAGAGAGAGAGAAAGGCAGAAAGTCTGATCAGTGTACCAGCACCAATGTTTGTGTGAAGCTTCAAGGTTTTCCTTCCGAAGTCTGGTTCTAGGGACACAAATAGATAGTTTCTGTGATATCTGTGTTGTCTTGGAACCCTGTCAATACTAAGTAGTATCCTACACTGGGCTCCAAGATTGTAATTTTTTAAAAATCACAATTAGTACACATCCGTTGCCTCTGAGGCAGGAAATGCCAGTGTGGCTGGGATTAGAAGTATCTTCAGTCTCAGCTGCAGCTTCCAGGCCTTGTGAGTCAATGGCACTCCCTCTTTTTTCCTGGTGAGGGTCCTTTAGGGCCCTCAGTCCCTTTTCTGGTTGGCGACACCATTCAGGTCACCCTAGCCCATCTCGAGAAGCATCCCTACTATGAATCTCAGGGAGAATTGTTCTATACTCCTTATACAAATTGGTCCTCAACTTCTCCCATTTCCAAGAGGTCCCAGGAAATAACAATTTTCATCACGACAGAAAGTGTTGCACATTTTCACAAGGAGATTGTGTATTGACTCACATTATATTTGCCTAAGTAAAATAGTTTTAATCATTTTCTCGCATAATAAAAAGTAAGTGTTCCAAGTAAGCCTGCTAGCATAAGCAAAGAATTTAGAAGCTGGCAAAAATTAAAATTCAACCTCATTACTCAACTGATTGCACAAATAATTGCCTCATAATGCACTTGATGTTATAATACTGATATTTACATTGCCCTAGAATGTAAGAAAGAGTGGCTACTTCTACTATATGTTGGGGAAAAAGGGTTGAGAGAATAGCAGTTCAGGAAAGGCTTCATAGGGGGGATATTTTAGCTAAGTATAAACTAAAAAATTACTGAGTAAAATCCATAATTATGAGTAGGAACATGCAAAAAAGGTGGAACAGAGCCAGGAAGGGATACAATTTATATCTGCCCCATAGATTTTCCTCCAATATTTCTTGAATGTTTTTTCCAGTTTAGTTTTCAAATTCACTACTAAGCAAACCATCTTCGAACATTCCAAATCCAAAACATATTTACGCATAAGTCATTTCTTCAAATTATCATCAGTTTTGTATATATCATCTTCTGTCCCCTCTTAAAGCTTCAGTTTCTCCTTAAATTTCGATCATCGATGCATTTTTCTAATTTCCCTGATCTGCATGTCTTGTAACTTTTACCGTTTTCTTCTTATTAGAACCTTTTTGGATAGGTCAAAGAATGCTGGCTTTCATCAATATGCAAAGTAATCACAAACATGCTTCTTTAAAACAGACTTAAAATTTCCTTCTCTAGTCACAGCTTCCCTCATCTGGTTTCCTGCTATCTTGTGAAACTGAAGATGGCTAAACTAGGATATGTAACATTCTCACTGGCTCTGTCTCTATTGACTTGACATTTTGGTTGTGTTTTCTTCATGGAAAAGCAAGTTGAAACCCTGGTTTCTCTGGCAAATTTCTTCTTTAAAACATGCAGAACCTCCACTTGAGTTTGTAAATAAAATACTAGGTATTTTATTCAGGAGTGTTTTTGTTTGCAAGAAAAAGGTATTTTGGGGGGTTACCACAAGGGATTTTATTATCACAATATTAGTGGAGTGGGCAGCTTCTCAGGCTGGCTAATCAAGTCCTCCCTTTTAGAATTTAGCAGAAGAAAGCATTGATGTCATGGGAATCCAGCACGCTGGAATCGGTTCATTATTCTGGATTCAAGACAATTCTTCATTCTAGTGTTCCATTCTAGTGTACCTGTCATCTTTTGTGTTTATTTCTGCAATGAGTTGCTGGCTTACTCACCTTTTACTAGACATTTTTCTCTACAGCATAGTTTCTTCTTCCTCTTGCTTTTTCACTTAGCCATAAGTTCTTCTAACTTGACATAATTCATGAACTCCCATGAATTGGGCTAACTCATGAACTTGAGCTAATTCGTGAGTTCTCACGAAGTCTATTTCGTGGTCTTTCTGTGCATTGTTTCATCTTCAGCTATTCCTGCCATTTATCCAGATCTCTCCAACTTCCTTCTGCTAAATTCTGAAAGCAAGGATTTGATTGGCCACCCTGGACCAGCTTCCCACTTCTACTTTAATTAATTATGTCTGGCTTCCCAGGGCTTACTCATTAACAAGGGCTTGGTTGGGGCAAGGGCCATGATATCTTATACACTGTGGGACATTATTTAGGGTCGAAAGTTTTGGGCAGTCTTCTGATGATCTATAGTGGCTGAGGGTTGAGTGTAAAATAGGGTAGGGAAGTTGTAAATAATTTTAAAAAGAAAGAACAGGTATTTTCATCTTAAATCTTAAATATATAGAATAGTTTAAACTACATGGAAACTATTTACGATAAACACTAGATACATTTAAAAGTATGTTTGTCAATTTCTCCTGTCTTCTCAGAATTTTCTGTCATCTATTTTGTCTAGTTTTCCTTTCCTACTTTCTGTTAATTAATATGTTCTGTGATTCTTTGTATACTAACATTAAAATCTAGGTTATAAAATCTTTAATTTTTCTGGCATTTTCTCCTTTCTCATCGCCTCTACCAGAAAAATTCAGCTGCATAAAAGTACTGAATAGTTTTATTTTCAATTGCTGAGTTAGTAGGAATTATTTTAAAATATTATATCGAGAAACCATTTGATACGTTCAGAATTGAGATTGAGTTTTCTAATAGCCAAATAGTGCAAGTTATTGAAACCCTAATGAATCACCTTGATATGTGATACCATGGTTACAGGAAATTTGGATGGCTCAGCCTAAGTAATCATAACAGTTATGTTATATTGCCCTCTGAATATTTTACTTTTAGGAATTCTTTGTAAGCAGACAACACACAATAGTTTTGACTTAACTGCTAAAGAAGATCGTATAGGATATCACAACATTGTGCCTGTGTGTAGATAGACTTGGAACTATAGTACCTCAGAGATGTGTGGGCTAGGGATGGCAGCCACTCTCATCATGGTAGAGCCATTCCATGAGAACTGAGACACTGAGATCCTGGGCTGGAGGGATGATGTGGATTCAGATTCTCCTTAGACATGGATTCTACATTTTACTGCTGGAATTCCTCAAGGGCCTATGCTTTTTCAGCACCCCTTCCTGTACATCCCCAAGTATTTCCCTGAAGAACTTTCGTTTATGTTATGGATGGCCCATGGTGAAGTTGAAAATATACTATCATATATTGGGGATGGTCTGGTCACTAATGGAGGGAAGAAGTTTAGCTGGTAAGGTGGTTTCTCCACTTCCATAAATTTATTGGAGAATCTTCAATTGTGAACTTGACGAAGGCTTGACACCAAATAGTCTTTGTTCTTAACATCAATGACCCTGAAATGTAGCTTATATTTTTCTTCTGTCAAATCTTCCAGTTTTAAGATTCCAAATGTTTACAAGAGGCATTTATATCAAATTCTGGTAAAAAATCTGGAAGTTTTATTTTATTTTGCTTAAAGATGAAAATGTGAAGAGACTTCTAGCATATGTTACAGATATTAAAGTATATTATAAAATTACAGTAATTAAAAAAGTGGGATACTGATCTCTGATCAAAGAATAAAAATCCCTGATATAAACCAAAGTTTATACATACATACTAATAGACAATGTGCTGAGGTAAATAATATTGTGGAAACTTATTTAACTATTTGTTGAAGAAAATTGTTAGATCTTTACATCACTCATATAAATACATTTCTGATGAATTTAAGGTTTAAATGTAAGACAGTATAATAAGAGTACAGGAAGAACATATGCACAGTATATTTTGGAGGAAAAAGTCACAGCACAGCACGTGCAGAAATAATAAAGAAAATGTTTAATAGGTTCTTAATGTTTAAACCATAATACTTTAAAATATACATAAAATTTTATGCACATATATGTGCCATTTTGACTTATGGAAACTCTGTATGTGCTGAGCAGAAATGCTCCATAGGGTGTGTAAGGCTGCAATCTTTCGGAAGCAAATCATCAGGCCTGTCTTCTGAGGTGCCTCTGGGTAAGTTCGAACTGCAAACCTTTTGGCTAGGAGTTGAGTGCTTAATTGTTTGCACCACACAGAGACTCCTATCTCTCTCACTCCTTTCTCTCTCTATCTACCTATCTATCTTTCTCTATCTCTATTTCCAGAAAGAAATGCAGCAAAATGTCAATGATTGTTCTCTCTTAATGATGGGCTAACTTTTTTTTCATTCGGCTTATTCCTATTTTCTAATTTTCTACAATTAATGAATCATATTTAATAAAATTGATGTCAGCAGAAAAAGAATACGCTAATAGGACGTATTAGTATTTTGCATATAGAAGCACTGAAAGATTTTCCACACAAAAAAGGATTATTTGTAGCTTTATATTTAAATTGTCTCGTAAGCATACATAGGTTTTCTTTCAACCTTCATCCATCAATTCAGTTCAACAAAGAATCCAGTTTTAATCCACAGAAATCTTCCATTGATGCCACTTTAGTGATGATACATTTTACTACAGAATCTATGATTAAAGTGATATCTAATAATGTCTAACAATATCTAGTGTATTTTCTTTGTAAATTTCATTGCCCACAGAGTAATTTTAAACAATTCTAATAGCAGCTTTGTATCCATCATTCAGCTTAAGTTTACAGAGGGAAGAGGCCTTTAAAGGAAGTGTGATATCACTTTACTCTTGACCCTTTGAAACTATGATTGTAAAAAGGCTTTCCTTGCCTTGTTCTAGCTCAAATGCACAGTAAGTAGTAATAAGATAGACTCAATTACATGATACAAGCAATACATGCAATTTTCTGTCTGAATTCCAGTACCCCTGTACTATTGGGCTGATATTCTTTCTGCCTTTTGTTTCCTTGCCTTAAGAAAAAGTTTCTTAAGATTTTTGATACCACACCAATCAGGAAATCTAGTAATGTTACTATAAAATTAAATGTATGATAAATAGAGGAGCCCTGGTGGCACAATGGTTAAGCGCTAGGCCACTAACTGAAAGGTCGGGGGTTCAAACCCATCAGCCACTCTGGAGGAGAAAGATGTGACAGTCTGTTTCTGTAAAGACTTACAGCCTTGGAAACCCTATGGGGCAGTTCTATTCTGTCCTATAGGATCACTATGAGTCGGAATCGACTCAACGGCAACAGGTCGGGTTTTGGTATCATAAATATGATCTGTATTTGGAGTAGAAGAAATTTTAAGATGTGAGTATTTCTGCTACTCTGCTGATTCCAGGCAGGATTTCAATATTGCTAATATGAATATTCAGGTATCATTAGCATTTTTATATATGGGACAGTTTCCTTTTGGTCAAACTATATCCATCATATGATACTTTAGACCTTCTTTCTAATTTGTTAGAGCAAAAAGTCAGCATCTTTACTAAAATGTGAGTTGGTAGATTTAAAAGAAGATAGTTCAAACACCATTTCCTATGTGCCTACATATTCTAAAGGAGAATTTTAATTATCTTTAATTTGACAAAAAAAAAAAAAAAACAGAATAATGAATTCTTTCAAGACTCTTAAAAGAATTTGAAAACAATATAAACTATATCCTTTTTGATTTTTAAAAAAAATTAATTCCAAACAATATGTTCCAGCATGTGGTATCCAAAAGCATTGCTATGGAATTGACATTTCAAAGAGAACCTTCTCCAAGGAAACAATTTGATCTTGCAAACATTTTTTTTTTTTTTCCTTGAGGAGAATTCTAAGCACTACCCTATATGCTAACCTGATTACATCTAGATTTTTCCCTGCTCCCATTCACGTTTCTAGGCTCTGTGATTGTCTGCAACTTAAGCATAAAATTCCATTTTGCTTTGTGCCCCTACAGGCTTTCATTTAGTTATTAATGCTGAGGATAGTGGTTTCTATTATAATTTTGTACTTCCAGAATCTTAATGCTTTCTTAATACATATTCATTGATGATGTCTAAGGTATTTGGAGTAGAAAATTGGGGAAACTTATTTAACTATTTGTTAAAGAAAATTGTTAGATTTAGATTGTTAGATTTTCTTCTGAAAATACTATTTCCTCCTTGGTGGATCTCTTTCAGCTAAAATCAAGGCAGGCTTGGAATTCTCTGAATGGCAAAATCTTATTTGGTTATTTTTCTTTATTACCAGACTTCTTAAATTTAGTGTGCTCGTCTCTTTTTCTGTGCTATTTTTGTTGTTGTTGTTGTTGCTGTTCCAGCTCTTCGCATTGTCTGTTTCAGGGTATCTGTCAAAGCCTTTCTGGACTAGTTGTACTTTCCACTGCCTTGATAGTCATGCTGGTCTCATCACTGCACACATGCAGATGCCGTAGAACCTAGTATGTAATGTGTGTGTGTGGACTGTACACACACCTTAATTAGGTAATCCTAATCTGTTTCGGCAACCCTAAACTGTTCGCCTCAGCCAAGAGGTTGATCTACACTTCCTGTGTAGTAACTGTTCTTATGTATGACTAACTTGGACGGGTAGGAGGAGACAAGTTACAACTTAAATGGTAGGTGATAGAGTAAAGAGAAAGCTATTTAGGCATAAAACCCGTATCTATCAATGGCTAGAGGAATTTAGGTCAGTAAAAGATACTTAACACAAGCCTTTTTAGCATTCTCATTTTTCAAACATTCTTAATATGTGAGTTGAAGAAGTATGTTTATTAGGCGTAGTATGTAGAGGAAGATGTAGTAATGTCAAGAGTCTATCCCTAGAAGGTAAGTCTTATGCACCAGGTATTTTCCAGGTATTCTATGTAAAGAGGAGGCTGGTAAGATACCATTTAAGTGTCACCTCTACTATGACTTGATTATTCCTGTGTATCTGAACTGTTCAGGAGAAAGCCAAAAGGTTTAGGTCTTGTGCTTATCAATTCCCCATCCTGTCTTCTCTGCCATCTCACTTCACTTCTAGCATCATGTCTATACCACCTTGGTCCATCTCCTCCAAGGTTATTAGAGCAAAAGCTGCATGTTATATATTTCTGCTTTATTTATTCTTAAGCCACATTAATTAGAAGCAGGGTTCTAATTATTATTTTTACCTAATTTATCTTGTTTATGAGACAACATTTACTAACACCAGAAGGTAAACCAGTCTAGTTGTCAAATCAGCAATGCTTTCTCATTATGGCTTTTGCCATTCATAAACAAGCAACCTTGTTTGCCTTTCCTCATTTCTCAAGAAGCTGAAGTCACAAAGGCAATTTTAAGGCACTCCTCATACATTCCTTAGTGTTGAAGAATTCTTTTTTTAGGATTTTGGTTTTGGTGTTATGGGTAAAATTTACTGGTTTATGTTTTAATTGATATTTAGCCTTCTTATTCAGGGATATAAGCCAATCAAAGTTGTGTTTGTTGAGGTTGTACCTATAAAATTTTTGCTTTTGTTTGTGCTTCAGATTTGAAGGATATCTGGCCTACCCTTTAAAAATCCAGCTAATATTAAAGAATGATACTACACCTAATCCTCACTTATCAACTATCTCCTTATCTGATATTTCACATTTATGGCAATAGTGAAAAATCTGCTATCCAACTATTTTGAGCATTAACGATGTACGTCTGGCAGGAATGAACGCTGAGGTACAAGGCAGGAATAACACTGGCTGTGAGGGTTAAGGTTGCATGTCAGCTTGGCTGGGCCATGGTTCTCAGTGGTTTGGCAGTTATGTAATGATGTAATTTGGTTGTTATGTAATGATGTAATTTGGAAGTTATGTAATGATGTAGTCATCCTTCATTTTGTGATCTGGTGTGGTCATCCTTCATTTTTGCATAGTGACAATTTTTGCATAATGACCTGGTCTTTGGAACCTAACCATGTCAATAAATGAGAAGTAGACATAATAATAAAATTATCACCTAGAGCTACCTGAAATAAAGTGCCCTTTGAAATCTAGGTATTGTGGGCCCATGGTGGTAGTGAAGAATTCAAGGAGAATTCAAGGATGATAGGTTGGGAATCAGATACTTCTAATGGGAATGGGTAGTTTAACAGAAGAGATGATGAGCTTAACTTCATAAATTCTCAGCTTTTACTTAGCAATCTTCATGTTATTATCGTTGTTGTTATTGTGTGCTGTCGAGTCAATTCTGATTCATAGTGACCCTATATGACAGAGTAGAACAGCAACATAGGTTTTCCTGGGCTGTAATATTTACGAAAGCAGATCACCAGGTCTTTTCTCCCGTAGAGTGGCTAGTGGGTTCAAACTGTCGACCTTTCAATGATACTAACCATTGTGGCTCCTCCCATGTTATTATTAGGGTTTCATCATTATTATTTTAATATATTTTTAATATTTTATATTGACATGTAATGATTATTAAATTACTATGGAAAAGTTTTTAAAAAGATGTTTCAAAAACTTCTGTCAGTACAGAGTTATATAAAACCTATCTCTTTGAGGCTTTTTTGAATAATCTCTTAAGATGAAAGTCAAAAAGGTGACCTGAAAAATGAGTAGCAAATATCTTGTGATATTTACTTCTTAAGCGCACCTCAATCAGTGCCATGTGGACACTATATAATGCACAACTGTAATAAGATTTTCTATCTGTTCCTTCAGCCCAAAGTAAATTAGCAGCAAACAGAAGGGGAAACAGGTAGCTCTGGGTAGAATTAGCAACAATCACATCAAAAGTGACAAGTAACAACCTCACAAAGACAGAGGTGAGAGAAAATTAAAAATTGGGACAGAATTGCTAATCTACACAGTACAAATTATTGCTCCTTAACTGATCATGTGAAAACATTAAGAAATGTGTTCAGTATCCTCATTTTGAAAATACATCAAAGGTCGTGAAGTGTTTTATAACGATTTTAATTCAACATAGATAAAATACAAAAAAAGTGGGCTCTAAATTATATATGCCCCAATTATTTAGAAAATTTCATTTGTATAGGATATCTTAAAATTCCTTATTGATGAAATAATATTGAATTTTAAAGGTGAACTATGTGATAAAAAAATAAAGATTGAAGAATGGTTAGTTAAAGCATAGTCATTTCAATTCTTAATTCAGTTAACTCAGTTTTTCACCTTCTGCCTCTTCCTCCTTGGATAGTATCTAAGTTCCCAGTGGGGTAGGGCTTCTTACATATAGTAATGGCATCACAGGGAGATGATTGTCCTTCTGTTGTTGTCTCTTCTCATAGGTATTTGAGAGATTTACATTGTCCTACTAATTCTTGAAACTTGTCATCCCTCCACACTGGTGTGTCTGATGAGGTATCTGAATCCCATTTGCTTTATACCAGAATGGCTTATGCTGCTTTCTGCCATACCATGTCCTTACCACAACTATGAAACTCCTTTATGTGCATTTGATTATAATAATCATGGGAAGAGCCTAATGCTCTTCCTCACTGCACCAAAGACACAGAAAAATTGGTGGGTTTCTCAGGCCCTCTCAGTCTAAACTCACCATTTCTATTTCCATAGATGCAACTGAAACTTGCTCAAGGCCACCCTCTCTTAGGACTTCAGAAGTCTACTCTTAGATACTGTCTTAGGCTGGGTTCTCTAGAGAAGTAAAGCCAGTGAAAGTGAAGCGTAAGTATATATATATAGAGAGAGAGGGAGTACTCTAGTGGTGTAGTCATGCTATGGTTGCTAACCAAAAGGTTGGCATTTCAAATCCACCAGCAGTTTCTTGGAAACCCTATGGGGCAGTTCGACTCTGTCCTATAGGGTCACTATGAGTCAGAATCGACTCAACAGCAACAAGTTTGGTTTCTTTGGTTTGGATATACAGATATAGATATTGATATATGTGTGTATATATAGATATAGATCTGTAGAGAGAGAGATTTATCTCAAGGAAATGGCTCATGCAGTTGTAGAGGTTGGCAAGTCCCACGTCCATGGGTCAAGTGTCAGGCTGGAGGCTTCTTCTGACTTATGTAGCTGCAGGGGCTGATGGACCCAAGATCAGCAGGTCAGATGGCAGGCTGCTGGTTCACAGGCTGTGGAGGCTGACAAATCCAAGGTCGGCAGGCTGCTGTCACAAGTCCCATCTGAACCAGAGATCAGATGATGATGAGCTGGATGCAGGATCTGGAGCAAGTAAAAGCCAGTGAGCTTTGCCAAAACGTCCATATATGTTGGATGCAGGCCATATCCCTGAGGAAACTCCCCTTACAATTAATTGGCGGATCACACCAGATCACATCATGGAAGTGATTAGATTATATCACAAAATGGAGGATAAATACATCATTACGTAACTAACAAATCACATCATTACATAACCATCAAACTACTTCATTACATAACTGCCATACCACTGAGAACTGTGGCCCAGCCAAGTTGACAGATAACCTTAACCATCACAGATACTAAATACCAAACCTGAGTTTCTCCTCCTTTGAAGCTAAGCACAGTTAGTTGGATGATTAGTCTCTTGGGTCCTTTCTTAGAAACATTCACAAGCATCTAATGCTCCTTTAAAAAAAAAAAAAAATTATACTCCCTTTCTTCCACTCTAAATAGTCTCTCTCCTTCTCTGTCTATAAAGGGAGGGGGAAAAATCTCTATTTGTCCCAATTTTTTTTTTGTCTTAAATATGGAGGTAAATGTGTCTTAAATGTAATTTTGATATTAAATGCAAAGAATGCAATGATGAATTTACTGGATCCTTTTGTGACAGCTCATCCTTGGGTCAGTGGCAGTTTCATATCTGTTAATGTAAACGGAGATACAGGATTAAACGAAAGAAGAAGGGTGGAAGAATGAGAAAGCAGAGCGTATTTGACATCTGCTAATACTTTATGATAGCCATTCTGTCGCGTGTGTAAACTGATATCACCAAAAGGGAAATGCAAATGTTACGAAGGATTTTATTTTGAAGTGAATATCTTCTCTGGTACATGTTAAAGCATCAAAAAATATTAAAATGAAACCTAAGAAACATTCCGAAACAGAATATTGACTGTTCTTCCATAGTAAAGAGACTCATCAGAGATCTATTTCTTTTTCCCTTGAATGAACATTTTTCTTTTTCTCATTAGTACTCTAAAGACAAAGTTTAAGAGTAAAATTTAATTCTGCTTGCTATAAAATGAAATTAACTCAACAGCTGAGTTCACATATCCCCAGAGAAGAAAACTCCAGACAGGATTTACAAGTATGTTGACTGATTTGCCAATCCACTTTTGATTCACTAAATAAATTGACTGCTCCTCCAGCTATAATTATTTTTCAGAATACAAATTCCATTTCCCTTCTGCATATGTATTATCTCCATTTGCAGTGTTCAAATAGAATGTTACTATTAGACGTACATACATCTCAGAATAAGGAAGTTTTCAGCATTAAACTGGGCAAACCAGTTCCAAGTTTTTAAAGATATAAACTGATCTTTTGAAATATTTAAGGACAAATAAATTTAGTTGGTACCTGGAAAATGAAAACATCAACCCTTTACCTTATGAAAGTCTAACTGCTGTATTGATGATAAAGACTTTTTTCCCCCACAAAGTTACCTGTACTCTGAAGGTCCATAGCTACAGTTGTTCATTAGTCCCCATTCTCTCTCATCTACACAAGGATATCCATCCAGAAATTCTCTCCTCTCTCACCTGTATAATTTTATTTTGTTTTTTTGGAATCATTCCAATCAGAAAACCAACATGGTACAATTTCTCTTAAATATAAAACTCTACAGTTTCCTCCAGCCATCAACCTAACTCCCAGCTTCCCTTTACAAAAAGATCCTTGAACATTCTGTGTTTTCTATCTGCAATTACTCTTCTCCCATTCTCTCTCTAGCCCATTCCATTTAGACATTACCTTCCATCATCCAATTAGACTTCTTTCAAAAAGACCAACGATGACCCCACATGAAGAAGAAATTCAATGATCAGTTCTCAGTCTTCACCTTGCTTGACCTATCAGTATGATTTTTTTTAAATAGATCACTTTATCTTCCTGTTCCACTTTCTTTAGTTGTTTTTCCAGGATCCTACACTTCCTTGGTTTCCCTGTTCCCTCTCTAGCTTATCCTTCTCAGTCTATTTGATTACTCCTCTTCACATTCTCAGCTTTTAAATATTAAGTGCTTCAGGGCTCAGTTTTGGGCCTCTTCTCTTTCTATACCTATTCTTTAGGTCACTGGTCCTCAAACTTTAGCTTCGTTAGTATTACCTGAAGGACTTGCAAAAGCACAGATTGCTGGGCTCCACCCTTGGAGTTTGGGATCAATAGGTCAGGGACGGGATCCTAGAATTTACATTTCTAAGAAGTACCCAAGTGATGTCAATACTACTGGTCCTGGGACTACGCTTTGAGCAACACTGCCTTAGTGATTTCATGTAGGTCATTGTTTTAAATGCCAACTGTATGCTCAAAAACCAAAATCTGTTGTCATCAAGTTGATTCCAACTCATGACTACCTCATTTGTTACAGAGTAGAAATGTTTTCAATAGGGTTTCTCTGCTGTAATGTTTATGGAAGCAGATCATTAGGCCTTTCTTCTGTGGCACAGCTGGGTGGGCTTGAACCACCAACCTTTAGGCTAGCCTCCAATCCCAACCGCTTGCACCATCCAGGGACTTCTAATTATATACTCAAATTTTCTATTTGTATATCTGAAGACAAGAGCTCTCTCCTAAAGTCCAGACTCATATATTCAACTACCTAATTGACTCCTCCACTTGAATGTCTAGTATTCATCTCAAACTTAATGTGCCCTAAACTGAGCTACTGATATTCCCCACAAACCTGCTCCTCTAGAATTCTTTGCTATCTTTGTAAATGACAGTTCCACTCTTCCAATAGTCAAGTGAAAAGCCTTGGAAAAATACTTCAATCCTTTCTTTATTTTACACTGCATATTTAATCCACTTGCAAATTTTATCAGCTATTTCTTGTATCTACAGCTAGAATTTTATTTCTCATCACTTCTTGTATTATCATTCACGTCCAAAGCACCATCATCTTTCACCTTGATTATTATAATTGCTTTCAAACTAGTTTCCTTTCTTCAGCTCTTGCTATTCCTTGTGCTACCCAGTCTATTCTTCACAAATTATGCCAATCCTCTGTCGCAAACCCTTAAATTGCTTCCCTTCTCAGAGTCAAAGTCATTACAATGACCCTAGAGCGCGCACAATCCCACCCCCGACATGTTTTCCTACAGCTTGAATCCTTTTACTCACTCCAGTCTAGCCACACAGCGATTCATTGTTTTTTGAATCTATCACTTTTATGTTCTGCCGTGTACTATTTCCCTATGCCAAGTAATTATCACCATTGAAAACATCAAGTGTTTTACTAATTTGTTTATTTTGTCTCTAGAATGAGAGCCTTGTGAGACAAGGGATATTTTTAATTTATTTTTGCTCATCACGGTATCCTCAGAGTTCAGATTAATAACTTCACGTAGTAGACTCTCAATCAAAAAATATTTGTTATAATAAAAAATGCATAATAGATAACAAAAAGGTCAAGTCGGTGGTGTCAAAAGGAATTGGAATTTCTCTTCCTTCTTTGAAAGATAGTGTTGCAAAATGGTTAAAAGTATGGAATTTGGATCCAGACTGCCTGGGTTAGCACCCTGTTGTATCACTTATTTGACCGGAGGTTATTTAATGACTCTGGGCCTCAATAGACTCATCTGTAAAAAGGGGACAACAACAGTGCCTACCTCACAAAGGCTCAATTACTATTAAACAAATTAATATTTATATGAAACACTTTAATGAGTTCTGGAACAAAGCAAGTTCTATATAAGCTCTTTTTGCCCTTCAGAGGCAGACTTACTGGTACAAAATAATTTAAAAGATTTGCCCTTTCCCACATAGAAAATGGAGTGACTATTAAGGTTGGCATAGCATATTTTTATTTCCATACTAACTCTGACACATCAGAAAACAACAAATGTCCCTTTGCTCGATACCAGGCTCCACTGGCATCGAAACAAGGATGAGAGCCTTGCTAATTGACATAATATCTTTTCTTCTATATGTATTTACACTGTGTTGTCACAGGGTCATTATGAGTAGGAATTGACTCAGCAGCAGTGGGTTTGGTTTTTTGGTTTGGTAATTAGAAAGACTGATTTTTTGGGGGGGTGGCGATATAATAGACTTAATAAAGAAACTGGAAGATCTAGAAATCAGTTTGGCGTTACAGGGGCATGGTGTAGGGAAACCTCAATCTTATGCCCTGCTCCATCAGGGAACCACTGCCCATCAAACTCAGTGTTTCTCAACTCAAGATATACATTAGAATCATAAAGGAAGCTCTTAAAAATGCCCCATAACAATCAAATAGAAGTCTTTGTTGGTCTGAGACATCCACCACCACCACCACCACCAGTTGCCCTCCAGTCAGCTTCAACTCATGGCAACCCCATACATGTCACAAGAGAATTGTGCTCTATAGGGTTTTCAATGGCTGATTTTTCAGAGGTAGATTACTAGGCCTTTCTTCTGAGGCACCTCTGGGTGGACTCTAACCTCCAACCTATCGGTTATCAGCTGAGTGCATTAACTGTTTATACCACCCAGAGTCCCATCTGAGGCATAGGTACTTTCAAAAAGTTCTCTAGGTGATTCGAATGCATATCTAAGTTTGAGAACCACTGAGTGAGAAAAGCCTCATGGCTGCTAACTGCTGCCACTGGCTGCTGGTTTTGCATTGGAATAGGGGAGGGTATGGTAAATAATTTATTAAAGATATCCTTTCCATTAAGTAGAACTGGAATTTTCCATTATTGCAGGAACTAGGCAGGGCTATAGCATTTTAAATGAGGTAACCTGAAGAAATACATAATTGGCTAAGGGTAGAGGACATGATATTTGAACCTGAAGCTTGGAGTGAGGAAAATGCCCATTGGAAGAACTTATCTTAGTGAATAGTCTTTTTAGACTCAAGGGAAAGTCTAAGTAGCTGAATATTTAAGTTTCCTCCTACATGTAGTCACCATTTGAACCTATGCTATTTCTTCAGTCAAAAATTTATATGTGCCTGCAGAGTCTGGGTGATGCAAACAGTTTGTGCTTGACAACTGCATGGTTTAAAATCAGGAAAGGTGTGTATCAGAGTTGTATCTTTTCACCATACTTACTGAATCTGCATGCTAAGCAAATAATCCGAGAAGCTGGACTCTATGAAGAAGAACCCAGCATCAGGATGGAGGAACACTCATTAACAACCTGTGATATGCAGATGACACAACCTTGCTTGCTGAAAGTGAAGAGGACTTGAAGCACTTACTGATTAAGATCAAAGACTACAGCTTTCAGTATGAATTGCACCCCAACATGAAGAAAACAAAAATCCTCACAACTGAACCAATAAGCAACATCATGATGAACGGAGAAAATATTAAAGTTGTCAAGGATTTCATTTTACTTGGATCCACAAACAATGCCTATGGAAACAGCAGTTAAGAAATCAAATGACTTATTTAACTGGGCAAATCTGCTGCAAAAGATCTCTTTAAAGCATTTAAAAGCAAAGATGTCACTTTGGGGACTAAGGCGCGCTTGACCCAAGTCATTGTATTTTCAATCGCCTCATACTCGTGTAAAAGCTGGACAGTGAATATGGAAGGTGGAAGAATTGATGCCGTTGAATTATGGTGCTGGCGAAGAATATTGAATATACCATGGACTGCCAGAAGAACAGATCTGTATTGGAAGAAGTACAGCCAGAATGTTCCTTAGAAGCAAGGATGGTGAGACTTCGTCTCGCATACTTTGGACATGTTATCAGGGGGACTAGTCCCTGGAGAAGGGCATCATGCTTGTTAAAGTAGAGGGTTGGCAAAAAAGAGAAAGGCCCTCAACGAGATGGATTGACACAGTGGCTACAACAATGGACTCAAGCATAACAACGACTGTCAGGATGGCGCAGGATCAGGCAGTGTTTTGTTTTATTGTACATAGGGTCGCTATGAGTCAGAACCCACTAGACAGCAGCTAACCACAACAATGCTAACCTAAAGCTTGGTGGTTCAGACTCACTCCATGATGAAGCAGAAGAAAGGCCTGGAGGTCTACCTCCGTAATGATTATAGCCAAGAAACCCCTATGCAGTAGTTATACTCTGTAACACATGGCGTTGCCATGAGTTGGAATCAGCTCAATGGCAACTGATTTGGTTTTGGTTTTTCAGAATCTCAATCCTGGCAAGGGAAAGGGTGTCTGTGTAATGCTAGCTCATTTCTGGACCCAGGAAAAACAAGAGATAGAGAAGAAGTAATGCCAAACCTGTCTATCACTCTCACCTATGTTACGGAGATATTCTCACTTGGAAGGGGGAAGAAAAGATCACTGCAAATACATGAGTTTCATACATTTAAGATTTGTTCAAAATTATTTTGCCCATAAAATGAAAAAAACAATGGAATGAATCAGATATGACTTTTAAAATTATATTAATAAGTCAAAAAAGACATATATCCAGTATACTTTCTTAGGCTGCTTTAAGTTTACACATTTCCTTATTTTTATTTATTATTTTTTTAAATTGTGCTTTAGGTGAAAGTTTACAGAGCAAATTAGTTTCCCATTCTATAGTTTGTACATAAAGTGTTTCATGACCTTGGTTTCATTCCTCACAATGTGTCAGCACTCTCCCCATTTCCTCCCTTGTTTTCCCATTGTCTTTTGTTCTGAATATCTACCACTTCCTGCCTTCTCATCTTTTATTTGATTGTTCTAAGGAGTACGTTCCCCTCGGGTGTTATTGTTTATCTTCTGTGCTTGTCTATTGTTTGGCTGAAAGCTTGAGTTCCAGATCAGCAGGGCCATAGTCTCGGGAGTTCCTCCAGTCTATGTCAGACCAGCAAGCCTGGTCTTTTTTGTGAATTTGATTTTATTGTTCTACAATTTTCTCCCACTCTGTCCAGGACCCTCTGTTGTGGTTCCAGTCAGAGCAGCTGGTAGTAGTAGATAGGCACCATCTATTCTTCTGGTCTCGGAGTCATATAGGCTGTGGTTCATGTGGTCCATTAGTCCTTTGGACTAATTGCTCCCTTGAGTTTTTGGTCTCCTTCACTTTCCCTCACTCTGGTTGGGAAGAGACCAATAAGTGTATCTTAGATGGCCACTCGCAAGCTTTTAATACCCCAGACACTTCTCACCAAATTATGATGCGGGACATTGACTTTATATATTATGTTGTGCCAATTGATGTAAATGTCCCCCGAGTCTGAGTTCTTTATCTTCTAGCCTAGAAACTTCATGCCTCGAGGTGTCTGGTTATGTCTGAGAGGTTTCCCTGACTTGACCCCTTGTGTGCTCTACATGAGCCACACCTACATTCATGTATGTAGAAATATCCACCACCAAACCTATATTTGCTGGTGGATATGTTCCCTTACATCCTCTCACACCTCTTGGCATATCTGTCTACCTATCTGTGCATTCATAAATTGTTGTTTGTTAATACTATTGCTGCAGGATTGTCTAAGCTATAGTAGTTACCATAGATGCCCTTTATCGTTATGTTCCTCTCACATTTCCTTATTTTTAAGAAAGAATTAACCAGATGCAGTTAGCACTACATCATCATAATGAAACAAGCTGATGCATTGTTTTCAATGGGTTAAAGATTCTTGAAGTACTTGTCATAGGATGGGCAATCAAAGACTATCTCCTGCTCCACTCCCCCTCTTTTCCTCCCATTTTTCTGTAAGAAACCTGGACCTTAGTTAATTCAAACTTGACATTATTTCTATGGGAGGTCTTTAGCGGAGACATAATCTAGTGATTACAATTCACTTAACTTATTCCTATTTTACTCCTACAGATTAGTTTTTTTTTTTTAAATCAAAATCCTCTCAATGAACATATGTAACTGCCTTATCTTTATCGTTCACAAAATTAAGTCCATCTTAAGGCACCTTAAAATCACCTTTTTTCCTTCAACACTGAGAGACACTTTTTCACTCTTTTTTTTTTTTTGTCATTAACTACAACTGTGAGAATGCTTAATACATATTAAAATTTCTCATGATGGGTTTCAATACCATCCATTAAATTACAATATTGGAAGAAGTTATTTTTTCTCCATAATGATCTTACACTGTGCTCAGTTATTTTAATTTATTTAGAGGCAAATTTATAGACTCGTCCTGAAAGAAACCAGGTAGTTTCTTTAGTGACAAATGGTTCCCTGGTGCAAGCATTCGTGGGAGCATTGCTGCAGCAGCCATGAATTTATTAATAGTGTCTTACAAGCCCTGTCCCATAGTCATGGTAACCATCTGATGTTACCTCTCTTGGGCACGGAAGATTATTATGAGATTATAAAGTCCCAGTTGCTTCAATAAAAACAGATCACTCTAGGCATCAGTTTATCACTCACCTGTCAGCTATTATGTGATGTTCATTTCAGTGTTTCGGTTTCTGATAGGCATAAATATCCTCTGGCAATCTTTCTCTCTTCCTTTTATTCTTTGTCAAAAGACTGTTCACAGTTTTCGGTTGGATTAATAAGTCATTGTTCTCACTAATATCTTCATGTGCATTTTATAAAGTTTTCATGAACTTCCATTTTATTTCCAGTGTTACTGGAGATACTCTAGGAGCTATAAAAAAAGAGTTTCATCTAGAGAAAATATAGTTTTAGTCATCTTTCAGTACAATTTATATGGACTTTAAAAGCCAACATTAGCTTATAGAAATTGGTAGTTTTTCACACTCCTCCACCTCAGGAAAGTTAAGATTAACTGATGCATCGCTTGTTTATAGTTCCATACAGGCAAATGTTTCTGAATTTATCTGTGAATCATAGCCAAGGCATTTTAACAGCTCTCCATACATATATAAATCCTCCATTGGTGTTGCCAATTTTACCATTAGTGATTAAGTCCTTGGGTCATTCCCTTTCTAAAGCCTACCTTTTCGAAGACTTCACTTACGATGGGTAGAGATAAAATCAAGCACCTAACTTCTTAGTGAACATACATTTGATCAGATAATATCGCCTGGTATCGTGAGAGATTCTAGGCTCATGAGGCTCTTTGAGGCTATGAAAAAGGAAAATGGGGTTAGAAATAAGAGACTGAGAATTTTGCATTCAAAATTCCCCTACATGAAAATATTGCCAAAAATTGACCTTTTTCTTGGTCACATTTCCTCCCTAATGGGTTGTAAAAATATCTTCTTGGAAACAAGTCTGGTGTCTTTATAGGTTCCCAGGTTCAGTACAAATATAGTCTACTGGGAAAGAATGACCTAGACATCTGTGGAATACAAATGGTGACAAGAAGAATAAGCAGCACATTTCCTGGCCAATGAATAATCAGATATGAGCTGTTTCTCTGCATTAAACTGATAAGATTTAAACAAGGTACATTAGGCCCGGGACTACATTCTCTGAGTTGTACACTGCATAATAATTGGCCTTCTTAAGGCATATTCTGTGGTATACCTTGTTAAGTTGCATCTGTAAAATACAGTATTATATATAAATTATATAATAAATATATAAGTAAATATATTACAAAATATCATAATTAAAGAACACAGCACACACAAACTTGGCAGACTCAAATTCACTTTGATGTGATCAGGCTTCTCTGTTTGACAAGAAATGCTTTATCTTAACCATTACAGAAGGGTTAATCTGTGTTCCATTCAGTATAGAGTATAGAGTATCTGAGTGTATTATTCTGGTACCTTAGATTCATTCACATAAATTATTGCCCTAGACAAGTGAACAGAGGAAAAAAAAAAAAAAAGAACAGCACATAGTACATGTACAGACTGCAGAGATGGTGATTAAGCGTGATATAGTGATGGGCATGCAGAAGAGGTGACCTTGTAACACCAAAATAGACAACTATCAGGAGATAGACTAGAAATAGTCCTACCATCTGGAAGGCAAAGAACTATCTTCACCATGAGGATCTCCAAGGAGATCTTCTTATGAAACAAAATTAATATCAATTTAAGATATTTGAACAGTCTAAGATTGAAGGCACTAAAAGAAAAAGTATTAAAATACTACCAATTTTTATTTCAATAAATGGAAGTAAAATTGCACAATTCATTTAATGCTTCACTGTGATGACAACATGTCAATCAACAACACATCTTGGGAGTCTGGTGAGGAGTCGGGACAGGGCAAACAGGCATTCACTCTAGTGAATCGATAATTTGATCAATAACAAAAAATCCAGATTTTTCAAATTGTATGCTGTAGTTATATGTTGTTATTAGCTGCCATCCAGTCACCCCTAACTCATGGCAATTCCATGCACAATGGAATAAAAATCTTCCTGATCCTGAGCCATTCCTGTGATCGGCTGAGAATCTGATTGCTGTTATCCGTAAGATTTTCATTGGCTGGTTTTCGGCAGTAGATTGACCGGCCTTTCTTCCTAAGCAAAGCTTAGGCAGGTCTAAGAAACTTTAAAATGTTCATGAATTTGGGCTCACTGATGACAATATCCTACTTTTATCAGTGACTCAATCATGTGTTTTATAAACAGAACAAGAATGCGTGATTCTTTCTTAAATATGTTAGTGAGGTAGGCTCACCAAACATCTAAATGTTTGGTAACAATTAAAAAAAAAATTACTGTACTAGAAAATTCACAGATACTACCTATTTATTTGTAAAACTCTGCTCATATATAGATAATTTCTTTCCCTGACCATCTTCTTTCCCAATTTCAGTGAAAGAAATATTTTGAGCTGTTATTCTGAGAAAAAAGCCCAAAACTCAATGCCATCGAGTCAATTCTGACTCATAGCAACCCTATAGGACAGAGTAGAAGTGCTCCATAGGGTTTCCAAGGAGTGGCTCATGGATTCAAACTGCCGACCTTTTGGTTAGCAGCTGAGCTCTTAACCACTGCGCCACTAGGGCTCCATTCTGAAAAGACTTATTTAAGAATAACAGAACTATTATATTGGTCAAATCTTCAGAAATAAGGTTGGGATTTGGAGATAACTTGATCAACTGCTAGTGTTTCAATATTGCATTTTTGATTATGTGAACCATAGTGATAACCAGTACTACGGGTTGGGTTTTCTTGTAATGGACCCTTAGATGGAGATTAGGTAGGCAGAAAAACCTTATTCAGAAGTACTTTTAAGATCAACACTAGTGGAAGTGAAGGGAAAGGAAGGCATCAGGACTGGGCCAAGAACTTAAACTCTAATGGTATCATAGCAAAGGCCTCAGCAGAACCAATAGAGAGTTCTGAAGCTAAGATGACCCTTCACTGAGAACTTGAATTGGGGCAAGGAGGTCAGGCCTTTAGACCGGCACCTCCATCAGTTATCGGATGTAGGCTGTTCTGGGAAGAATGATGTGACTTGAACAAGGTAGATCTTCTCAGTTGAGGAAATCTTCATAGAAGACTAACACCTGAGGCTGTTGCTGGCTGCACTCTCAGCAGCTGGGATGGAGGGTGGGAGTTACGTCCTTCATTCCTGAAGGGAATTATAGGTGATGCATCAAAGCATCTAGCAGACCCAGAGTATGAAATGTTATTAAGAAATAATTTTATAAGTTGTTATTAGCTGCCGTTGAGCTGACTGTGACTCATGGTGACCTTATGTACAATAGAATGAAATGTTACCGAGTCCTGCGTCAATCTGATAATTATCTGCATGTCTGAGTCCATCTTTGTGTCTGTTGTGCCAATCCATCTCATTGAGTGCCTCCCACGCCCTTGTTGGCCTTATGCTTCACCGGACATGATATTGTTCTCTAGCAAATGATTTCTCCTGATGACATGTCCAAAGCAAGTGATTCCGAGAGTGTTTTGTTGTGATTTATAAGGTTTTCATTAGCTAATTTTCTGAAGTAGATTGCCAGGCCTTTCTTCCTAGTCTGTCTTAGTCTGTAAGTTCTGCTAAAACCTGTCCACCCTGGGTGATCCTGCTGCTTTTTGAAATACTGGTGGCAGAGCTTCAGCATCATAGCATTACACAAGCCACCACAGTACAACAAACTAACAGTCAGGTGGTGGAATTTAATAAGAGAGTGAATTTATTACATAAGCTGTCTGTAGGAATTCCAGTATTACTGAAATATATGAAATAGCATATTTAATGATGTTGCAGCTGGAAATGCTGTTAGAAGGAGAGACTATCAGTTACTATGAAACTGCAAGTAACAAAACATCCAATTCAAACTGGCTTAAACATTAAGAAAATATAGTAACTCATGTACCTGAAAATATAGATATAAGGTGGTGTTCAGGACTAACTTAACCTTGCAGCCCCAACTCCATTTTTCTGTGCTTCCCTTGGCTCCATCCTTCTTAGTGGGGGCACTTGTATCTGTATGTCTGTAACAGTGTTAGTCTCACATCTACCCATAAAATCATCTTGTGGGAGAATGTCTCTTACTAAAGCTTATGGTCAATAGTGAAGGGTTGGGATTTTACCTTAAGCACCATGAATGCCATCAAGAGTTTTTCTTTCAAACTACACTTTAAGTAGACAGAAGAGTCTTATAACTAGATTAAATTTAATCCTTGTTACCCAGATGTATATTTTATGTTATAAGTGTCCTGAAATTTGAGACTGTTCAGGTACAACTCTTACCATTATTCATGTTTATCAGGAACTTGTTAAACACACCAACAACCAAAATATTATCCTTAGACTCTCTAGAAATAGAAGAAAGGGAACAGTTTACTCATGAAGTTCATTTTTAAATAAACTACATTTATAAAACACTATCCTATGAATTATAATTCTTGTCACATTTCCATTTAATCAACTATATAATCACTTAACTAGAGCAGCAAAACAAAATGAGAGAAAATGTATACTTTAGAAGAGAGACAAAAATTCATCAGTTTCTGGATTAAAAGAAGAAACTTATTAAATACCAACAACAAAGAAACTATAATTAAACTATTTAGAAATAAAAATACAATAGAAACCATTTGCTAATTAGATTCACACTTATCCAATGTACATTGATTTTAAAAAAAAGTTGAAGAATTTTCCATTTTAGCAATTGTAAAATCACTTAAATCATAGCAATAAAACCAAGCAAGAAAAGTTTAAATTTTTTTTAGAAGAAAAACAAAATACATTTTTACTGCATTTCTGGATTATTTTAATGGACTTGTTAACAATCACAAAAATACTATAAATATACTATATGCAAATAGAATTAAATGGAAATAATTATATTATAAGCTTCTTGTTGAAATAATCTAGTTATAAAAATTATCCCAAGAATTATTATTCCATCAGTTATCAATTTGAGCCAATGTATTATTACTTAATTAATAGCAATAAAGTGAAAAGAGAGAAAATCAAAATAACTTTAGTAAAGAAAGGAAAAAAAAAAATCTTACTATTGTTCTGGATCCAGTGAGTTCTAAAGAGTAGGCTCATTGGAAGAGGGGATAAACATGAAGAGTGACTCACTTCTGTTTTCCAACAATGTGGACAAAAAAATCAAATCCAGCACTTGATGTAGGGATATTTTTGTTGCCAGTGAGAATGCAATAGGACAGGAAATTTCTTGGTAGACAGGATTCCTGGGGAGGTTCATCATTGCTTTCCGGAAAAGAAAGGACAGGCTTCCCTTCTCAGGAACTGTGCCCTGGACCTATACTAACATATCACCTCTTAAGGGAGGATGAAGTGAATTAAAACAACCTGGGCCAGTGACATTCAGGTGGGAGGATGGAATTAAAAGAAAAGTCCCAGGGTCTTTCAGTACAAGGAACATCAGGACAATCTCTGTCTATTGTTGAGCAGATGCTGTATCACGATGGACTTGGCCTGATGGAGGGATCCTTCTCCAGGAGTCATGAGCCTGTTGGGTGGTATCTGGTCCCGACTGGGCACCTGACCCTGGCTCCACCACCTACAGCCTGATAGTTCTCCTTTCTCAGGAATCTGTTCAACCAGAGGATTCTGGGTGATTCTCTCAGGCTTCTGCCTAATGTCATACTTGAAACATCTGAGACTTAAGAATGCCCTTTGAAATATTTACATTTAAATTTTTCCTAAAGTAAGATTTGTCTTAAATTTGCATTTATTTGTCTTAGATTATCAAGGTTTTCTCAACCATCAGCACTCTCAACCTGTTATCATTAGCTTTTCTCTTACAGGAAGCAAGCTGACATTGGTCAATGCCAGTGGTTATTTTCAATTTTTTTAGAAAAATATTTCACAGGTTTCGAACTCTTCCCATGCTTGGTTGATCTATTCTACTGCTTTGGAAATATTCTCCTCTTTTTGTGGTAAGTGTTCTCCAAATTGAATATCTAGTGAAAATTCATTTATTTCCCTCAGTGAAGTTCAGGAAGAATTGGAAGTTTCTCCTGGAATTTTTACCTCTTACTTTCTGTGTTTTTTTGGGACTGCAGCAAAGCTTTCTCAGTTGGGATACTATTAATATGATCTTGAACTGCGTTGATTATCTTATCTTTTTCAGTTAATTTGTGTACATTTGGCTTCCTTTCTCTTTAAGAGTTTTTAAGTAAATGCATTAGTTTCGTACTGCTGCTATAAAAAATTACCACAAACTTAGTGGCTTAAAACAACAGAAATTTATTATCTTACAGTTCTGGAAGTCAGAAATCAGAGATCAGTTTCACTGGGGTAAAATCAAGGTGTTGGCAGTACTGCCTTCCTTCTTGAGGCCATTGCCAAGAATCCATTTCTCGTCTTTTCCAGCTTCTAAACGCTGCCTACATTTCTTGGCTTGTGGCCATATTACTCTCTGTCATCCATTTCCTTTTCTGACTCTGACCCTTTTGCCTCCCTCTTATAAGGGTCCTTGTGATTACATTAAGGTCCCTGGGTAGTGCAAACATTTTGCATTGGACTACTACACTGATGGTTGACAGTTTAAGAAAGGCCTGGCAATCTGCTTCTGTAAAGATTACAGCCAAGGAAACTGTATGGAGCAGGTCTACTCTTTAACACATGTGGTCATTATGAGTCAGAATCGACTCAACAGCAACAGGTTTGGTTTTTTGGTGATTACGTTGGGCCCATCTGAATAATTCAGCATAATCTTCCTATCTCAAGATCCTTGATTTAATTACATTTTTATAATCCCTTTTGCCAGATATGGAGCCCTTGGTGGCACAGTGGTTAAGAGCTATGGCAGCTAACCAAAAGGTCACCAGTTCAAATCCACCAGCTGCTCCCTGGAAACCCTAGGGGGCAGTTCTACTCTGTCCTATAGCGTCCCTATGAGTCAGAATTGACTCGATGGTGACAGATTTGGTTTTTTGGTTTCGCCAGATACGGTAGTCCTGAATTCTGGAGATTAAGATGTAGACATTATTGGGGGCCCACTATTCAGTCTGCCACAATAAGTATTTTACTCAGCCTCATCAATCAGTTTCTTCAAAACTTCTCTTTAGAGGTCTCCATTTTCTGATGCATTTGTTATGTCGGATTCCAGGTTTCCACCATCCATGTTGTCTTCTCCAAGATGACAGGATTCAGATTATTCATCTTCAGCATGTGTTCGCCTAGAAACTTGATCTGACTTTGTCTTTTAAAACTTGTTTTCTATACCACTTTAAGTTCAGTCACTCTTATTTTCTATTCTACTTCTTATGAAAGCAATTTTATCCTTGCCTGAAGATCAGAATTTTATCCTAAGTATTTTTTAGTGCTGTCTGAGGTTGTTCTTCATTCTTCTGCTGTATTTTGAAGAGTGTTTTGGTTGCAGCTTCTTGAAATTGGCAGTGTTTTGATGCATCTTTCGAAAACTGAACGTTTTTTTGTTAGTGTGCTGTCAACACAACTTGTTCTAAACATTTAGATTTCTGTTTCTCTTCTTTAAGTTCTCCTGTACAGGTCTTTTTAATTCCATGTAAAGAGCTCTCTGGGTTTTTATCCATTGCTTCTAGTTTTTGTATTTCCCAGGTGTTCTCAAGCCTGGCTTCAATTAACATTGATTCAAGGCCTTCAAATCTCCTTATATGAGTCAAGCATCTAAAAGATTTGCTCTATTGACTTAAAAGGAGTAGAAACTCCAGTGGCCAGTTTTTGTCTCCAACTGCATAAAGTGTAATCATAATGGTTAGAAATTCTACATCCTATTATAAAAATACCACTATTTTCCACAGCAGTCTGCAGGGATCTGGGCCTGGTCTAAGGTCCCCTGTCAGTGTTGCCATCACCTGATTTAGTGTCTCCAGAACCAGAATTTTACAGAGTATTGCAGCATCACTGGACTCTGTATGGCCACAGAGGTCATAGCTGAGTGGCATCAGGTTGTCAGAAACCTGCTTGCTAGTATAGGCTACAGATACTCTTGTGGGCATTCTGACCAGAACTATACCAGTGCCTGGTATCCCAGGCAGACCTCAGTGGAGTTGGGGTGTAGGGGAGACAAGTACAGTAGAACAGAAACTCCCAAACTTGACAAACATAGACAGGGATAATAGCACATGGCACAGGGGTTGGGGGAGGGGAAGGTATAGGCTAGGCTACTGCATGCTAGAGAAAATGACATGGCACTCTGGCCATACAAACCTTTCTTGTTGCCCCAAGGATTCAGGGAATCAATGCATAGTCACATTTGTAACCCATTTAGGGGTCACTGGTTGGGAAGTTCCATGATGCCTCCATTTGCAAGCCCTAAAACCTGGTCAGTGTTCCATCTTCTCTTGAAAAAGCTTTTCATTTTGTTGCCTGAGGCTTCATCCCATGCACAAAGATCACAGAAACCTTGCAACTATTAGTGTCCATCTTTGGTTTGTATTTGGTTGATCTTGAATGTGTGTGGGGAGCAGTGCAGGATGAAAGGGGTCCTACAAAGTGTTTAACCACTGCTGTGCTGGAGCAGGCTTGTATTAGCTGGCAAGAGTTGATCGTGCATCTCTTCCTAACTCCAGGTTAGAGTTCCTATGGATTGCTTGAAATTGTCCGTGGTGGGAGTATTTACACCATGGAAATTGGCAAATATCAAAAATCAAGGTTTTTTTTTTTTTTCTGGAGAGATGGTTTTTAATCATTTATGGGAACATCACTGCCTCAGAACCTCTAAGTTTCAGCTATATTCTTCATCTGACCCAGCCTTAGGCCACTCACCCTCATGCCTTTGCTCTGTTCACTCTGATCAACACCATGGTGGCCACAAGGCAAGCCCAGTGGCTTTTGTCTCTGGGCTTCCTTCCACAGGATGAGCACAGTAGAAGTTCTAGTTCATGTTCACATAGACCTAAGGGAAACTCAGTGGTACTTTTTCTTGCCGTCTCTCTACCTGAACATGCCTCATATTCACTTCTATTCACTGAAGTTTTCCCAGAGTGGTATTGTCTTTCCCGCAAGAGTCTGTCTCCTCTCAGAGTTCAAAACAGAAGGTAAAAACAAAAGGACTTTTGCTTTTGCCTTTATTTTTCTTGAGTTTTTATTTCTTTTTTCTGTCTGTCATTCCTACGTTTAATCCAGGTGATGGGAAGAGGAATGCTATGCCTCCTCCATCTATGTGCACTTGCCTTCTCTTGCCACTTGCCCTTTCCTTTTCTCTATATTTCTTTCTATAGCCTCTCCCTTCTAAACCAGAGGCAGCGTTCACCTTCAGCTTTCTGCGATTTCAGTTACTCCGCATCATCTGTCTTGACCTTTCTTTATCTCACCTACACAACTTATATAAGATGTCAAAATGCTGAGTCAACCAGTTCTAATCTTAACATACAAAGCGAGTTTTTAGAATTTGGAATAAGGTATACCATGGACTCAATGGAGTGAGCTTTGAAACTTAGAGCTCATCAGTGACTTCTTTTTTTTCTTAGGCAGCATTTGCCTTCTCTTTCTCTGAGTTGAGAAATTTCATGGTTTTGCTTTATGGTAGAATGGCTGAAGACTAACATAGTTTATAAGAGAATTAAAAACATACAGGTTTAATATTTTAAAAAATGTTATTTCTGTTGTGATTGTATTATTGAATTAAAAAACTGTCTATAACACTCTTCCTCAACAAAATACCAGAAATGTATGTGAATTTTATATAATCTTACTTTTAAAAGTACTAAACATACCACTTTTTTACACATTCTTATGTTTGTTTCTAAATATTTAAATTTAAAAATATGAAATGAATTCTGAATGTCCTAGAAATGTCAAAAAGTAAAATAATGGAAAATACAGATTAAAAGTATCACTTTATCAAAGTAATCTATTGTATTATGGAAAACATTTGTCTACAAAATAACCAGTGAATACATTATATTGTAAATACTGTTCACTGTAGGTGTATTTTTTAATATGTTACTTATATAATGTGGCTAAGACTCCAAAAATGATGGAAAAAAACCAAAAAAACTGGTCTTAGCTCATGATTAAAATATATAAATGAAAGGAAAGCTGATAATAAAGTATGTGTAATACATTGAGTGGAGTCCCTGGGTGGTGCAAATGGTTCACACACTCAGCTGCTAACCAGAAGAAAGTCTTGGTGATCAACTTCTAAAAAAGTAGCCAACAAAAACCCTATAGAGCACGGTTCTACTCTGACATACATGGGGTCATCTTGAGTCGGAATTGACTTGTTGCCAGGTGGTTTGGTTTGGTTTTGGTAATACATTGAGTACTCCTACTTGATTGTTAAATTTTGAACTAGCCACAGGTGTTGTTCTTCCCCAACACTCCCCAACCAGGCCAATTGATGAGAGGAATTTCAGAATAATTTCTCATTCCACTTCTGCGATGCCTTCACAATGATCTTTTCAAATTGTCACTCTGATCATGCCATGAGAATGATGCCTTGGCAATTAATATTGTATTCCAAGTCTCTTTACAATCACCCCAAACTCACTTATCTCATTTTCATTTTCTGTGTGTACTCTAGTCCTGACATACTGAGCTAGCTCTTACACATGACAGTTGTAAGCTGTTTAGCTGGTTACTTGAGCCGTACCCCACAATGCCAAGATCATCAAGGTGCATTTCAGACATAAACCTCAGCCCAGATTTCTACTACGTGTCTTTCTACAAACATAGGGGTGGAAATCTGACCCAAGTACAACCAATCAGATGCTTCTAGAAATTTTGATTTGAGTTTAAGAGCCTAGGTCAGTCTGTGCTCCAGATTGCAGGAAGCACAAACCTGAGGACTATAAAATAAGCAACTTGCAACTACCTGTGGTCAGAGAAGTTGAAAGAGCTAGTCTTCAGAAACATGATGAAGATGTAGCAAAGCATTAGAGACAAGAGACAGCATTTACATGTATCTGTCATTAGACCCAGTGCCTTGTTCACTGTTCTGTTTTTCTGCCTTTGGACTTTGTGACACTCCTCTAATTCCTCAAAACATATTCTTCCTGTTTTAAGGCTAGTTTTGGATGATTTCTACTACTTGGAACCCTAAAATCTTCACAAATATATATCCTGACCTGGAATTAAGGATGAAGAAGAAGTTGACAATTTTGAAAGATACATACATTTCATGTGTCCAAAGATTAACCCAAAAACCCATTACTGTCAAGTCTATTCCAACTCATAGTGACCCTACAGGATGGAGTAGAACTGCCCCATAGGGTTTCCAAGGAGCAGCTGGTGGATTTGAACTGCTGACTTTTGGTTAGCAGTTGGACTCTTAACCACTGTGACATCAGGGCTCTGTCTAAAAATTACTCTACTAAAAATGTTTGATTGAATTACATAATGATTATCTCCAAAATGTTTCAGGAATGTCTCCATTTTCAAATAATCTGTTTCAATCCTCATGACTGTATTGATGTGTGCAGATTATTATTATTATTATTTTTAACGTAAACTGTCACTGGGAATTGATTTGTCATTCCCCAGCTTCCCTTCCATGCAGCTGTGGCATGTGACTAGTTTTTGCCAAATGAATATAAACAGAAATGCTGTGCATCATTTTCAGGGTATGAACTATATGTAGTAAATGGGATTTCCCATGTTCTATTTTCCTATATGCCTGGCTATATGCAGAGGACCTCTAGAAATTAGGGTTGACAGAGCCACAAAATTGCAACTGCCTGGGTTCCTGTCTCACCATACGCAAGACCACCTGCTGACCAGGAATGCATGTATTCAACTAATACCTGAGAAGTGCATGCCTATTACATGAAATATAAGAGAATGCAAATGTGGGTATCTACTTGTTATTACTAAACTCACTAGATTCTAGGCTCCACAGTGACTAGAATGCTGTGAGTCCACAATAAATATTGGGTGATGTAGTGTATGAAATCACTAAACTAAAACTAAATATTTGTGTACTTGTCTTAGAGGAGTAAATACTTTATACATCAATGCATAGTAAAAGGAATTACAATGATCTTTTCATGATCCCAAGTATATCTTAAGTGAAGGATAACCCTTACTTAATAAAGAGCCTTGGTGGCGCAATGCTTAAGAGCTCAGCTGCTAACCAGAAGATTGGCAGTTCAAACCCACCCAGAAGCTCTGAGGGAGACAGACCCAGCAATCAGCTCCTGTAAAGATTACTGCCTAGAAAACCCTATGGGGCAGTTCTACTCTGTCACATGGAGTTGCTATGAGTCAGAATCGACTCAGTGGCACCCAAAGACAACAATAGGAAGGTATGCAGTGAGAAAGCAGGACTAGAGAAGTGTAATTTTGTGGGGGAAGAGAAAGTCCCAAACAACTAAACAACTTATTCTACAACCTTGCTGCAACTATGCTATTAGAGATTGATGATTTTTCGTTAAGGCTTTGCCCCATGAAAAGGCATATTATCAGATTTTAACACCTGAATGTATAACCTAATTTATCATGGCTTTAGAATGTGGCTTTCTGCTTTTAAAAATGGCAGTGAAAACTGATATCGTTTTTGGGGAAAAGAAAATGAGGGACTGGAAAATGGAGTTCTTCCCTTGTTAGGCTGGCTTGTCCTTTGTAGAGCGCCACCTAAGTGGAATCTGAGGGGTTGATAGTTCTGATATTTGTAGAATAGAAACAAACAAACAACAACAAAAAAGTTGTTGTCAACTACCACTCACCGTGACGACATGTGTGTCAGAGTAGAACTATGCTCCATAGAGTTTTCAGTGGCTGACTTTTCAGAAGTTGATCACCAGGCCTATATGGGTAGATCAAACCACCAATCTTTTGGCTAGTAGCAAGTGCATTAACCATTTGCACCACCCAGGGGCTCCATCTGTAGAGTAGAAAGGCTTTTAAAATGAAAGACAATAATAATAATAAAATTAAAGGTGGGAGAATGATGAAGGCAAACTTGAATTCTTTATAATTCCTAGATATGGCCTAATTTTTAATCCCTCAGAATAAGTCCTCTAATATATTTATTTTAAATTAAAAAAATAATAAACTCTTTAGGTACTTTCTAAATTAAACTTAAGGAAACTTTTTACATATTCCTTAAAAATTGAAGGACTTAAGTTCAAATATACAGTTGACAAGTAGCATTTTATGTTGAACCGGACACAGTTCACTTAAAGAAATGTAAAATATTCTTCAAGTTTTTCTAGTTTTCTAAATTTTCATACATACTTAAAACAATATCCTTACTTTTTTTTAATTGTGGTGAAAATATATACACCAAAACATTCATTAACACAACTTCCACATTTACAATTTGATGACATTGATTACATGTTTCATGTTGTACCACCATTATCGCTATCCTTCTCCAAAATATTCCATAACCATTAACATAAACTCCATGTCCCTCCCAATTCTGGTAACCATTAATAATCTTTGGTTCCTATGTATTTGCTTATTTCAATATAAGTGAGATCATACAGTATTTGTCTTTTTTTGATTGATTCATTTCACTTAGTATAATATTTTCAAGGTTCATCCCTGTTGTGGCATGCCTCAGAACTTCATTTCCCTTTATAACTGCATAATATTCTATTGTATGAATATACCATATTTTATTTATCCATTTATCTGTTGATGGACATTTTAGTTGTTTCCAACTTTTGGCTATTGTGAAAAATGCTGTAATTAACATTGGTGTATGCTTTCTGTTTGGGTTGCTGCCTTCACTACTTCTGGGTATACACGTAGGATTGAGATTACTGGGTCATATTGTAATTCTATGTTCAACTTTTTGAGGAACTGGCAAAACTGTTTTCCACAGTGGCTCTACCATTTTACATTCCCAGCAGCAATGGATGAGGGTTTACTTAAGTTTTATCAATACTTCATGTACACTTAAATGTCTATTGTATAAAATATTTTATAAACTTTCAGTTAATTAAGGTTTTAATTGCAAAAACACATCACTGTATTTAGGATTTTGAGTACAGATTTTCCTTTTCTCCCTGAGGGTCAATTGAAGAAAGAAATAATTTTTAAATCAAAACCGGTGAAAGCAGAAAGAGAATTTGTGGATGTTTTAGGCACCGGCATAAGTCCTTTCAATATCTTTTGCCATTGGTGTAAATATGGATTTCTTATGTAGAGACCAAAAATAAAACTGGCAGCCTAAAATAATCTAGGAGCAAGAAATAATAGCTATCAAATATAGCAAAAAATAGTATCTACCAAGTCTATCAATTAGAACATAATCAAATGATATAAGTAAGAATTAAATAAGTTAATTTTGTACTTGTTTTGAGAACGGGAACCCACCAAATCAACAAAATGGTTGGGTAAAAGAAGTTTTTATTTTTAGTTGGATATATAATCCAAGACACATATAGTTATGACACAACTATTTTTTCATATATTGTCTTTTTCTTCTAATCTTCATTGAATATTGGGAACTGATGTCCAGGCCACTTATTATTTCTCCATCATTAATGAATTATATACATTCTTGCATACATCTTGCTCATGATTTGGAAAAATGAAATCAAAATGAACACAAAAAATACTGGGTTTCATATATTGTCCCTCTTTGTTCAATCTTTTTTGAGCAAGTGGTCATAATTTAGGTCTTGACAGAGTAGCCATTAATAAATCCTTGGAAAGAATAATAAATATAATAGTATTTGGATTGTCACATTAGCTCTGTCATTGACTTCCCCTGTGACAGTAGTCAAGAAGTTTAATCTCTCTGGTCCCAGGTTTTCCATCTTATAGTGGAAATAATTTTTCTGCCCTATCTCAAGGGTTGTTATAAAACTAAAAAGAGTTAGTGGTACATAAAAACACTTTGAACGTAACTTTTTTTTTTCACCCATTATGCTTTGAGATTTGGAGTGGATACACTTCCCACTTTCTTTCTTTCATGAAAATGTCTCAGGAGTGTATAAAGAGAGGAGAAAGATAAAAAGCAAGAGCTCATATCTCATGTAAGACATCACCTATTCACCAGAAGAGGGGAAAATATCTCTTCAAATACAACGTGTTGAAAGGCTCTTCTTAAAAGTTCTATTTAGAATACCATCTGGTCCCAACATGCTTCATAAAACAAGGAGAGGATGATGAGGTACGGCACATCTATAATCCTCTCCCTGAGTGAAGGAATGTTTGCCATAATACCCGCTAATGGACAGCAAAATGATGAACAGCAAGCGGGACCCAGTCCATTAGGCAATGCCACCAAAATATTAACGGGGACCTGATTAGTAGCGTATAAAAGACTTAGCATGCTTATGATGATCAGCATGCAGACAACATCCCAAGTACCTAGTAATCCAGTCTGAAATAATAGGGTCAAAGAAAAGCGGCAGAGCTGGAAGAGTGAGCAGATTGCTGGACTGAACCAGCGTGACGAGAGCCAAAACTATAATACCAAAAATTCCTGGAACTGTTAGCGTTGTGCTACCTGAGTTAAACAGAGATGATGCCAATATGCCCAAGTATACTTTTTGAAATTGGAATGATATTTTGGTTAGAAATAATTTTAAAAATAGGTAAAATTAATTATCCTGAGGAATCCTGAGGCGCCCTGGTGGTTAAAGCCCGGGCTGCTAACGAAAAGGTCAGCAGTTCGAACTCACCAGCCTCTCCATGGTAGAAAGCTGTGACAGTCTGCTTCCGTAAAGATTTACGGTCTTGAAAACCCTGTGGGGCAGTTCTACTCTGTTCTGTAGGGTTTCTATGAGTTGGAATCTACTCCATAGCAGCGGGTTTTTTGGTTTGGAGGAATCATGTTAGCTTAATCCTCCCTTTAAGGGAATACATTCTATAAGAGAAAATGTAATTTATCAGCTAGTATTGGGGTTTATCTCACTACTCAAAACTCTTCAAGTGGACAAAGGCCATATTATGACAAGATGTCAGACTACTTTTTTGATATGTTTCTCATATCAAAATAGTGACGTTATTACTTCTTGTTTCTTGTCAATAACTACAAATTAAATTGAACTCTTTAACAACAGCGGACTCTGGATTGTTGTATCCTCTAAATCCTTTGGGAAGATCTTCTGTCTTTCCACTCACTGTAATACCCAGGGCTATTGTAGACAACGTTTATAAGAGCATGTGCAAGTACACGCACATACACACACATACATGCACAGTAAAACTCGGAACAACCTAGAATGAATCTTAAATTTTGAGATTATTGTGAACCTCCAGGGAAGGCTGGTTAATTTCTAAATCATAAGTGGCAGAATCATTTAATACTCAAAGATAGTACTTTTCCTTGATCCATTCTGTAATTAAAAGCAACTGGAGGGATTGAATGAGGATTGGAACACTTTGTGGAACACTCAGATATAGCATTCAGGGCAAGGTATCAGAAGAGAGAGAGAGGGTAGTAATGATAAATATCTTCATTTGCAGCAAAAAGTCACATAGCAAAGATTTGCAAGTAAAAAGGAGTACAGTGATTTATACTTTTTTTTTTTTTTTTTGACAATGTGCAAGCGAACAAAGGAATGCAAACAGCTAGAGAGCTGAAATGTGTCAGACAGCTACCTCATTAGACCTGGGTAAAGAATTTTCTCTAACAACATGACAAGTTATTTCTTCACTGAGTTGGAGAGGGCAAGGGGGAGAAATATATTTAAGTTGAATATGATTAGAAAGAAGGTAATGGATGTTTGTAGTAGTCCATTAAATTGTCTTGGGATTTTTACTAACATTTCGTGTAGGCTAAACGCCACCCATTTTATAGTACATTAATATAAATTTTTGGATTATAGATGTATCCATAAATTGTTTCATAATAAAATTCATCAAAATGCTTAATGAAAGTAGTTCACTAACATGAAAATATTTAGTTCATCAAAATGAAGATGAGAGTGATTATTATAAACTTCAGTTTAGAGGCTCTAGGAAAAGTCTATTACCAGACCAAGTACTATTTAATAGGACACCCTGTCCTTGCTCTCTTTTCTGTCTTAGCCAACAGTCTTGAAAATGCAGACAATGTCCACTCTCTTCCCTTCCAATTCACTCGCTAACACTCTACAGTCATTTCATTAAAACCCTTCAGGCAACTATCACCATTAGCCTTCATAGCTTCAAATCCACTGGATACTTTTCAGTCCTCATCTTATAATGATCTCATTGTTGCATTTAATATATTGATCTTTTCTTATTCCTGGAAACTACTCCCTTTTCTTTCATGATACATTACTTTTATGATTCTTTATACACGCTTCTTACCTTTTCTC
This sequence comes from Trichechus manatus latirostris, assembly GCF_000243295.1. Classification (NCBI taxonomy): domain Eukaryota; kingdom Metazoa; phylum Chordata; class Mammalia; order Sirenia; family Trichechidae; genus Trichechus; species Trichechus manatus. Next base: position 3,515,252 of record NW_004443948.1, on the reverse strand, counting down.
TTGGTTATCTTTCTAAACTCTTTTTTCCCCCTCCCATTAAATAGTACTGATACCCAGGACTCTAATTTATGTTCACCTAGTTTTTGTTTGTTTTGTTTTGTTCTCTTTTTAAAATCTACCTTTCTCTTCTCAGTGATTGTATTATTTGCTGTCATGGATTTAACCAAGACTATTTGCTGGTAATGCCCATATCTACATATCTAACTCTAATCTGGCATCTTGATGTTTTATTATTTTATAAAATTGCCTCACTGATCTTCTCCATATATTTCAGAATCAACATGTTCACCATCTTCTTGTCCTTCAGACTCATGCATTCTGAATCTCATCTCAGATATTGAGGCTCTATAATATTACTTCCAAAATATTTTGCAAATCCAATATCTTTGCTGTCCAAATTAACCTGGCCTTAGTTCTCGTCTCAGTGTTATTTTGCCTAGATTCCTTTAATAACTCCTAACTTGGCACAGCAGTTAAGAGCTTGGCTGCTAATCAAAATGTCAGCAGTTCAAATCCACCAGCCACAACTTGGAAACCCTATGGGGCAGTTCTACTCTGTCCTATAGGGTCACTAGGAGTAGGAATTGACTCGACAGCAATGAGTTAACTAGATTACCCAGCTCCAAAATTCCCCCCTCAAGTATATCCTCTGCCCAGTTTTCATCTAAAAAACATGCCAAACTATGTTGCTTCTTGCTTAAAGCTGTCCAGTCAAAACTAAGGCATTCAAGATTAAATTTACATTCCTTGTAATTATACACATGGTTATCCATGACATGACTTCTATTTCATCACCAGCCTCATGAACCGTCACTCCCCATTTTATAATTTCGAGTTTGCTAATATCAAACTGTTTTAATTAACCAGCTTATCTTTTGATGATTCTATTAACTCTGCCTGGAATATCCTTTTCCCAGTATTTCCTAGTTCTTCTTTTCATTGATTCCTGCTCTTCCATTGAGACACAGCCCAGATGTCATTTTCATTCAGGAGGATTTTCCTGAATCCTCTTTGTGTGCTCATAGAGAATCTTCTGCATATCAGCTCTGTTTACCCATTTCTTCCACTCGCACTATGCTTACCTTATTATATTTAATATTTCCCTTATGCATTTCTCCTTTGCAGAGAATTTCTATCTCCTTAAGGACAGAAATCCTTGTAAGACTAGCGCTCAGAACAATGTCATTCCCATTCCAGGAATTCAGCAAATGTTAGTTGAATTGGACTTTACCATCATTCCTCTTTCTGCTTCATCTCACTGCCTCCTTACACATAGATATTTAACATTCTTACTGGTGACGCAGTGGTTAAGAGTTCGGCTGCTAACCAAAAAGTCAGCAGTTCAAATCCACCAGCCGCTCCTTCAAAACTCTATCAGGGACAGCCCCGTAAAACCAAATGAGACTAACGAGGTACGGTAGTCCAGTGACAAGGGCCAGAAGGCAGAAGGGGACAAGGAAGCTGGTGATAGGGAACCCAAGGTTGAGTAAGGATATTGTTGATGTGTTGTGAG
>NW_004443948.1:3506409-3513216 GCF_000243295.1 Trichechus manatus latirostris | reverse complement strand
GAAGAGGGTTGACATGTCCTGGGGTTGTTAACCAATGTCATAAAACAATATGTGTACTGACTGTTTAATGAGAAACTATTTGTTCTGTAAACCTTCACCTGAAGTACAATAAAAAATTAAAAAAATAAAAAAAAAACTCTATCAGGCAGTTCTACTCTGTCCTGTAGGGTCACTATGGGTTAGAATCAACTTAATGACAGAGGTTTTGGTTTGGTTGGAACTCTTTCCTAGATGGCTCAAGTGTTTTGCAATTGGCTGCTAACCTAAAAGTTGGCAGTTAGAACCCACCAGCCACTTCGTGAAAGAAAGTCCTGGTGAACTGCCTTCTTAAGGATTATAGCCAAGAAAACTCTATGAAGCACTTCTACCCTGTAACACATGAGGTCAACATGAGTTGGAATTGACTCACTGGCAAGAGGAACTCTTTTCTCTGGAAAGCTCCATTAACATTTTTTTTCATGGCTCCGAGTATAATGGGAAGAAAAAAATGCACTACAGCTCCATAGATGCCAGACATTTATCTACTCAGTCAACTTCAGTCAGTCCAGAGGGTAAAAATTAGGCCAGTAAGAGAGAAATGCTGCAGAATAAGATGAGGAAAATCAGGCTGAGTAGAAAACATAATTAGGATAGAGGAAGAGAAGAAATTAGGATTAAATGTGTTGTCATTAATGAGAGACATTAGTGCTAGCTCCAAATCCAGAGTCTTTAATTTTATAATGTATTTTACAACACATGAAATGACTCTGATTGAAAGATCTTTGAAAATCTTTCCTGTGATGGTTAAGGTTGTGTCTCAGCTTGGCTGGGCCATGATTCTCAGTGGTTTGCCCATTATAATGCAGTTTGGCAGCTATGTTGTGATGTAATTACCTCCATAATGAGATCTGATATAATGTAATCACGTCTATGATGGGATCTGCTATGAGCAGCCAATCAGTTGAAATGGAGTTTCCTTGGGGATGTGGCCTGCATCCAATATTTGTGGACATTTTGGCTTTTGCTCGCTTTGGACCCTGTATTTGACCTCCAGTTCTTGGGACTTGAGCTAGCAGTTTACCTCCTGATCTTGGGTTTGTCAGCCTTATAGCTAAGTGAGTCAGGAGAACCCTTCAACCTGACCCATGGACTTGAGACTTTCCAGCCTCTACAACCAGGCAAGCCATTTCCTTGATATAAATCTCTCTATATATACATACATATATGTATAAAAGAAACTCATTGCCGTCAAGTCAGTTCTGACTCATAGCAACCCTATAGGACAGAGTAGAAATGCCCTGTAGGGTTTCCAAGGAGCAGCTGGTGGATTTGAATTGCTGACCTTTTGTTTAGCAGCCAAGATCTTAACCATTGCTATGTATATATATATATATATATATATATATATATGCTTCACTGGTTTTGCTTCTCTAGAGAACCAAGCCTTTGACACTGCCTATGCCAACAACAATATCTACTATGTCCATTTTCTGGGTCTTTTTATAGCCAATAATAAATGTCAGTTTTTATTTTTCTTTGTAAGAGCTTCAAAATGCATGGGCTATAATAATAGGGAGAGCATATTTCATCCCTTTTAGGTATTTTGTAGTCCTCATGACCTTATTCTTTGTCCCTGCCTAAATATTTTCACTCAAATAAATGTTGACAGCACTTCATTTATTAAAACAGTAATTAAAAATTACTGTTTTCTTTGTAGACCTCTTATGTAGAATTGCTATTGTCCATTGTAATTCTATCCATTGCTTATCAGAGCACTCAATACTAACACTAGGTTAATGTATTACTTCTTTTACAAATCAACTATAGTGAACTATGTATCTGAATATTATAGCAAATAGTGTATGCTTCAAGATTATATAATAAATTCTTTAGGACAATAAGATTTTACTTAACACACATTGATAAATATATTGAAGTAATTGATATTTTCTTTCTAGGTATGAGAATTTACACCTGCCTCAAAGTTCAAAACTATCCAGATTACGCAATAATATATTTCAGGGGATGTTAACCACAAAGAGAAAGATAAATTATTCCTTAGCAAAAATGTTTTACTTGAGAGTAATTATCAGCTGACATCTTTCTCATGAAAATTTAAGAATAATATTTAGAAACGTTCCATACAAGTTTCTTCTAGGTATCATAGCCAGACAATATTAGCACTGCTCAGAAACCGTGATCCCATGTGTTCAAGTTTTATTTTATGAAGGAAAGCTAACAGATGGAGCTGCCACTTTGTCCTAACAGAGATTTTATAAATTTCACAAGAGCTAGACAGAAAATATAGACTGGAAAGATGCCTTTCTATACGCCCACTCAATGATAGTTCTAAAATGTCAAAGAAAAGAAGAAAAACAAGTCAAAAATGTTCACCTCTTCAAGCTCCATTTACCAAACCACAAGAACTGCTTTGTTTCTTTCGTCCTTGACTTTCATTATCCCTGTTTAGAAATTTAACCTGGACAGGCCAGGGACTACTCAACATTTTCAACATAACTTCTTGGCATATTCTCTCCTGTTTGTTTTTATGCCAACATTGAATAGCTAATGCTCTAACGGAGAAAAGTACATTTTTCTTTCTTTTGACTTATGTAAGTGATTGTTTAATGGTTTCAATTTTTATCTTAAAATTTTTAATAAAATTATTTGTATAGATTTAAGTGTCAATTTGAAAATTTATACCTTAAGTTAAGAGGTACATTCTTAAATGCTCTGCTTTTTGGGAATACAGTACAATAAATATCTTTACTGAAATCATGCCATACTTAGGATGCTCATGTACATAAAGAAAATTATAGAGCCAAACATTGTTAAATAACTATTCCCAAGTGGAAAAGTATATCATATAAGTCACTGCATGTGAAATACACATAAGTTGATACAAATGTAGATACCTTTAAAGGTAAAAATAAATATTACAAATATTGACATGACTAATTGGGTTGCTAAATAAATAAATATAAATAAAATTATAATCATCAACACATGTCTGGTTTCACTTCAATATAGTCTATTTTGCAATATAACTTTGCCATTTCATAACTAAATTCACAAACTCAGTGAAATAAAATGTTCAATTCATTAAGATAAAAATAAGAGTAAGTATCACAAGCCTGCTGATTATTTAAGATAAGAAATGACTGCAACTAACAATTTAAATCATAACAGTGCTTTAATAATAGAAGTTTCTCTCTCAATAAATACATTTTAAAGATAAGTGGTTTAGGGCTAGTATGGCAACTCCACTTCCACAAAAAATCTCTCCTTCCAGCTCAGGGCTCCCTATTCCTAGGGTGTGGCCTTTCTAAAGACCTAAGATAGTGATTTCTGAATTCCTTGCAGCAGGATAGAATAAGGGAAGAAGAAACTGTAATAGTTACAAAATGTTTAAGGAAAGCTGCCACATAAAACTTCTGCTTAAATCCCATTGACTAGAAATTAGTCATATGGCCTGATTTAGAGGCACACAGAGATTCAGAAATGCTATACTTATACTAGGAGTCTCTGGGTGGCCCAAATGGTTAGGCGCTGGATTTCTAATGAAAAGTTGATGGTTCAAACCTGCCCAAATGTGTCTCAGAAGACAGGCTTGGCAATTTGTTTCCAAAAGGTCACAGCATTCAAAACCCTTTGGAGCAGTTCTACTCTGCACACGTGGGATTACCAAGAATCAGAATCAACTAGGTGTCAACTAGCAACAACAAAAACAATAGCATACTTATACTGGGTGTCCATGGGCTTGGATACAATCCAGAGTTAATACTACAAGGGGCGAAAAAAATAACAACAGACATTGGGGACAAGTAAGAATCTGCTGGACACAATTTAAAATTAATACTTGGAGAATCTGCCATAAAACAGTTTTTCATATTTAAAATTTCAGAAATTATTAAGCTAATGCAAAATTTTATGCATATCACAATTAAGGATTTTTTTTACTCAGTTAAAAAATTTTGAAGTGGGAGGTGGGGCCATGATGGCGAAGTGGTCAGATAAGTTCATTGGGCTTCTTGGATGGTCAGTTTTTCATCGTTTCATGATATTGGGGAAGTTTTTGCCAGCAGATTTTCACCAATCTTCACTGTGTTTTCCCTTTTCTCCCCCTGTTCTGGAACTCCAATCACACCGCAATTTTGCTCTTAACTGTGTCCCACATAATTCTTAAGTTTTCTTCATTCTTTTCTCTGGGTTTTCCTCAAAGTGGCGTCCATGGATTTGTCTTCAATCTCGCTGATTCTGTCTTCCATTGTTTCAAATTTACTCCTAAAACCTTCCATTGCGTTGTCTATTTCTGAAATTTTGTTGTTTATCTTTTGGATGTCTAGTTGCTGCTTTTGTATGATTTCTAATTGTTTACTTATTTTGGTGTTTTGTTCTTGTATTATTTTCCTGAATTCTTCTATTACTTTGTCTGTGTTTTCCAAAATTTTGTCTATTTTTTTTCTTGGCTTTACCTGTGTTTTCCTTGATTCCTTTCTTAATCTCTTGGAGAGCCCTAAATATTAGCCTTTTGAATTCCATACCAGAAGGTCAGCTAATTCTTTATTTTGGTCACTTGCTCAAGCCATCTTTTTCTGTTTTTTTAATGTGTTGTGATATTGTCTGCTGTCTCTAAGACATTAAGGTATTATTTTCTTTATCAATTGTATGTTTGTTTGTTTCATCCTGCTTCTTTGTTTTGTTTTGATATATCAGGGTAGGTGGGCCAGGAGTGCTTTGCTGCTTGCTTGTCTGTGGGCACAATAGCTTTCACCGCCTTGTCTGGTTGGACAGGGCAGCAGCAGACAGCACAAGCCCGCTTTCCTATACACTGGTTTGGCAAGGTTGCTGAGGGTGGACTGGGTCTCCTGACTGTCTGCCTCCAGATGTTGGTTCAGTGGTGTGGAAGTGCTCGCAGCCTCTTGCCAGATAGGTGAGGGTGTTGGACGGGAACTGCTATGGTCTTGCTTTCCACCATTCAGCAGTTGGTCGAGTGGTAGGAGGGGAGGGGAAGTGCAGGCCTGGTGTGGTGGTGGGCTTGAGCCAGGTATACTCTAGCTGTGGGACAGCAAAGGCTGGCAGGAAGTGGATGGTGTATGGGGGGCTAGATTAGGAGAGAAAAGAAAAGAGAAAGAAAAAAAAATAAGGGTAGTTGGCAGGTGGGGATGGGGTGGACATGGGGCTTGGTGGAAAGTTGGTTAAGGTGGCATATGGGGCTAGGTGGGAGGTAGAAAGTAGCAGGTCGGCAGCTCTCTAGTTGCAGCAGTGAAACGTAGCTCAACAGTAAGAGCAGGAGGTGGCGTATGGGGCTAGGTGTGAGAGAGAAAGAAAAAGAAAAAAGAGAAAAAATAGCTTAGCAGGAGACGGTGGGGCAGAGTAGACCCAGGGTAACAGCAGGCTGGTAGTTCTCTAGCCAAATGGTGTTGCATGGCCCATGGGAGAGGGGTGAGGATAGCATATGGGACTAGGTAGGATGGAGAAAGAAAAGGAAGAAATGTGAAAAAGAAAAAAAGTAGCCTGGCAGGAGCTGGGAGGTGGGGGTGGAGTAGACTTGGCCTGGCGACAGGCCAGTAGCTCTCTAGCCAGAAGGCCTGGTGTGGCCTGTCAGGAAGGACTGTGGCGTGGAGGTGGCATATGAGGCAGAAGGGCAAAGAGTGGAAAAGCATGGTTCTCTGTCTTTTGTTGCGAGCTCCGTGAAGTGCCTTCCCATACTTCCTGTCCACAGTTGTTGCTGTCTATCCTCCAAGATGGCGATGCTATGTCATGTTAGTTGGCAGGGGACCTCCACCCTATATCTCTCCTTGTTCTCTGTTTTCCTTCAGTTTCTTCTTCCATTTGGTGTTTGAGCTAGTTCTTTATCCCTTCATTTGATGCTTAGGGTTCCTGGATTGACATTTGTATCTGTTTTACTTAGTTTTTTGAGTCTTTTCTGAAGAGGGACAGCATAATGTGTCTGTCTAGGGCACCATGTTGGCTCCGCCTCCTGAAATATCATTTAATTGCCATCAACTGTACTATTATCATGTGAATTTTAAAATGAAACAAATTGAGATATGAACTGCAATAACCCAAGGCCACCAGGTCAGCACTTACAGAGTTAATAAAGAAACAATTGCCAGTGAGGTGGCAATCATTCACAAGATGCAGATTTTGTTTGCTAATCTGAGTTTCAGGGGAAAAAATGAGAGCATGCACCACGTAAAAGCAATTTCAAGGTAACATACTTGGGCATTTATTCATGCAAATATATTCTGCATTGCTATGGCATGGAATGAAAAGTTTTGATGCCCTAGGCAAAGAGCTACTTTACTTATTATTTCCGGCATCTCTTCCACTGAACACCTATCAAAAAATTTGAGATAAATTTTGGATGAGCATGGGAGTTGTCAAACCTTGTTAAAAGTTCTTAAAACCTTGAAAACTGCATAAAGACCCCCAAATTAATAATTAAACTTTCCAGAAGTATATTTCTGAAAAAAAAATTAAAATGTAATGATTTCAAAAAATACCCCACTTGTAGTTAATTGAATTTGTGTGTGTGTGTGTGTGTGTGTGTGTGTGTGTGTGTGTGTGTGAGTGAATAAATGGGATTGTCAGATTGTCAAACTACCATCAAAGGAATTAGGTCTCAGTGTTAACAATGGGTGTTCTCATATTTTCACAGTCCTTGAATCCTAACCTTCGGTAGCAAAAGCAAGGATTTACTTTTCAGCTTTAGAAACTAAGAATATAAGAATAATATATATATATTTTTTATTGTACGTCAGGTGAAGGCTTACAGAACAAATAGTTTCTCATGAAACAGTAGTACACATACTGTTTTATGAC
>NW_004443948.1:3480370-3499923 GCF_000243295.1 Trichechus manatus latirostris | reverse complement strand
CAGGTATTCAGGGAACAGAAAGAGAAGGAAGATATAGACAGACAAGAAACTGAGTAATGAAGAAAGAGAAAAAGGGAAAAAAAGTTAAAAGAAAACAAAACGATTAAAAAAAAAAAAAGAACAAAAAAAGCCCCACAAAAACAGAAAAAAAAAAAGAAAAAATAAAGAAAACAAGAAAAGGAGTGCCCTCAGGGATCCCTCTGCATGTCTGTGCAAGCTGAGGGGGTAGTCTCCTTGTCACACAGCACCGCCTGGCCAGAAAGGGCTCCCAACTCAAGAAAAGGAAAAGAAAACAAAAGAACAAAAGCTCCGGGATCCCACCAGCGCAGCAGCCCAGACTGGGAAGCAGCTCCACAGCCTCTCAGGAAGAAGCAAAGGTGGCGCACGGTGCCAGGTATTTGAGCAAAAGGAAGGAGAGGTGGTGAGAGGTAAGGAAGAAATCAAAAGAAGAAGAAAAAGCAACACCAACCAGCCAACAAATGGCACTCAGAGAGCCAGCTAGTGCGGGCCGGTAGAATCCAAGCAGCTGGTGTTTCTCGGAGAAGAGACTGTGTCCGCGGGAAGCAGAGGGGGCCGAGTGTGGGTGAAGAAAGGTAGGGAGTGGGAAAGTGTATATCACAAATTACCGTAGCTCTGCAGCCCCTCAGGAAGAAGCAAAGAAGGTGCACGGAGCCAGGTATTTGAGCGAAAGGAGGGGGAGGTGGTGAGAGGTAAGGAAGAAATCAAAAGAAGCAGGAAAAAAAGCAACACCAGCATCCAACAAATGGCACTCAGAGAGCTCGCCTGTTTGGGTGTGTGGAATCCAAGAAGCCGGTGTTTCCTGGACAAGAGATTGTGGCCACGGGAAGCAGAGGAGGCTGAGTGGGGGTGAAGAAGGGTGGGAGGTGGGAAAGCATATATCGCAAATTACCAGTTGTTTTGTCTCCCACTGGATGCTCCCTGAAGCTGCTTTCTCGTACCCCCTGTTGCTGGTCTCCGATAGGAGTCCAAGATGGTGGATCCGTGCTGCGTTAGCTGGTAGGGGACCTTTGCATGAATCTCTCCTCGCTCTCCATTCTCTGTCAGTTTTTTCACTCCATTTGGTGCTTGGCTGAGTTCTTTATCTCTTCATTTGATATTTTAGGGTTTCAGGATTGTTGTTTTTTCTGTTCAGCTTAGTTGTTTGGATCTTTGCTGTGGAGGGACGGCGTGGTGCTTCTGCCTAGAGCGCCATTTTGCCAGAAGACCAAGAATAATATTTTTAATTAATTTTAAGATGTTCTACTCTCATTCCACACAACCAAGACACTTTTGAAATAGTTTCAGCAAATTTTTATTTAAATCCCAATATAGGTTGACCCAAAGTAAAAATGCTTAAGCGTTGGGAAGATACAGCACTGCAAATTATTCCAAGCTATAAAAATAAGTGTAAAGTATTACATATATGTAATTTACTAAACAGTGTGGAAAAGGCCAGTATTTTGCTTCAGAAACAAATTTTCAGGTTTTTTTTTTTTTTCTTTTTTTTTTTTACTAAAGAGGCACTCTTATAGCACTTACAATATTTCTCTAAGAAAACTTCTCTGTTAATCAGTTGCCCATTTATCTCCTTTAGGTGGAAGACGAGCTGCAGGCCTCAAAAATCTCTGTCATAATACCACAGTTATGTCTTGCATTCACGTATGGTTTCTATTGTGCTCTCTGCCTTTGTGTTACTCTGAAACAACAGGAAAAAATCCAAAAAGTTGCACTTAACAATCTGCAGACTAGTTTTCTCCATTGTTTAAATTTACCCTGTGGAAGCCAAAACTGTGTAAGTATGTAACTTCCAACAAAAATCGATTCTTGGTTAAAGGGAAACTTCTATAATCTTAAAAAGTTTCCAAAAAATGAATTGTGCAGTATTTCTGTTTGCTTTATATTTGCTTTTGGATAGTCTTCCATTTTCTCAAACTCAGTATGTCTAGAGCTAACCTGACTCTGTCTGCCCCTACTCTAGAAAAAAAAAAATTCTCTTTTTGGATTTCATATTTTGTTAATTTAAGCTTAATTCCTCCTAGAATTTGTGATTTAAAGCTGAGCATCACTGTTGACACTCTGTCTTCCTTGACGCACCTATCACTATCATCAGTTGATCCTTCTTTACTACAATTTAGTAGAGCATTTACTGAACCATGCTTGGATTATACAGTAGCCTATGCTAACTACACACCATGTCTTCGTTTTTCATGTCTCTGATTTCCTGCCCACTATTATCAAACTTTGATTTGCAATTCACATTTTCCATACCACTCCCACTTGAGAAACTTCAGATTCTCATTTCTCGTAAGATAGAATTTAAGCTACATAATTGACTCTTTGCAATTCTCAAACTTTCTCTTTTCCAATCAATTTTCCAAAACATGTTTTTCCCCTCCAGGCCAATTTTTCTTTAATACAGGCAGTCCCCGGGTCACGAACGTCCGACTTACGTACAACCTGTAGTTGCTAAGCAACAATTGTCGTAAAACGTAGCAGGAAAAAACTGATTCAGTGTTCGAGCCTCTGGGATCCCATAATGGGCCGCTCTTCTCCCGTGTGCGCAGGTGCTGCAGCTGGTCCTTGGGTGGTTCCTGGCGAAGGGCAGGCCCCTGCCACATGGTATGCCCAGCCACGGCCCACAGCAGCAAAAAGAGAGCCCACATGCAACCGCCTTCTTCAAAAAACAGAAAGAGCCGGCCCCACCGTCCACGCACCCAAAGCACCGCAGCTCCACTCGGCACTCCGGGCCTGCAGGTGGCGGCGGCTGTTGGCTGGAATGTGGGTGCCGCGCTCTATGTGTTCTCCCAAGTACAACCAGTCAGTGCGCTGTGCTGGGCACATGGCCAGGCCTTCCTGGCACCCCCTTACCCAGCTCTGGCCCACCCTGTCCCGCTGGGCCCTCTGTGCTTTGCAGCCTGGGACCATGGCAGCACCTTTCTGGATTTCTATTTCCCCTACTTTACACATGTGGGATTTCACCTTCGCAGTGTCTTGGCCCTTTGGTGGCAGGAAGGGGAGGGGGAGCAGTCTTAGATTTCTGACCTGTGTATGTCCACATGGTCTCCGGGCGTCGGTCCCTGGAGAACTTTGGCCTTGGATTTCCCTAAGTGTCTTCTTTCCAGCCTTTGGCCTGGGCTCACTCTTAGCACCCCCTGAGCAGCATTTTCTCCCTTGCAACCCAAGGCAGTGGCATCATAGTTGATGCCTGAGGTTGACGGGTCTGGTGAGGAGGTGATGGGGGAATGATCCATCTGGCCCCAGAACTATCGTACCTATGTCCTCAACCCTCCGTGCCTCTGCAGAAATGCAGACTGGTGGTACGCTGTAGATTTTTTAGTTCGGAGTCTACAATAAAGCTATCTAACTGGTCTCAAAGATTTTACAGAACAGAATCTTTGGAGTATTTTGGGAAATGTTTGCCCTTTAGGTATCTCTTCACCTGTAGAGAAGAAGGTGCATACAATGGTTCATAATAACAAACAGGCACTACTTTGGGAGGTGCATTAAAACATTGTTATTATTACTACTGTATTATTAGGTTAAAGATGTTTTCGTGTATCTGGAAGTGTTTCTTTAATGTTTTTTGTGCATAGAAAACTGCACTATACACTATGTCCTAAGACAAACATTTGACTAACTGATGTTAGATACGAGCCATACCTAAATGTTCCAACTTAAACGTACAAATTTGACTTAAAGACAGATTTTGGAGCAGAACTTGTTCATAATCCGGGGACTGCCTGTAATGTACAAACTCACCTGGAATTTCTCTATTTTTATCTTAACAAAGCACTCTACCTTTTCTTCCTTACCTTTTCTTTTCCTCACCTATTAAAATCATACCTATCAGTCAGTATGCATAATTTAAAACAACAGAGAACCAAAAACACCGGTCTGGAATCAGGAAAATTTGTTTAACCTCGCATTGCAGAAGTTGTTAAGAACCATCCACAGACTAGAAAAAGCAAACGATATGAACTCAAAGAACAAGTCAGAGGCCTCTTCTGCATGATTGCTTGTTGTCTCAGGCTGGTTCTCCAGAGAAGCAAAACCAGTGAAGCGTGTGTGTGTGTGTGTGTGTGTGTGTGTGTGTGTGTGCATATATATATAGAGAGAGATTTGTATCAAGGAAATGGCTCACGCAGTTGTAGAGGCTAAAAAGGCCTAAGTCCATGGGTCAGGCTGGATGCTTCTGACTCACACAGCTGCAGGGGCTGGCTAACTCAAGATCGGCAGGTCAAACAACAGGCCTCTGGCTCACAGGCTGTAGAGGCTGATGAATCCCAAGAATGGTAGGTAAGCTGCTAGCTCAAGTCCCAAGAACCAGAGGACAGATTCAGGATCCAGAGCAAGCAAAAGCCAGTGAGCCTTGCTTTAGATGCAGGCCACACCCGCAAGGAAGCTCCCTTTCAACTGACTGGCTGCTCATAGCAGATCTCATCATGGAGATGATTACATTATATCAGATCTCATCATAGAGGCGACTATATCATTACATAGCTGCCAGACTACATCTAAACCAATAAGAATCATAGCCCAGCCAAGTTTACACACAATGTTAACCATCACAATCGTGATAAATTATTTCACTTGTTTTGTCCTATTTTGCTCATTTTTAAAATGAGGTAAAATTAGACTATATCTATCTTTTGTCTTACTTCTAATAGTTTATTAATCTATTGATTATAGTCTCTTATATGAATTTTTTTCCTGAACAACCTGTCAAAAAATTGTGCTACCATTACCAGATTAATCTTTATAAATCACATTTAAATTCTTAAAGATTTTAAGAATTTAAATAAGACATAAGACCCTGCTTTAGCCAATCATTTAACATTTAACCTTCACTTCCCTAAATTACTAGCTACAGGTTTGCTGAGGACTGGTATAATGTCTACTACTACCATATATATACTACATAGTACTAATCTGTATACAGAATAAGGAATCAAAAGCAATTTTTGTTCGTCCGGTATAATGTTTAGAAAAACTAAGAGGCCACTGATTTTTTTTTTAAACATTCCTATAATATTTAGGAAAACCAAGAGACCACTGATGTTTTTTGAAATTATTTCTATATGATTTAAAGGAGCATCAAAAAGTCTGGGCTTGCCAGTACTAGAATGTCACATTCTTGGTTTATGTCTTAGAAAACCTATTGGCAGCAGGAGATTCAAGATTTGTGAATGTGAATTTGTATGGGAAATAGAGATGGCCTTTTCTAAATTCAGAGAGGCACACCTAGAGGAAGGGCTCGCTGTATACATTGCCTCTAGATTGGTCTCTGTTATTCTCAGAGCTCATTGTATCATTGCCACAAAGAACAGCAACAGAGGATGGATGGTGTCTGCCATGGAGGATGCAGTCCACTACTGCATAATAAATGATAAAAATAGTGTTTAAAATTAGTTGGGAAAGGGTTCATGGTCAATGAACACCTTAAATTTCTAACAATATTATTTTCCACATTTAGTATATTAATATAACAACACATTAATTCCGCATTACTTTTCTCAGATAAGAATGAAAAATACCTAAAACAAACATGAAAAAAAGTGATTTTATGAAATAATTAATCATCAACAATTTAGATGTCACAATTTAATTTTGTTGGATGGCTTATTCATCCTATTAAAGCTTATTTTCTACACAGGGTGAAGTAATGGAGAAGGTGTAACTCAAATATGTGAAATGTAAGTCTTCCATTAAGTAATAAATGCTGACACGGGCTCGTTTTTAAAGTACCGACAGAGTTAATAGAAATTCTGTAGAACAGTCATTCAGCATCATGTGCTTCCCATTTTAAGAGCGTCCATATGCATTTTGGTTTCAACTTATGGCAGAAGAGAATCAAAATGCAATTTCTAGACTGAACTATCATGATCAAATTTGAAAGCATTTTTTTTTCCAGTTCTTTAAGGGAAATGTTTAGCATAGATATTTTAGTGATTTTACTTCTTTATAATGTAAATAAAGATCATCGTGTAACTTGGAAACAAAGGTGTTCAGTAACATTTCCATTTTCTTTTTTTCAATAATGTAAGCACAAACCTCAAAATATTGAGATATATTTTTATGAGGAATTTTTATAGTTATAAAACTCTATCCAGGTGTCTAACACACCAAAATTGACATGATAATACATTTTCTTCTATGTCTATGTATTTTTTATTGTAGTTTAGATGAAGGTTTACAGAACAAAATAGTTTCTCATTAAACAATTAATACAGATATTGTTTTGTGACATTGGTTGCTGTGTTAGTTATCTAGTGCTGTTATAACAGAAATATCACAACTGGATGGCTTTAACAAAGAAAAATTTATTTTCTTACAGTCTAGTAGCTAAAAGTCCAAATTCAGGGTGTCAGCTCCAGGGGAAGGCTTTCTGTATTGGCTCTGGAGGAAGGTCCTTGTCATCAATCTTCCTCTGGACTAGGAGCTTCTCTGTGCAGGAACCCCAGATTCAAATGACACGCTTTGGTCCTGGCACTGCTTTCTTGGAGGTGTGAGGTCCCCAACTCTCTGCTTGCTTCCCTTTTATCTCTTGTAAGATAAAAGGTGGTGCAGGCCACACCCCAGGGAAACTCCCTTTACATTGGATCAGGGATGTAACCTTAGTAAGGGATTGTAAAATCCCACCCTAATCCTCTTTAACATAAAATTACAATCACAAAATGGAGGACAACCACACAATAGTGGGCATCTGGCTTAACCAAACTGATGCACACATTTTTTGGGGGACACAATTCAATTCATGGCAGCTGCTAATCACATGACTTGTCAACACTCTCCCCTTCTCGACCTTGGGTTCCCTATTACCAGCTTTCCTGTCCCCTCCTGTCTTCTAGTCCTTGCCCCTGGGCTGGTGTGCCCATTTGGTCTCCTTTTGTTTTATGGGCCTGTCTAATCTTTGGCTGAAGGGTGACCCTCAGGAGTGACTTCAGTACTGAGTTAAAAGTGTGTCTGGGTGGCATAGTCTCAGGGTTTCTTCAGTCTCTGTCAGACCAGTAAGGCTGGTCTTTTTTTGTGAGTTAGAGTTTTGTTATATATTTTTCTCCAACTCTGTCCAGGACCCTCCATGTCCAGGACCCTCCACCATGATCCGTTAGAGCAACCTTCTAGTTGTACTGGACTCAGTCTGGTGGAGGCTGTAGTACTTGTGGTCCCTTAGTCATTTGGACTAATCTTTCCCTTGTGTCTTTGGTTTTCTTTATTCTGCCTTGCTCCAGAGCGGGTGAGACCAGTGGAGTGTCTTAGATGGCCACTCACAAGCTTTTAAGACCCCAGCTGCTACTCATCAAAGTAGAATGTAGAACATTTTCTTTATAAACTATGTTATGCCAGTTGAGCTAGATGTTCACTGACACTATGGTCACCACAACCTTCAGCCCAGTAATTCTGTCCCTCAGGGAGTTTGGCTGTGTCTATGGAGTGTCCATGAACTTCTATATATTCTTGAAATAACACATATCTTGATGTTTTTCTCTCCAACCCAGCCTAGAATAAAAAAGTAAAGTACCTAATGAACAAAACAGAAGAAACAAATGAACACAGAAGAGTACATGAGATCATCAGGATCTAGAAATCAAGGAAAGGCTCTAGAATATGAAGCCAATAGTAGCTCCAGTCATGACTGTCAAATTGAAAGCTGGGGGAACGATTGGGCATTTAAAGGACAGAATACTTCAAAACCAAAAGAGAAAGTGGTTCAAAGTATCTAACTCAAGTTCAAGATTAGTGTGAAAATAAGTCATATAAATGATTATCCTCCTTTACTACTGCTTTAATTAGTATGTCATTATTCTCCTCAGGATACCACATGCAGTACTTAAAGACAGTATATTCTCAGTAAATACCACTGAATTGGATTTTACAAAAAGCAGGCATTTCAAAAAAAAAATCAGTAGAAATGAAAGCTCCAAGAATTAAAAATAAGTTGGCAGTTTTCAAAAGATTTAAAACCATGAGTCGTGATTGCTAGGTTCTGTGTCATCACAAACTCAACTTGTGTTGCACTGAAGGTTTATGAGGTTAATGTAGCACTCATAAATGGAACTTGGACAAAATGACTATGCAAACACCTAAAAATGCCTTATGAACACATCTGAAAAAATTACTGATCTATGCAAGTAGTCCCCAGGTGGAGCGAATGGTTTGTGCTCAACTGGTAACATCAAGTTTGGCAGTTCAAATCCACCCAGTGGTACCACAGAAGACAAAGCCTGGTGATCTGCTTCTGTTAAGATTACAGCCAAGAAAACCCTATGGAGCATTTCTACTCTGTAACACATAGGGTCGCCATGAGTACAATTTGACTTGACGGCAACTAATAACAACATGCAAGTTTCAGCATTTTAGTAGAAATACTGAAATTAAAATTATAAACTATTTCAGGCAAATATTATTTACCAAAAAGTTTAAAAATAAATCAAGTAACTAAATTATTAACCATTATTACTCAAAATTGAAGTTTGATTACTGTTTATTTAATGAGCATATAGTCTATATGTTTCATATCCTTTCCAAAGAATTACCTTTTAAGAACATTTAAATCTGAATATAGGTTCTGCTTTATTTCTTCTTTCTGTGAAATTCGAAGGTATGTAATCAGGGTGTCTGTATTCTTTTTATAAGCAGTCACTGCTTGTAAGAATCCATGTACATGACAATTTCAAGGAAGGTCACTACTGTATATATTTAGGAGAATACACAATAAGACTTTGTGACAGATTATACTTTTGGTTACATGAATTTCAAAAATAATTTTGATACTTATTTTAAAATATTAGGCTTTATAATTTAGGATTGTATTTTGGACCACTTTGCCTAAGCTGGTCTATAATTGTATGGTTGAACTAATTCCAAACGATGTCAGGTTAGGTAGGCCATAAACATGCCCTGAACATGTCAAAAAAATTAATTAGCTTTCTTTACTTTTAATGAAGCATTAGAAATTCTAAACATTTGCACTGTGATTTATTTCAAAGAAGACTGTAAGCAAGTTTAGTGTCCTAGCTGAATTTTAGTAATAACCTGTGTCTTTGAAAGATCATGTTTTCTCATGAAGAGCATAACAGTCAATGCATTATTAGGAATTTAAAATATTGACACTCATAGGTTGTTAAAAATATATTGACCAAAGTTTAAGTTATTTTATGACATGAATTTATTATTTCATTAAAATATATAAATTATCTGAAATGCACTTAGGTTTAAGGGTATAACCCTAGCCCATATACTCTTACACTTAAAATGATACTTGTTCATAGAAAATTATTTCAGGTAATTCTGAATGATAAAATATTAATCCATTTTTAAATTAAAATTTAATCACCAAATTCAAGATATTTGAGGTATAAACCCAAAAAACCAAACACATTGCCATCGAGTCAATTCTGACCTGTAGCAACCCTCAAGGACAGAGTAGAACTGCCTCATAGGGTTTCCGAGAGCACCCAGTGGATTTGAGCTGCCAACCTTTTGGTTAGCAGCCATAGGTCTTAACCACTACACCACCAGGGTTTCCATTTGAGGTACAGAAACTAAAATACCCTTCTTACTACAATACTACTTTGCCTCACATTCACATAGTGCTTGTAACTGTCAGGTTGCTTTTATACCTGTTGTCCATTAAAGGTCAAGGGCTGAGTAGTTCATCTTGTTATTCCTTTTGCCTATTCCAGAATCTGGCATATTACATTCATTTGAAAAATATTTATTGATTTCACAAATAAAAGAATGAATAGAAAAACAGCAAGAAATAACTTTCTGGCACAATAGTCTATGAAAAGGCAACTATTTTTTTCCCATTTTGCAAAGAGGGTATGTAGACACTAAAAAGTTGACTTATCTATTAGATAGTTTGCGGATGTAAGTTGATTTTATCCCAAGTTTCAGATATACTGGAGTAGGTCTAATTACCCAAAGAACAAGAAACTTAGTGATTGTTTTGCTTTAAAAAAAAAAAAAAAAAGAAGTGGATTCTGGAAGAAAGCTATCCTAGGGAAAAGAAGAAGAAAATTCAACTAGGTGTATATAAGAATAATGTTATTAACAACAACCAAAATAAAAATAGTTCCTAAACATTTACTGTGTACCAGGAGCTAAATTATTTCTGCAGTGTACCTCCATTTAATTTCCACCACTACTCTGTCAAGCATATGCCAGAGGGGTGGGCCGACGATATGGATAGCATGTCTGTGGGTTAGATGGTTACCATGCACTTTGCTAGGAGACTGTCCCTTGTGCACTGGACATTTGTACCTACAGTGCTCTTGCTGAGTGGATGAGGTTGGTTGTGGTCCCTACAGAGCAGAGTTGAATACCTAGGGAATCTCCAAAATGACTCTGTTCAGAGAGTTACTGGGTTTGTGCTAAACAGAAGCTTGATGACCTACCAAAACCCTAAGGGGAGAATAGATAAATCTCAATTTGGGTGGAACTGGTTTTTGCCCTAAGGCACCTTAAAGGTCTTTGTAGAAAAACACTCGACTTCTCAGGAGTTAAGTATGGACTTTGACCCCAACTGATAACTTAAGGCACAACATTTCTGTGGGTACAATCTCTCTACTTCTGACTCATGGTTGCTGGGGACTGGAATTTCAGCTGTAGTGTTTCAATTACTCCACCTTCCGCCTTTCCACCAAGCCCCTCCTATTCTCACCTTAAGGATTCTGAAAAAACAAAACAACCACTCAGCCTTTTTTTTTTTAAGCGAATTTTATGAAACCAGACAAAAGGACACAATGATAACAAAGTGAGGTATCTATGATTAATCCTAGTTTATTTGTTGGAACTTTGTTGCTTTCTCTGCTTTTGTCATGTCTTCACAGAAAGTTAAACAAGACTCCTGTCCTTCCATCAGTGACTTGTGGCTTCCATTGGTCTATTTATGGGAGTGTGGTGCAATGAAAAGAGCATGAGATTGAGTTAAACCATCAAGGGTCGGTGGTTTTTTTCTGAGTTATTGAGTGTAATGTACAGAGTGGAATCCTTGGGTGGTGCAAACAGTTAAGGTGCTAGGCTGTTAACCAAAAGATTAGAAATTCAAGTCCACCCAGAGGTGCCTCGGAAGAAAGTCCTGGTGATCTACTTCTGAAAAATCAGTCATTGAAAACCCTATGGAGCGCAATTCTACTCTGACACGTGTGGGGTTGCCATGAGTCAGAATTGACTCAACAGCAACTGGTTTTGGTTTAGTGTCTATAGTAATGGATTCAGGGAGCCCATACTCATATTTAAGGAGCCCTGGTGGCGTGGTGGTTAAGCACTCGGCTGCTGAACAAAACGTCAGTGGTTCGAACCTACCAGCAGCTCTGATGGAGAAAAGACCTGGTGATCTGCTTCCATAAAGATTAAACCCAAAAACCAAAGCCACTGCCGATCAGGTGATTCTAACTCACAGTGACCCTATGACAGAGTAGAACTGCTCCATAAGGTTTCTAAGGCTGTAATTTTTACGGAAACAGACTGCCGTATCTTTCTCCAGCAGAGCTGCTGCTGAGTTTGAACCATCAACCTTTCATTTAGCAGCCGAACACTTAGCCACTGCGCCACCAGGGCTCCTCCCCACTTGTAAACCCCATGGGGCAGTTCTACTTTGTCCTATAGGGTCCCTGTGAGTCGGAATTGACTCTACAGTAATGGGTTGGATTTATTTTTTTATATTTATACTTAAACAAACTATTAGAGGTGTAAATACCCCTTGACATTGGAAAACTTGAAGAGTCACTTCTTATGGCTTTGTAAAGCCTCATTTAGCTATCTCTGTAAAGCCAGAGGATGGGATCACACATACACAACATCTTGTTTCTGTTGTTGCTGTTTCTTGGTTTATTTGTGTGTTTGTTGTGTTTTGTTCTTAAAACCCTGGGCGCAGACATGCGTCAGGACCAATCACAGGAGAGAAACGTGCACACACCTGAGCAAGCCCCTCTTTTTCTTTTCTCTTCCAGGAAGAGATTCTTCATAAGTGAAAGACTATTCATGAATTTAAAGACTTAGTCTTCTGAAGACTAAGGGGAAGTATATAAAGAACCCTAATCAAGAGTCCACATCTTATTAAACCTATGATTTAGTCATGTTGAGAATACTTTTTATGAGGGTCAACAATATACTATTTGGATGAAGAGAGGAAGGATAATGTATAGGAAAGAAATTTAGAAAGTAGGCTGTTCAGGTCTTGCTGACAGTGTAGAAGGTATGAGTGAGAGGGAAGCATGGAGAAATAACATTCAGGTTTCTGGTTTGTCAGTGGCACCCAAAACAAATAGGAAAAAAACAAAAACCCAAACTTCTTGCTGTCAAGTTGCTTTTGACTCAGTGACCCTATAGGACAGAGTAGAACTGCCCCATAGGGTTTCCAAGGAGCAGGTGGTGGATTCAAACTGCCAACCTTATGGTTAGCAGTCAAGCTCTTAACCATTGTGCCACCAGGGCTCCAAAACAAATAGAGGGATTACAAAAGGATGAGAAAATGTGAAGGAGCTGTATGTGGTGGCAATTTTGATCTTGAGCATGTTAAAATGCACATTCTGAAGGAATCTTTTTGCTCTGTAAGTAGTCAGAAATATGAGTTTGGAGCAAATGAGGTCAACTTGGCTCTGATCACCTTTAAGATTTCCCCATCTTCGCTCTGACCAGGATCAAAACAGAGGGTGCCAGACAGAGCTGGAGAAGAATGTAGAACAAAATTGTAACTCACAAAAAAAAAGACCAGATTTACTGGCCTGACAGAGACTAGAGAAACTCTGAGAGTATGGCCCCTGGACACCCTTTCAGCTCTGCAATGAAGTCACTCCGGAGGTTTACCCTTCTGTCGAAGATTAGACAGCCCCATAAAACAAAGCGAGACTAGTGGGGCACAACAGTCCAGGGACAAAGACTAGACCGCAGGAGGGGACAGGAAAGCTGGTAATAGGGAACCCAAGGTTGAGAAGGGACAGTTGACGTGTCGGGGGGTTGTTAACCGTTGTCATAAAACAATATGCGTACTAACTGTTTAATGAGAAACTATTTGTTCTATAAACCTTCATTTAAAGTACAATAAAAAAAAAAAATTTCCCCATCTTCAGTATTCTCGGATAATGCTATTTGGTCCTTTCCTATTCCAGTGGGGATTGGGCTTCCCCACTGTATTTTGGGATCGAGATAGATTAAAAAAATACCTAAAATCTTCCCATTATTATTTCTTCTTCTGTTGAAGGGATTTTAATTCTCTAGGCCTTTCTATTTCACTCTGGAGTTCATATAGGTCTGCAGCCTGAAGTAAAATATGTAGACAATAGAACTGATCAAAATAACTTGGAGCAATAAAATATGACATAAACTCTTAACATAAATGAGAGCTTAAACTCTTCTCTAGAGGAAGATAAGAAAGAAAATATGTTTTGAAAAATTACCATAAAACCTTGCAGATAAAATAAAGATGTTTCTGATGAAACTTCAAGGAATGATCACATGTTCTTACTTAAGGTAGGATTCTATAAATTCTTTCTTTATTACACTATTCTATTTTGGGAAAAGTACTGAATACTACACAGATACCTGTAACTTTTTAAAATTTAGATTGCTATCCAAGAGCTTTTACTACTGTAATATTTATTTTCAAAAAATGCCTAGAGCTGATGATTTTAAGTCTGCCACCTCTGAAGTGGCTGAGGATTCCCTGGGTGGTACAAATAGTAATGCGCTGGCTACTAACTGAAAGGTTGGTGGTTTGAGTCCACCCTTAGGTGCCTCAGAAGAAAGGCCCAGTGACCTACTTCTGAAAAATATGAAAACTGCCATTGAAACCCTATGGAGTACAGTTTTACTCTGGCACATGGGGTCACCATAAGTCAGAGCTGACTCAATGGCAACTGATTTGTTTTGTTTTTTTAAAGTGGCTGAAAAATGTCTGAAGTTAATGAGAAGCACTAGTAGGTAAGCGAAATATTGGCGTAAGACTGCAGGACTAAAACTGTCTTGTGTGGGGGGAAAAAAGACCTTCATAGAACAAAGAGACTGCCAGATATAACCTGACATTCTTTCCCCAAAAGTGGAGAACAGCGACTCTCTCAGATGGATGTCTGGACCTCCATGAGCTTTTCTCTTCCCCCAATATAAAATTTATGGTGTAGCCAAATGACAATGCAGATTTCTTAGTGTTTTTAATGCCAGAAGAATGGCATGCATATTTATCAGTTAAGTAAATCAGCCAATTGAATGACACAAAATGATTTTATACTTTTGGAAAAAACAAATAAAAATATACTGTTGGCAATGCAACACTTCAAAATGATGGTCACACCAATTAAATCACTGTGCTGTGTTTACCTTATGAAAGAATGCATAATCCTCTCTCCCAACTCATATAACATTGCACGGAACACTTAAGCCTGCTCTAGGTCTGTGGTAACACTGATCCCCTGTTGTGAGGAATAATTAAACTTTAGTAAATCACTCTAAAAGCTTATAAAAGCAAACACCAAAAGCCTATAAAGAAGGATTGTGAACTACCAAAAAAAGGAACACTTGCTGGGGTTGATTTAAAAGCTGCTGTGGTTAAATTAGAAGACTTATAATGGAAATTTTAGCTACGTCCCCATTCAGTATTATTTCACCATGTAATTACTTTAATCATTTTCAATTAATGTAAGTGTGTGGTGCCCCACAAACCAATTTTACTCACACAGGGTATATCTTGTTTAATGCACACTAAAGACAAAAATCTTGCCTAAGATATAAAATGCTCTGAAAGAATGTTACTGGTATTCCCAGGACTTTTTCAGAGTGTGCATGCTTCCTGCATGTCTTTCACTACCTAAAATCTTAGATAAATTTGGGGAGGGAGCTATTACAGAGCAGGATGATGTGGAGGGAATATGTAAGACTGGATCTGTCTTACAATTGAGTTGAGAATCATTTGCTAGTTTACAGCCGTATAAGAATCACTGTGTAAGTAAATTGATGATAAGTTTTAAAATATTAATTTCTAGCTTTATAATAATTACTGCTTAAGTAAACTGATAATAAAGATTGCTAAATGCTTAGAAAAATCTCATCAAGCAAAGAAGAGATGGGGCTTTGAAAATAAAATAATGAAGCCAAATAAAAAGGTAGGTAGATATTTACATCCGGTCTAAACTCATACCTCTACTTGTGAAAAGGGAATCCCTGGGTGGAGCAAATGGTTAAAGCATTTGGCTGCTAACCAAAAGATTGAAGGTTCAAGTCCATGCAAAGGTGCCTCAGAAGAAAGGCCTGGCAATCTACTTTTTAAAAATCAGCCATTGAAAACCCTATGGAGTACAGTTGTACTCTGACACCAGGAGTTGGAATTGACTCAATGGCAACTAGTACTGGTAACTTGAGAATAATATAGCCATGCTCATGATGTATCAATCCTCTAATTCCAGCTCCACATTCACACTTCATATTCACTCTGAATTTCATGCTTTTGTTGAAGAAGTATAACAATACAGTAGCAGATTTAAAATTGTCACTTGAAACAGAGAGCAGATTTGTTATTAAAGCAAATAGCGTTAGTGTTGAGGAAAAACTTGGGGAATTCTTCCAGAATTAAAAACAGAAAATACACAGTATTGAGAAATGCAAATGAAAATAAAGACTATAAAAAAATATTCCCTATGAAACAACCAGGAGTCTCTGGGTGGCACAAATGGTTAAGCGCTCAATTACTAGCTGAAAGTTTGGTGGTTCAAACACACCAAGGAATGCCTGAGAAGACAGACCTGGCTATCAGCTTCCAAAAGGTCACACAGCCTCGAAAACCCTAAGGAGCGATTCCACTCTGCACACAGGGGGTTGCCATGAGTTGGAACTGACTGAACGGCAACTAACAACAACAAAATTAAACAATCAGTGTAAATAGAAGTTTATCTGAAGATAAAATAGTAGAAAATATATCTAAGATGAAGCAAGATCTGAGTCAAAATGGTTCAGAAGGGGACTCTGCCTTCAGGAATACCTGGAGTAGGTTACAGCAGATGCCTGCTCCACTGAAAACTGGGCTCCATGCCACAAACAGAGGCCAACTAGAGGTTGACTGAGCACTGCCCACACTGTAATTCAGCCACAATTCAGATGTTTGGATTTGAGATATTCAGCCTCCACTCTATCTGCTTAAGAGACAAAAAGAACTTTTCTAGAAGAAAATAACCTTTTTTTGACCATCTACAATTTTAGACACTATTTCTTACATTTATTAAAAGATTACTAGGCATGTCAAGAGCGTGCCATATAACCAAAAACCAAAAGAGACAAGATAAATGGAAACACGGATGGTCTAGATATTGAAATTAGTAGACGAGAACTTTAGAACAACTGTGATTAAACTGAATGAAAATAAACTATCACCAATTAATTATTTTTTATTTTTTAAAAAGATAATTGAATTCTGGAAAAAAATACAGTTTTTCAAACTGTATATTTAATAGGTGGGTTATTCTAGATGTCAAGATTAATGAACTGGAATACAGCTTGATAGAAAATATTTGAAGTATTTTCTAAAAAATGATAAAACATTTAAGCAGGTTGAAGTGAAAATATAATACAAAACATAGATGTTTTCAGACAAAAACTTAGAGATTTTAAGATCAACAGATGTGTACTAAAAGAAATACTAGAAAGAGTTCATATGACAGGAGGAAAATTATCCCAGATGGAAAATTAGAATGCAAGAAAGAATAAAAATCAATAGAAAGAGAAATTTGTGAACAAGAATAAATAAATGCATATATTAAAAATTTAAATGATGTTGTTGTTGTTGTTATTAGGTGCCATTGAGTCAATTCCAACTCATAGCAACCCTATGTACAACAGAAGGAAACACTGCCTGGTCCTGCACCATCCTCACAATTGTTGTTAGGCTTAAGCCCATTGTTGCAGCCACTGTGTCAATCCATCTTATTGAAGTCTTCCTCTTTTTCACTGACCCTCTAGTTTACCAAGCATGATGTCCTTCTCAAGGGACTGAGCCCTCCTGACAACATATCCAAAGTATGTGGACGTAATCTCGCCATTCTTGCTTCTAAGGAGCATTCTGGTGGTACTTTTTCCAAGACAATTTAAAATATAGATAATATAAATGTTATTACATTAGCAGCAAAATGTAAAATAAGAATAAAATTTTAAAAGAAATACAAATTATAAAAGTTTTATTAAAGGTCATAATATTTGAACAGATAAAAAGATAAAACATTCTTTTGGGAGAATATTTAGTATCATTTATTACCATAAAATGCCTATTTTCACTTAAATATAAAAAATAGTCCTTTGTAAATCAGACAACCAAAACTCATTGCCATCAAGTCAATTCCAACTCATAGCAACAATATAGGACAGAGTACAACTGCCCCATAGGGTTTCCAAGGAGCACCTGGTGGATTCACACTGCCAGCCTTTTGGTTAGCAGTTAAACTCTTAACCACTGTGCCACCAGGACTCCAAAACAAATAGAGGGACTGCAAAAGGATGAGAAAATGTGAAGGAGCTGTATGTGGTGGCAATTTTGATCACCAGGGCTTCCAAATCTGAAAAAAGAGAAAGAAAAGCAAGTTCTTAATGTAAAAATGAATACTTATTATTTGCAAGTGATAACTACAATTAAATTAATGGAACATTAACCATGTACATCAAACCACCAAAAAAAACAAAAACAAAAATCAGTAAATGTTTAAAATGAAATATCATTAAACACATTTTCATTACTATTCATTAAACTAGAAATTAAGCAGTAAAAACAAAAAATGTAGATACTTCTATTTTTTTTAAAAAATAACACTCTTTAAACAATTCTTGGGACAAAGAG
This sequence comes from Trichechus manatus latirostris, assembly GCF_000243295.1. Lineage (NCBI taxonomy): Eukaryota > Metazoa > Chordata > Mammalia > Sirenia > Trichechidae > Trichechus > Trichechus manatus. The sequence goes on along the minus strand of NW_004443948.1, from coordinate 3,482,111 downwards.
ACAAACACATGCAAAAAGATGAATATGTCAAACATAAAATCAATGAAATTGACACATTGAAAACTTCATGAGATGTAATAAAGTGATTCTTAGGAAAAACTCAAAGATGGAAGTTAATGAAAACAAATTTAATAAAAAAATTCATAACAAGTAGTAGAAAAAGAATTATAATATCAAGAGAGAATTTTGAAGGAAGTAATAAAATTAAATATAATGTGTTTAAAATTAGAAAACAGAAACTGTAAATCAATCTCAGTTTACTTCTTTTGGGGGAAAACTGATGAATCACTAATGAACTCAGTCTTAGAGTGAGGAATATCTATTTATGCACAGCAAAATTTGAAGAAGTCACACAGAAAAGAAAAATAAAGTTACCTACACAAAGATTATTTTTTGGCATTAAAAACTCCATAAACAGAGGCTAAAGCACCATGCTGTGCCTCCACAGCAAAGATCTGAAAAAGTAAGCCAAACAGAGAAAACAGCAATCCTGAAACCCTAAAACATCAAATGAAGAGATAAAGAACTCAGCCAAGCACCAAATGGAGTGAGATACTGACAGAGAACCGAGAGCAAGGAGAGATTCATGCAGAGGTCCCCTATCAGCTAACGCAGCTCAGATCCACCATCTTGGACACCTATCAGAGACCAGCAAATGGGGGTACGAGAAAGCAGCTTCACAGAGTTTCCAGCAGGAGACGGAACAACCGTTAACTGGCAATATATGCTTTCCCACCCCCCACCCTTCTTTACTCCCATTCAGAGTCTTCGGCCACAGTCTCTTGGCCAGGAAGCACCAGCTGCTTGGATTCCACCCACCCACACTGGCCGACTCCCTGAGTGCCATTTGTTGGCTGCTGGTGTTCCTTTTTTCCACTTCTTTTGATTTTTTCCTTACCTCTCACCACCTCCCCCTCCTCTTGCTCAAATACCTGGCTCCGGGCGCCATCTCTGCTTCCTCCTAAGGAGTTGCAGAGCTCCGTTCGAGTGTGGAACTGCTTCCTGGTCTGGGCTGCCACGCTGGTGGGATCCTGGGACTTTTGTCTGTTTGTTTGTTTTGAATTGTTTGTTTTCTTTTTCTTTTCTCGAGTTGGGAGCCTATTCTGGTTGGGCAGTGCTACATGGCTTGGGACCTACCTCCTCCTCAGCTTGCGCATGTGTGCAGAGGGATCCCTGAGAGCATTTCTTTTTTCATGTTTTTTTTTCCTCTGTATTTTTGCGGGCTTCTCTTATTCTTTTTCTAAATTTGTTTCGTTTTCTTTTCCCTCTTTTTCCCTTTTTGTCTTTCTTCATTACTCAGTTTCTCTTCTCTCTATACCTTCCTTCTCTTCCTGTCTTCTGAATACCTGGCACTGAATACCTCTACGCCTTCTAGCCAGGCTATACTTCAACACCTGGGAACAACTTCCCCAGACCTCGTAACCGCACCAGTGGGATCCCTGGGAGCTTTGCTGTTCTTTTTTCTTTCTAATTTTTATTATTCATTCTTTTTTTCCTTATTTTTCCCCTTTTTGTTTTTCTCCATTTCATAGTCTCTCATCTCTCCACTCCAACAGCAAGCTCCCCTAGCACTCTTTTTCATTTGTTTGTATGTTTTTGAGCTCTTGTTCCTCTCTCCTCTCTCACATACCCATCTTAGCTCCACACATCACAATCTCCCACCTCCATCCTGCCTACCTGCACTGTGCACTTAACATCACACCACCAAGCAGCACAGGCATAGCCTACCAGAACCTGCCCT
>NW_004443948.1:3461103-3480236 GCF_000243295.1 Trichechus manatus latirostris | reverse complement strand
CATTGAAGACTTGCTGACAGAAAACTTCCCCAATATCATGAAAGATGAAAAGCTGACCATCCAAGAAGCTCAACAAACCCCATATAGGATAGACCCCAAAAGAAAATCACCAAGGCATATCATAATAACACTCACTAAAACCAAAGAGAAAGAATCCTGAGAGCAGCTCAAGAAAAACAAAAAGTCCCATACAGAGGAGAAACAATAAGACTAAGCTCCGATTATTCGGCAGAAACCATGCAGGCAAGAATGCAAGGGTATGACATATATAAAACCTTGAAAGAAGAAAATTGCCAGCCAAGAATAATATATCCTGCAAAACTCTCGTCCAAACATGATGGTGAAATTAGGTCATTTCCAGATAAACAGAAATTAAGGGACTATGTAAAAACCAAACCAAACTTATGAGACTTATTAAAGGAAGTCCTTCAATTTGAGAACAAACAATATCAGACCACAGGCTGAATATAGGACACAGGATTGTACTAGCCAGATACCAACCTAGGAATTAACTCTTAAGAACTATGCAAAACCAAAAAAATTACAAAAGGGAACCAGAGAGGTTACTCTGTAAATGACAACAGCATCAGAGCAATAGAAGAGGGAATAAATGCTGTAGATATAGAACCTTCTAATGGAGAGGAAGTCAAGCAATACCAAGTAATAATAGACTGGTTCAAATCTAGGAAGATAAGGGTAAATTCATGGTAACCACAAAGAAAGTTAACAAACCTACTCATCAAGATAAAGAAGAACAACATAAAGTCTCAGTAAAAACAAAACCTACAAAAACAAAAGAAATGAAAAAAAAATCACAAACAAAAGGAACTCAGCACAGGAGAGTAAGAGGAACAAAACTGGAGGATATCATGCTGAGCAAAATAAGTCAATCACAGAAGGATAAATATTGTATGAGACCTCTACTATATAACTCACGTAAAAGTTTACACACAAAAAGAAACAATCTTTGTTGGTTACGAGGGATGGGAGGAGTGGGGCGGAGGACTAAATAGATAAGTGGTAACTTTGGTGAAGGGTAAGACAGTACGCATTACAGGGGAAGCCAGCACAACTTGTACAAGGAAAGGTCACGGAAGCTCCATAGACACTTCCAAACTCCCTGAGGGACTGAATTGCTGGGTAGAGGGCTGTGGGGACCATGGTCTTGGGGAACATCTAGCTCAATTGGCATAACACAGTTTATAACTACAATGTTGTACATTCTACCTTGGTGAGTAGCATCTGGGGTCTTAAAAGCCTGTGAGCAGCCATCTAAGATACTCCACTGGTCTCACCCCTTCGGGAGCAAGAGAGAATGAAGAGAACAGGATACAAGGAAAAGATTAGTCCGAAGGACTAATGGACCGCAGCTACCAAGGCCTCTACCAGACTGAGTCCAGTACAGCTAGATGGTGCTCAGCTACCACCACTGACTGCTCTGACTGGGATCACAGTAGAGGGTCCTGGACAGAGCTGGAAAAAGATGTAGAACAGAATTCTAACTCAAAAAAAGACCAGACTTACTGGCCTAACAGAGACTGGAGAAACCCTTAGAGTATGGCCCCCAGACACCTTTTTAGCTCAGTGGTGAAGCCCCTCCTGAAATTCACCATTCAGCTGGGGATTGGACAGCCTTATAAAACAAAACAGGACTAATGAGGTACAGCAGTCCAGGGACAAGAACTAGAGTGCAGGAAGCGACAGGAAAGTTGGTGGTAGGGAAACTAAGGTTGAGAAGGGACAGTTGACATGTTGTGGGGTTGTTAACCAATGTCATAAAACAATATGTGTACTGACTGTTTAATGAGAAACTATTTGTTCTGTAAACCTTCATCTAAAGTATAATAAAAAATTTTTTTAAAAAAACTCCATAAACAAATCAAATATATTTTTGGGGAATCATTATCAATGCATATGACAGAAAAATGCAGTTCATAAGAAAAAATACAATTGGCCAACCAATACATATTTGCAAATAGGTTAATCTCAAAATTAAAATAAAAACTGCAAATGAAAATAAAAGAGGTTCTTTTTCACTCTCAGATTGTCAATGATTAATAAAAATATTTCCTAAAATTCATTTTTTGTAAGGGTGTTGTGGTACTTGGTTATTCCTGTATATTATTTGGGGACTTTAATTAGTGCCACATTAAACCAAAACCCAAAACCCATTGCTGTCAAGTTGATTTGGAGTCATAGTGACCCTGTAAGACAGAGTAGAACAGACCCATAGGGTTTCCAAGACTGTAACCTTTACGGAGCAGACTGCCACATCTTTCTCCCTTGGAGTGGCTGGTGGATTCGAACTGTTGACCTTTCAGTTAGCAGTCAAGCGCTTAACCATTGCACCAGCAGGGCTCCTTAGTGTTGCATTATTGGAGAGAAATATCCAACAAAACAATCTTTTTATTGCTTAATTCCATTGATCCCAAAATTCTCCTTCTAAATATGTACATTGTCTTTTTACTGAAACAATTGTGCCAGGATATAGTCTCATAGCTACATGATGGATATAATGTTTGAAGCAGCATTGTTTAGATATCTTCTCAAAGCTAGAAATATTATAAAGAAGAAATCTTCTTTATAATATGGTTGATCCAAAGGATAGATTATTACAGAACGAAAAGGGAAAAAAAGTGAAGTGGACTTGTTATGAAAATGAAGTGAAACAAAACCAAGGTACAGAACAATATGTGTAATATGAATACGCAGCTATGTTTATCTTTGTTGAATTTCTGAAAGACTGTATAAGAAACTGTTGAGGGTTTATTTACCTTTTGGTGGTGAAGCTGGCAGCTAACAACAGTGAAACTGGGGCTGAGGGAAATTGGGAAATTAACCTCTTATTGTTAATTTTAAATACTTTTGTATTATTTTAAAACTACATATTACTTCAAAAATACCAATTTCAACAAAAAGAAAAATAAGTGAAAGAATGCAAGAGAGTGATGAAATGTCGAGTGACACTTGAGTTTTTTGCCGGACAGTGTAGTGATGAATTGTTGAAGGATAGCCTCAGTAGTACCGCAACTTGAATCAGCTGGAATGGTACTTTACCTACGAGAGGGCTTATTGAAGAGAAATGAAATGTACTACCGTAGGAGGGCCTAAATAAAGGACTGGCTTAAGACTTGCCCTAACTCCCTCAAGTAGCTATTCTGATTAATCCCAGCATGTCAACCTGAAGGCTCACACAGAGTCATGACCATCACTGATTTGAACAACTTGTTTCACAGCACTCAAAAGAACACAGAAGAGCCATAATAAACGTTTCATATGTGGTAGATGTAGCGTTGGCTTGGGTCTTGTCCTTATATCTTCCTGCTTTATAATGCACAATAACTTAAGATAGCATTAAAATATCTCAGAGAGAAAGACAGCTTTGTAACTCTAAGAAATGTATTAGACCATGAAATTATGCCATTACCTTAGGAACATAACTATCTGTAGCCAATTAAGTGTTAAATAGCTTTTTTTTTCATTTGATTACTGGTTTATGTGTTACACAAGAAAGAAGGACTTTGGGTGAAAGTCTGCCACACACACATTACAATGTGCCCTCGATCTTCACATTCCAAAGACCTAAAGGCAAGACAAGAAAATGTCACTATTGGAAATGTGATCGAACATTAAAATGAAAGAGACAATTAAAAACTTCCAAAATTATGAAATCTTTTTGTTTCTATTTTTTCCCATCAGAAATTTTTCATACGGATAAAAACAAAAACAAAAAATTTATACATTTCATGCCATGAAGAGAACTACCACACTCATGACAAACTGATACCTCTGAATCTCAAACTAGTTGGCGTTTAAATACTAAAAGGGAAAGATTAGAATGTGAAATGCCATACAATCCACCCTGATGATGTAGGAACAACAATCCCTTTCTTTCTTTCTCCCCCTTAGAAGCAATCATCTCTGAACTAGAGATGAAACCCTGAATAAGATGAAAAAGAAGTAAAAATCATGGATAACAAAAAGACCATGGGATAGGGGATACTTTGTGATGGGACTTTGAATTTGAGCAGTTCCTTTGACTTAACAAGGGTTGGAGTACAACTTGAAGTAGCAAGAAATTGACTACTAAGTACTTATCCTATATTCAAGAGAATAAGATGAAGAGGCTGTTTGGATTTTCTTTTAGTTTGTCTAATCCTGATCACCAGATTGGGAAAGACAGTGATGAAGGTTTAACAATAAGGATGCATAAACGTATACATATAAAACAATTTTTTTTCCTTACCATTAGCTTATCCTTATGTAACCCAACTCCCCATCCTCCATAAGTGAAGAAGCCATTTCTGTTAATCAGAAAGTTTGATAAGCCACTTAGAGTAGGATAGCTGAGATCCAAGAGGCACTCTTAAGTGACAGCTCATGCTCCCTGAAGGAGTGACAATTGGTGATTCTTGAGGGTGTAGCGGTGGTACCAGCCTATGGTTTGCTGAGTAGAGAATGTAAGGGGAGAGCAGAGCAGAATAATTCAGGACCAGAAGCAATTTTAAACTCCATGTGAGGGAAGAGGAAAGAGAGATGAGGTGGCTGGTGAACTTGTGACAAAGATCTGTGGTACTGAGGAAGCATATTAAGTTTTGCTCTTGGACACGTGGTGAAATCTCCCTGTGATGGCACTCTGTGAAATCTCATTAAAATCTACATTATTTGCTAGTGCATTGTAGCAACAAATATGGTTTTGGTCTTCCAAATAGAACATCCAGGTGGCTTGGGGTGAAGGGGAGAGCATCAGTAAGAGTGCTGCCACATTTTAGTTACACAGGGCAGAAAGTTCTGTTCAGCAAAACACCTGACTGATGCTCCCTGCTCCTCCTCTTCCCAGACGTACAGGGTCCTGCTTTCCGCCTCCTCTTCCTGTCAAAAGCTGCTCTAAAGAATGGATCTGATATTGATCAATGCAACATATTATGAATTAAACATAATATGCTGTCCCCAAGTTTATGTCACTTAGAATGTTACTTGAACCTTGAAATAAAAGGTATTTCTGCCCAGTTAACATGGCCCCAGGTATCAACAAGGTAGACAATTCTCTGGATAAAATCACCTACGTAAGACTAAAAATCAGTAAATCCTGTCTGTTTTATTTTTAATAAAACAATTTCAGATAGTTCATTATTAAGATTTTAACAACTCAACATAGTCTATCAGTACCATAATGATGAGTGGATAAAAGGTTAACATTGTTTGGAAAGAGTCTTCTTTGGACCTCCATCACATTCCTTGACCTGAGGGCCTGGTGTGAAATTTACCAGAACTCACTAGTGAGAGGCTATCACCGTTGTGTGGGGGTAGACTTTTAGCAGATCACCAGTCAGCCTGCAAACTACTGAGGTACTTCAAACCCATATTGTACCCTTCCCAACCAGGACTGTCACATTGGATTTTTGAAATTCAAAACTCCCATTTCACCCCTAACCCCATTTCTCAATGATCCAACTCTGGGTGAGGCTGACCATTTTGACAGGGTCTGTATTTTCTTCCCTTGGAAAATTCTTCCATTCTAAGGGAAAGAGGAAAACAAAAACCAACCAGCCAACAAACAAAAAACAGTCCTAGAGATAGATGACTATTTCATAAGTGAAACATCTAAGAGACACAAATCCTGTTCATTGAAAAAGACCTTAAATTTAAAAATTAAATTTTAAATGTTTTTCTCCTTGTCTTTGAAATAGCAAAATAGAAGCTAAAAAGGTTTGAATTTCGTAATTCAAATGTTCCTGTTCCCAAAACACCCAAGAAAATGGAAATTTAATCATCCATTTTCTATCAGGGGATTAATTAAATCCAAGGGGATATTTGAATTTATATTTGATAAAGCAAAATCCTATTACTAAAATGTTACCATTCTCAAGGTGGAACAGAGCAAAAAATGAAATTAGAAACAGAATGGCTTCTAGACAAACAGATGGCAAAAGTATTTACAAACTCCACTTAAAGTTCTTATTTATTCTCAAAATATTCAAGTAGATCATTTAGATAATCCATCTTATGGTCTTGAAAACCTTATTAATCTTGATTTTAAGAAGAGTTTTGATTGTATCCATTATGCAAGAACTCATAGGCTCCCTTGTAAATCTAATTTTACTAATGAGGTAATTGTTGTCAATTTTTTACTGACATCCACACATGAAAAATAATCAGCAAAATTCGACAGCAAATAGCTGCATTTCTAGGATTCTGTGGAGCTTCTCAAGAGAAAGATCCAAGGTGGAACTGGGTCAAAGTAGTGAACAAAATGACAGCAGTGTTGACATTTACAGAACACTAGAAATTACGGCCCCCAAGTGTCAGTCAGTTTGTCTTACCATGGGGGCTTATGTATTGCTGTGATGCTGGAAGCTATGCCACCAGTATTTATGCCTCCCGCTATGCCACCAGCAGGGTCACCCATGGCGGACAGGTTTCAGCTGAGCTTCCAGACTAAGACAGACTGGGAAGAAGGACCCAGCAGTCTACTTCTGAAAAGAATTAGCCAGTGAAAACCTTATAAGTAGTAGTGGAACATTGGCTGATATAGTGCCAGAAGATGAGCCCTCCAGGTTGGAAGGCACTCAAAAACTGACTGAGGAAGAGCTGCCTCCTCAAAGTAGAGTCTATTTTAATGATGTGGATGGAGTCAAGCTTTCGGGAACTTCATTTGCTGATGTGGCACGACTCAAAATGAGAAGAAACAGCTGCAAACATTCATTACTAATCAGAACATGGAATGTTCGAAGTACGAATCTAGGAAAACAGGAAATCATCAAAAATGAAATGGAACACATAAACATTGATATCCTAGGCATTGGTGAGCTGAAATGGACTGGTATTGGCCATTTTGAATCAGACAATCATATAGTCTACTATGCCAGGAACGACAACTTGAAGAGGAAATGTGTTGCATTCATCATCAAAAGGAACATTTCAAGATCTATCATGAAGTACAGTGCTGTCAGTGATAAGATAATATCCATACAACTACAAGGAATATGACTATTATTAATAAGACTATTATTCAAATTTACCCACCAACCACTAAGGCCAAAGATGAAGAAATTGAAGATTTTTACCAGCTTCTGCAGTCTGAAATTGATTGAACATGGAATCAGGATGCATTGATAATTACTGGTGATTGGAATGCAAAAGTTGGAAAAGAAGAAGGATCAGTAGTTGGAAAATATGGCCTTGGTGATAGAAATGATGCCGGAGTCACATGACAGAATTTTGAAAGACCAATGACTTCCTCATTGCAAATACCTTTTTTCACCAACATAGACGGCAACTACACACATGGACTTCACCAGATGGAATACACAGGAATCAAATCGACTTCATCTGTGGAAAGAGAAGATGGAAAAGCTCAATATCATCAGTTAGAACATTCTGTGGAAAAGACCTTCAATTGTCCATATGCAAGTTCAAATTGAAGCTGAAGAAAATTAGAACAAGTCCATGAGAGCCAAAGTATGACCTTGAGTATATCCCACCTTAATTTAGAGACCAACTCAAGAATAGATTTGACATGTTGAACACTAATGACCAAAGACCAGAAGAGTTGTGGAATGACATCAAGGACATCATACATGAAGAAAGCAAGAGGTCATTAAAAAGACAGGAAAGAAAGAAAAGACCAAAATGGATGTCAGAAGAGACTCTGAAACTTGCTCTTGAACATCTAGCGGCTAAAGCAAAAGGCAGAAATGATGAAGTAAAAGAACTGAACAGAAGATTTCAAAGGGCAACTAGAGAAGACAAAGTAAAGTACTGAAATGTGCAAGGAGCTAGAGATAGAAAACCAAAAGGGAGGAACATGCTCGGCATTTCTCAAGCCGAAAGAACTGAAGAAAAACTTCAAGCCTCAAGCTGCAATAGTGAAGGATTCTATGGGGAAAATATTAAAAGACACAAGAAGCATCAAAAGAAGATTGAAGGAATACACAAAGTTATTATACCAAAAAGAATTGGTCAACCTCCACCCATTTCAGGAGGTAGCATATGATCAGGAACCAATGGTACTGAAGGAAGAAGTCCAAGCTGCATTCAAAGCATTGGTGAAAAACAAGTCTCCAGGAATTGACAGACTATCAAATGAGATGTTTCAACAAACGGATGCAGCGCTGGAAGTACTCACTTGTCTATGCCAAGAAATTTAGAAGACAGCTACGCGGCCGACTGACTGGAAAAGATCCATATTTATGCCTATTTCCAAGAAAGGTGATCCAACTGAATGTGGAAATTATTGAACAACATCATTAATGTCACACACAAGTAAAATTTTGCTGAAGATCATTCAAAACTGGCTGCAGCAGTATATCAACAGGGAACTGTCAGAAATTCAAGCCAGATTCAGAAGAGGATGTGGAACCAGGGATATCATTGCTGATGTCAGATGGATCCTGGCTGAAAGCAGAGAATACCAGAAAAATGTTTACCTATGTTTTATTGACTATGCAAAGGCATTCAACTGTGTGGATCATAACAAATTATGGATAAAATTGCGAAGAATGGGAATTCCAGAACACTTATTTGTGTTCATGAGGGATCTGTACATTGATCAAGAGGCAGTCGTTCAAACAAACAAGAAAATACTGCATGGTTTAAAGTCAGGAAAAGTGTGCATCACGGCTGTATCCTTTCACCGTACCTATTCAATCTGTAGGCTGAGCAAATAATCTGAGAAGCTGGACTATATGAAGAAGAACAGAACATTAGGATTGGAAGAAGACTTATTAACAACCTGCATTTTGGAAATGACACAACCTTGCTTGCTGAAAGTGAAGAGGACTTGAAGGCCTTCCTGATGAAGATCGAAGACCACAGCCTTCAGTATGGATTACACCTCAACATAAAGAAAACAAAAATCATCACAACTGGACCAATAAGCGACATCATAATAAACAGAGAAAAGATTGAAGTTGTCAAGGATTTAATTTTACTTGGATCCACAATCAACACCCATGGAAGCAGAAGTCAAGAAATCAAAAGATACATTGTGTTGAGCAAATATGCTGCAAAAGACCTTTGTTAAAGTGTTGAAAAGCAAAGATGTCACCTTGAAGACTAAGGTGCACCTGAACCAAACTATGGTGTTTTCAATCGCTTCCTATGCATGAAAAAGCTGGACAATGAATAAGGAAGACCAAAGAAGAATTGATGCCTTTGAATTGTGGTGTTGGAAAATATTGAATATACCATGAACTGCCAAAAGAATGAACAAATCTTTGTTGGAAGAAGTACAGCCAGAATGTTCCTTAAAAGCAAGGATGATGAGACTACGTCTCACACACTTTGGACATGCTGTTAGGACGGATCAGTCCCTGGAGAAGGACATCATGCTTGGTGAAGTAGAGGGTCAGTGAAAAAGAGGAAGACCCTCAACAAGATGGACTGACACAGTGGCTGCAACAATGGGCTCAAGCATAACAACGATTGTGAGGATGGCGCAGGACCTGTTAAGTGTTTCATTGTGTTGTACATAGGGTCGCTATGAGTCAGAACTGACTTGATGGCCCCTAACAACAACAACAAGAAATTACAGAGAAATGTGTTTTAATTGTATAATTCATAATAATCTGCCCTAATCATGATGAGTGACATTATACTCCCACAAATCATTTTGAAGGAGTTTTGGCTATAAAGAAATAATTGAATGTGGAATGTTGAAGCATAACTAATCATATTGATAATTATAAATGTTCTAATAGCTTAGATTAGTGGTTAATTTTAACAGCAGTTATTCCTTATGTTTTAGGAAATACCTATTGTTGTTTTTAGGTGCTATTGAGTCAATCCCAACTCACAGCAACCCCATGTGACAAAGTAGAACTGTCCCATAGGGTTTTCTAGTCTTTAATCTTTATGGGGCAGATCTCCAGGTCTTCCTCCTGCAGAGTCACTGGCGGGTTGGAACCACCCACTTTTCATTTAGCAGCTGAGTGCTTAACCATTTCCTCATCAGAGCTGCACACCTATTAATTAATCAATAGCTGTTATATTATGTCATATGTTTTTTAAAAATAGGATTTGACAAAATAATGTGTTTTATCATATCACCAGGCTTCTTTGTTAATTTTTATAGAGATTCTTGGAACAAACTTTATTAACTTATATATGTACACTTATGATTTTTGAATTAATACATTCAAAGATATTTTGTGATTACTCGTGATGTTTTCGTTAGTTAATGTTACTTGAGATTTCTTTTATTTCCAAGATGGACTTGATGGCAACTAGTATATCTAGAAATTAGATTATAATTCTTGCATTAAGGCATACTGCCATTCAGTTTTATTATGTTCAATGATTCCTTCAACGTCTATGAAGACCTTCCACAATTCCAGTTTCAAAATTTTGAATTGGTTTTGCATTGAACTACTAACAATAATACTTAAAAAAAAAAAAATAAGTCAATTCCTACTCATAGTGACCCTATAGGGCAGAGTAGAACTGTCCCACAAGGTTTCCAAGGAGTGGCTGGTAGATTCAAACTGCTGACTCTTCGGTTAGCAACCACAGCTCTTAACCACTGCACCACCAGGGCTCCGCTAATGATAATAATCCCCAAAATACCATTAGAGAAATGAGTCCTCCATAGTGTCTTTAGCATATATTTATGAGGATTGAGGAGTGATTCAAGGCAATCCTAGTAAGGTTGGGAAGTTTACTTCTCTTACAGCACTTGATACTCTGTTTTTTTTTTTCAGAATTTATACAGCTACCTTCTCAGAGTGATAAAAATATAATCCTTTATAGCACTATTTGAAAATTACCCCAAATTTGTTTGGCTTTACAGTCAGAGAGACAAATATGAATGAATAATTGCACATATACATATACATTCACTAATTGGTCTACCATTATATCTTTTAATTGCCCTATCTGTTACACTCAAATTTTCTTTTGACCTTTGTTTATATTAACAGTGATTCAAAACATACACACACACCATACTCCAAAAGTCACGGAATATTTCAAAGTAGTTGGAAGAAACGAAGATGAAAACGTAAACCAAAAGGGAACTTAGAAAATTATTAAAGTATATACTCAAGCACTTCACTTAAATGAAGGTTACTAAATACTTCCTGTGTGAGGTTAAAAATATGTACACATTTTCCTGCTTCTACTTCCAGAAATTATTAATCAACAAGTCTGTTCTAGGATTTTCTGTACCCGTCTAAATGATTCCCTTTATCCTAGTAGTTCTATGTTGTTTATCATTCCAAACAAATGAACAAAAAATGCCATGATAGAATTCAGTTCTGCTCTCTCTTCCTTTTCACTTGCCCATCCCTCAGTAATGTATATGGGACCTAAAATTTAGCCTCATTCAATAAATCTGCAGCTAAATGTTGAAAAAGTATATGAGTAGATTATTCAAGTTTGATTTCTCTTAATAGCTTAGGTATATGTACTGAAACAAACATCAAGTAAATATATGCATATTGAATTAATTTCTCATTGACTTTTAAAACTATTTCCAAGATATTTCCATTGAGGGAAACATTGACACCTATATACAATAAAAATTAACCTCTAATTTAACACTTACTTCAAGATGCTCAAGAATTTAATTAAATATATCATGTATATGGTAAATACATTGTTCTTTAAAAACTATATTCATGCTAAGACATGATACAGTCAGTATCTATTCCATAAGAAACTCTCAACTAAGGACATTATATTGAAGCATACATTTGATTATGTCAAGTATATATTATATACCATCAAATGGAAGCATTCTGCAAAGATTTTTTTTTTAACACAAATCAAAGATGTGAAATATCTGATTTGCATTCTAAAGTAATTTTGGTTACTTTAAATGAGATGGTTTTATCAATAAGTGTTTCATGGGATTGAAATTCAGAGGTTCAGGATCACACTGATGGAGTTCACCCCTCAGCATCCTGAAGCCGAGAAATGTTACGTAGATTTCTCAGGGTCAGACAGAGAAAGAAAGACAAAGCTGAGAAAAGAACCTGAGTTTTCTGACTAACCATCATGAGTTCTTTTTAACACAGAGATTATTTTATTAACCCACACAATTTACTGATGAGACAACCATGGCAAAAGGGTAAACATAGGGCGCATGAAATAAGAACTACAACTAAATAGCACCTTGTACTCAAGGAGTTGTAGGAGGTTGAAAAAATGGTAAGTATCCTCTGGAATTCAGAAGGAAAGAGAGGTTGACTTTGAGATAGAAAATATAGAGAAACAAGTTTATGTTCAAGCATTTGCTCATCCACGCAAAAAGTGGAGACAGAAAAGCCCAAACAAGAGTCGAATACAGCTGACTTGTGGTGGGCAGACATAGTAGAGTTGTTTTGCTATTGTTGTTGTTGTTATTTTTATTTAAGATTTTGATTTCTGAAGAGGAAAGGAGTTAGTACTGGCCCTAGGCAAACTTTAAAAGTAAACAAAATTTTATCTCTGAAGATCACTTCTTCATATAGTATATTCTCACAGGCTGTGCTCTCTGACACTTTTGCTACCACTTGATTAACCGTAGCCCACAACTGATATATACTATTTCTTCTAGTTCCTTTTCTGTCAGTGTTTTTCTGCTCCACCTCATTAAAACTTCCATAAAAAATTTAAAAAGAAATCATTGCCGTCAAGTCAATTCCGACTCATACAGACCCTACAGAACAGAGTAGAAGTGCCTCATAGTATTTCCAAAGAGCAGCTGGTGGATTCGAACTGCGGCCTTTTGGTTAGCAGCCGACTCTTAACCACTGCTCCACCAGGGCTCCAAATCTCCCGTATTCCAGTGTTTTTGTTTGTTTTTCACATCAAAATCAACATAGCTTATCTTAGCCTTAAAGGCTTATTCAGCTTCTCCTAAAATATTCAGAAGGTTTTTGTCCCAATGAATCTCTAAATGGTGCCCTCTGAATCCATACTAAAAGACCTTGGATGGCGCAAGCAGTTTACACTCAGCTGCTAGCCTAAAGGTTGGCACTCCCAATCCACCTAGTGGCTCATGGAAGAAAGGTCTGGTGAACTGCTTCCGTAAAGATTACAACCATGAAAACACTATGGAGCAGTTCTACTTTTTCACATGGGGTTGCCACGCATCAGGGACCAACTCAAGACAGCTAACAATGACAACAAAGCCATACTGGGGACAAAGAATAAGGCAGAGTTTTTGTTGGTGGTGTTATTAGGTGTTGTCTAGTTGATTTTGACTCATAGTGACCCACGTACGTATCCTCAAATCATAGTGCGTGGTGAGTAAAATGACTAAATGTATGTAAATATGGGTAAAATGAGTAATGGGCAAGTAGGCAAATGAGAAGAGTTAAATTTTCCTCTTCCCACGGATAAATTATAAATTACAGATATTTATAATTCATAACAATTACTTATCATAAAAGCAATGAAGCATAAAACTGTTAAGCATATTCACTCACTCATCCAGTCATTTAGTAAATGTTTATTTAGTGACCGAAAATGACAGAAACTCTGCTACATACTCTCAAATAAATTGGTGTGTGTGGTGTGTGGGGAAACTGACAAGACTGATATAAATGATTAACATTAAATTAATTGGGTTATTGGGTTATATTTTTAAATACAGAATTAAATTTTATTTAAATATTTGCTTAGTGTTTATATGCTTTTTCCTTTCGTGTGTACCATAGTCATATTTATACAAATAAAAAAAATAAAATGCAATGTTGCGCCTAGGGTCTGTCCCCCAACCTAAGGACTTTAAGAGTTCAAATTCCCTATAAAAATATTAATTATAATTTCCAAGGATATGGAAACTCATTAGGGAAGTATTTGGTAGCAGAGGCATCTTTTTGTCACCCAGGACCTTGTTGCTGAAAGTGTGGTCCCTGAACCAACAATAACAGCTTCATCCAGAAGCTTATTAGAAATTCAGAATCCCATCCCAGATTAGTGAATCAGAATCATATTTTATCAAGATCCCCCAGGTGACTAGTATCACATTTAAGAAGCCCTCACGGATCTAAGGTGAAAACTGGAAGGGATGTGTCTTTTTTCATCACATGGTGCATAAGTTTTCCTGCACAGTTCAAAACACAGAAAATCAGAATTCCCTTTATTTTACCTTAACAGAGCCCTGGTGGTGCAGTGGTTAAGAGCACAGGCTGCTAACCAAAAGGTGGGCAGTCTGAATCCACCAGCCACTCCTTGGAAACCCTATGGGGCATTTCTACTCTGTCCTATAGAGTCACTATGAGTCGGAATCAACTCTATGACAAAGGGTTTGGTTTTTTTGTTCATTTGTTTGTTTTTGGTTTACCTTAATTTAAAAAAAAAAAAAGCACCCTTAATTTTTACTAACTCAGTATAGCATGTCCACAAATACTGAGAATAAATTTCAGGGGACTTGCAGGAATTTCTGGGTATTTGGAATCTATTCTGACCATAAAGGGACCTATGTATGTATAGGGTCTCACATCTGTCCTTGAATTCATCAGAGGGTCGCTATGAGTTGGAATCCACTTGATGGCAACAGGTTTTTTGTCTGGAAGCTTCAGTTGTAGAAACAAAACCTTATCCAGCCTACACCTCTAAGAACTGCTGAGAATTTCCTAACAATTTCCCTTATCTCTTCCTCCCTCTTTTCTATTTAATGCAGGGCAATTTATCATTCCTACATTTATTGATGTTTTTTATTATGGTCTTGTGTTTTAATCACCATAGCCTCAAGGAGAAGGAAAGAGAATGTTGAAAGTCTACCCACTTATGACCTACTCAGGTCATAAGGCTGACCTGAGGTTAATTAATACAGATTCCTATGTGTACTGCCGGAGCCCTGGTGGTGCAGTGGTTAAGAACTTCGCTGCTAACCACATGGTCAGCAGTTTGAATCCACCAGCTGCTCCTTGGAAACCTTGTGGGGTAGTTCTACTCTGTTCTATAGGGTCACTATGAGTCAGAAATGACTTGATGGCTGTGGGTTTGGTTTGGTTTATATGTACTTCCACATACCACAGACCTACTGAAGATGACTTTCAAAGACTTTTCTTTCATTCTCCTAAAATGATCCCTCTTTCCATTTTTATCTACTTTCTTTATTATTGGCCAAAAAAAATGGAATGATATTGTTCAGCTCTCCGGGCCATAGTCAAGCTAGCAATCACTGACCCTCAGAGTAGGATGAAGTCATAGCATTAACGTAATAAATTATCTTAAGGAAGAACATTCAAGCCAGAGTGTAATTCTGTCATTACTGTTTTTCTTAGACAGCATTCATTCCCATCTGTTCTGAGTTTAGAGCCAAAGCTTCCTCCAGATAAATTTAGTATCTGTGGGAATGTATGTGTAGGAGTTCAAAGACCATCTCCTATAGGTTCTCAAAAGCAGAGAAATATAGAAAATCTCCTTCTTTTACCCGCTGTAAGGAAAAACAAAACAGAACACACACAAAAAGTCTGTCCGCAGAACCCCAGAGGTAGCTTTACAGAGTATAGTGCCTTTCTGGGACCTCATCTTCTCCTTTCTTTCTTATAGTGAGCTCCAAGGACTGAGCCTATTTTAATTTCTTCACAGCATATACAATTATCCATTTCTCCCAAAACCTGCCTGGGAGCTGGATGCATTTTCCATGGCAATGTCACCCCACCACCACTCTCCAATTGATTTTTTTGCTATTCCCAAGGACAACGACATAGGCTTTTTCCATTTTAAGGGTTTGCTACAATCTTTTAAAGCATTTTCTATAGGAAAATAGGAGAACATAAGCATAAAATCAATAAAAACATAAAAATGTTGCACGTTTTATGTGGCTCTTGGTCTATGATCTCTTGTTCCCTCCAAGACAGAAAATGGAAGCCCCAGATAGTCTTCCACCCACCACTATTATTCTCTTGAGGTAGACTCTTCATGTTCCACGGTCTCTTTTCCCATTCAAAAAATGATATAAAGTAGGAAAATATTCTTTGTACTCATTCCAGTAAGTAATTCTCTGACAGTTTCCTGACTGTCTGGCAGACAGTTCATTTATCATTTATTCTGTTCAAAGAGGTTTATTTTGGGCAAAACAATGTGTCACACGATTACAGATGGCTTATAAGTAAACACTAAATACAGCAAGAAAATATAACTTCAAGTTAGTGAGAAAATAGAAAGGGGAAAATAGAACAAAAAGAACAAAATAAAATGGCACTGTCAATGAAATTAATGCAAAATTACTTTCCATGAATAACTTCTTTCATTTTAATATGGCTTGTTTTGTTTTCAAGAAAGTGTCCCACTTGAGCTAATTCAAGTTTAAAAGAAGAGTTAATGTAAAGATACACGCAGACTGGAAAGTTGTTAGGAACTCAAGCAACTCTAGGGACTGCTACTTTTACTGAGTCATAACAAATCTTCGTATTTTTTATGGTATCTCTGTTTTATTGTGATTGTTGTTCTGTTTTTTTTCCTCCCTGAGAGATCTATTTCTTCTCCTATTTCTCTGCTTATTCATACTTGTTACTATCTCATTACCTTTGTTTACATTGACCTCTCTGGCCCTATCTCTACCGCATTTCCTCTTTTGATAAAAACTTTGGCTTCTGCTGATCCTTTATCTTGCTCCATGCCCCCAATATCTGTCATACCTTTTCAGCATTTCCCAGAGGAGATAAACTACAAAAAATATATATATCTTACTGATCCAGTTCATTTTTTCATATTGGCTAATGGTAATATCCCACTAGCAAGCCTATGAGTTGGCTATTTCGGGGTCCAAAAGAAACTCCTGGTAGTGTAGAATCATATGGTTAAATTGAAAAACAAACAAAAAAACTAACTTTCTAAAGTAAGGTGTGCATGAGAAAGATTCTCTTAGAAAGTGGCTTACAGAGGGCAGGCATCATGACATGTATAGTATATTTCCCTAGCATCCCATACCTTTTTCACATAGGTGTAGACGGAAAAATGCCTCCAGCATGTAACATTTTCCAACTATTAGATGTGCAATTATATAAACTTCTAACTCCTTTTCAAAATCTGTCAAATTAAAATCAAGTTATTTCATTTAAAGGCAACTCCATTGAATCATTTCATTTTTTTAATTAATTTATTTTATTTTTATTGTTGTTGCTGAAAATATACGAGCTGAACATACACCAACAATTTCTACATGTACAATTCAGTGACACTGATTACATTCTTCAAGTTGTATAACCATTCACACCCTCATTTTCCAAATTGTTTCTCCTTGTAAACATAAACACACTGCTCCCTAAGGTTCCTATCTAATCTTTCAAGTTGCTATTGTCAATTTGATCCCAAACAGATAGATCTTAAAAGAGCAGACATTCTTTCCTAGTTAAACTAAACTATTGTTTGGTTTTAAGAAGACTTAAGGGAATATTTTTGGTTTAAAGTTCAAAGTTTAAAGATTATTTTAGGGCAATAATTTCAGGGGTTCATTCAGCCTCAGTGGCTCTAGAAAATTTGGATTCCATGAGAGTCTGAAATTCTGTTCTGCATTTTTCCCCTTTTGATCAGGATTCTTTTATAGAAAATGTTCAGTAGTGGCAGCTGGGCACCATCCAGCTCTTCTGGCCTCATGGCAAAGGGGGCAGTTGTTCATGGAGACAATTAGCCACACATTCCATTTTCTCCTTTTATTCCTCACTCTCCTTCCTCTGTTGCTCCAGGCGAGTAGAGACCAATTGTAACTCAGTGGGTGCTTGCAAGCTTTTAAAACCCCAGGCACTATGCAACCCATTTTAATTTTATTTTTAAACTCCTTTGATTAAATATGGAGTCAATCTCAAAGAGTATTTATCAAGTGTGTTTCAAATATAAATACAAACCAATGCACAAAACAGCAAAACTCCATGTACCCAACCTTCAGTTGAAGACATACAGTGTTGTCTTATCTTTAAAGTTTTCTGTGCGGTAAGCCCTGATCTCTTTCTCTCTTCCCTGCTAAGATTTTGCTGTCGTTGTTATTTTCTTGTTTAGCTTCATAGCTTTTATTACATAATTGTGTATGTAAATAATATATTGTTAATTTTTGTATGTGTTTCAAGTTTAAATAAACTGAACAAAACTGTGTGCAGTCTTCGAAAACATTCTTTTTTACTATTAGGTTCTTAAGACCTATTCATCCTACTGTTCATGATGTTGTGTCTAGCTGTGATGCACTTATTTTCACTAATGTTCAGTAGCAATGTATCAATACACCACAATTTATCTATCCATTCTATTCTTTATGAGCATTTTCATTTGTTTCTAGAATTTTTGGAATTAAAACAGTACTGCTAAGAACTTTCTTGTGCATACCTCTGATACACATGTACAAAAGTGTTTATAGGTATATACCAGCAAGTTAAATTCCTGGATCATAGACTGTACTTGTCTTCTACTGTCCTATATGCAATGACATGAAGAGCACCGTTCAGATCTCCCTCACGAAAGGACTCACTACCTAACTGTGAAAAATGAAGTTCACTGAGGGAGCTCCTTCAGGTTCTGCCTCAGTCTTAGAAAGAGAGTCATACTTTTCTCAGAGTGGCTACCAGACAATGACTGAGCAAGAAGTTGGTATAAGGTTCCAAATATTTCACCAAATGAAAGACAGCCCTAATGAACTGTCTTTGCTCCAGAGCTTCTGCTGGGCTGGCAGAGACTTTATCAGATCTGCATTGAAAAATGACAGCTGCCTCTGCCCAACCCTACTTCCACCCCTATGTTTTCATGAATACTACTCTCCAAGAAGCCTTTTGCATTACTAATACCATCTCACCATCTATTCTTCAGAGAACTTAACCTTCTAGGCAAGCAAACTCCAAATTGTTTTTCAAATTGGTTGAAGTAACGCTCATACCCACTTCCAGCGTATATGTTGACTGCACCATATCTTTACTTGATATTGTCCAACTTTTAAACTTTTATCTATCTCTGGAGTGGTGAATGACACTTCATTTTCATTTTAATTTTGCATTACCCTCACCTAATGAGGTTGAGCATTTTTATTTTTTATTTTTTTCATTACCTTAAGACAGTAGAACTGCACCATAGGGTTTCCAAAGAGCTTCTGGTGGATTCAAAGTGCTGACCTTTTCTTAAAAGCCTGTGAGCATCCATCTAAGATACTCCACTGGTCTCACCCCTTCGGGAGCAAGGGACAATGAAGAAAACAAGATGCAAGGAAAACATTG
>NW_004443948.1:3437465-3460468 GCF_000243295.1 Trichechus manatus latirostris | reverse complement strand
TTGTGAACTGCTTGCTCAGGCTTTTTGGGGAGGGTTCTTTGCTTTGTCTCTCATTGATGTAATTGATAATACTGGATACTATATGTTTGTCAGTTAGTTATATAGTTGTAAATCTCTTCTTCCAGTTTGTATTTTGATTTTCCACCTTCTTTATAGTGCCTTTTGATGAGCAGCACTTCTAAATTTTAATGTCGTGAATTTTATCAGTTTTTTCTAGCTTGTCCTTTTTATGTTTTGTTCAAAATATTTTCCCTAACCTGAGGTCATAAGACTGTTATTTTGTGTTGTTTTCTGAGGTTTTCTTTGTTTTGCTAGTCACGTATAAGTTTTACTACACCTGGAATTGATTTTTTTTTTTTTGGTATACTGTGAGATAGATGTCAAATTTTATTATTTTCTTATGGATAATCAACTATTCCAGAAGCATTTGTTGAAAAGTTCTCTTTCTCTAGTTATGAAATCCTTACTTTGCCAAAAATCAAGCTATGAATGTGTATTTGTGTGCATCTTTCTCTATATTCTATTCTACTGTTCTATTTGGGCCATCCCTTCAGCTATTCTCAACTCTCCCAATTACTATAATTTTAAAATAATCAAGATGTATGGGAAAGCCATGTTCCCCTTCACTGGCTATTATTTTTATGTGTGTTTTTGCTATTCTTGGGTTTTTATTTTTTTTCTCTTCTGTATAATTATTAGAATCAACTTGAATTGTTTCACAAAATACATATCCTGGACTTCTGCTTCCTGGAAGATGGAGTTAGGTAAACTTTCCGTATTCCTTCTGCTAAGTATAACTAAAAACTCTGGACACTTTATAGGAAATAAACATTAGAAGACAGAAAGGTGACAAGAAGAAAGCAGCTGGCTAGAGACATTGGTGCCCAAAGATGGTGGTGTTTTCTGGCTTTCTTTTTGCTTCGTATATTCCAGATATGAAGCCAAAGAAGCCAAAAACCTGGGAACACCAATAGGCACAGACAAAAAAAGCCCAAATAAAAACCTGCTCTCTCTAACCAAAGAACCAGGAAGTGGGCAGCCTAGCAAAACAATGCTTTTAGACGCTAACTTCTCTACTCCAACTAAACACCACAGAAAAAAAACTGTGCTTCCATGGTTTCTGATGAGAAATCTGCTGTCATTTGAATTGTTCCGCCCACCTCCAGCCCCCCACACGCCCACACACAGGTCAGGTGTTGTTTCTCTTTCGCTGCTTTCTTTAATTTTCAGACGTTTGATTATTGTATGTCTTTTTGTGGGTTTGTTTAGATTTATTCCATTAAGGGTTTTTTATCTGTAGGTTTCTGGTCTTTGCCAAATTTAGGAAGTTTTCCTCTATTTGTTTCAAGTATTTTTTCAGCCCTGCTCTTTTTCTCTTTTCCTTCTAGGATTCTGATGATATGAATGCTGCATCTTTTGTTATAGTACATATGTCCCTGAAGCTCTGTTGATTTTTTATTTTTTTAATCTGTTTCTTCTCTGTTGTTTTGATTGGATAATTTCTATTGTTCTATCTTCATGCTCACTGATCTTTCCTCTGTCTCCTCCATTTTGTTTTTGAGTCCTTCCATTGAGGTTTTTATTTTGGTTACTGTATGATTCAGTTGAAAAATTTCCATCTGGTTCTTCTTTATATCTTTTGTTTCTTTGCTGAGACTTTCTATTTTTTAATTTGTTTCAAGCATGTTCCTAATTGCTTATTGAAGATTATTCTAAAATTTATACAGAAATGCAAAGGAACTAGGATAGATAAAATAATTCTGACAAGGAAAAATAAATTGGGAGGAATCATTCTACCTGATTTCAAGATTTATTATATAGCTTCAGTAATCAAGGCTGTATGGTATAGGCAGAGGGATAGAAACATAGATCAACAGAATTTAATAGGGAAACTCAGACGTAGACCTAAACAAATATACTCAATCGATATTTGAAAAAGGTACAGAAGCAATTCAATGGAAAAAGACAACCCTTCAACAAATGGTTATGGAGCAATTAGACATGTGCAGCAAAAAAAGAAAGAATAAACATTGACCTAAGTCTCACACTTTATACAAAAGTTAACTCCAAATGGATCATAGGCTAAAAAGGAAAATGTAAAACTATAAACCTTGTAGGAAAAAATATTTGGAATTTAGGGCCAAGTGAAGAGTTGACACTAAATGCACTATCCATAAAAGGAAAAATTGATAAATTGAAATCCATACAAAAATTTTAAATTTTCTTTGTGAAAGACCCAGTTAAGAAGATGAAAAGACAAGCTATATACTGAGGGAAAATATATGCAAACTACATATTCAACAAGTAATAGTAGCTAGAATATAAAAAGAACTCTTAAAACTCACGAGTGAAATAAAGAAATCCAATTACAAAGTGGGTAAAAGGCAGGAAGAGACATTTAACCAAAGAAGACATACAGATGGCAAATAAACACATGGAAAGTTGATCAACATCATCAGCTATATATAGAAGAAGTTGTTCAGTCTCTACTTAATCAATGCAGCATCTGTGGTATTGTAAATGTTTTTATTCCTAATTTTGTTTATTTTCCCCTTCTGAACTTTTCCACAGTTGTCAACTGAATGTGTCTTTTCAAAATTCTTATTGTCAACGCTGTTGATACTCTTATTTTATTTCTTTAGTTTGAGATCTTATGTTTAATATATTCTTGCAACTACCTAACTTGACTTTAATTTCTTGCTTGTTTTCTAACTTAAGTTAGATGCTTACCCATGAATTCTCAGCCTTAATTCTTTTTAACAGTTAAAAGTTAAACTTTTCTTCTATGCAGTATTTTCATAATCATTCAATTTTAAATGTCTTCTTATATCCATTAGGAATTTGTCTTTTCCTCACATGTTATTAGGTGTGTTTCTTAATATATGTATGTATATATATAGTAACAGTTTTTGTAATTTATATCTGACTTAATTTCTTTTGGTCAGAGAACATTAAGTGCATGATAAAAATCCTTTGAAATTTGTTGAGACTTACTTTATAGCATAGCATATGGACAATTTTTGTAAATGTTGTTTTTGTGATTGAAAGTAATGTGTACCTGCATGTTAAGGTGAAGAGTTCTATATAAGCTAATTACAGCAAGCTTGTTAAATGGTTCTTCAAATTTTCTTTCTCCCTATTGTTTTTATTTCTGTCTGCCTTTCTATCAAACAATAAGAGAAGTATGTTCAAACATCCCTGAAATATGCTAAACACACAAATCATAAAAAATGAAGTGTGAGCTACTTGGGATTTTTATGGCAAGTCCTCCTTGGATAAATTTGAATACCTTAGGAAATATGGTAACAAACCAGAGGGGGGAGAACAGAACTAATACATCAAGTCTTAACCAGTCAACAAAACATATATAGTATCCACCGTATATAAGTCATTGTACTATGTACTGTAAGGATTTAAAAGCAAATCAGAAAAACATCTCTAAAATATCTTAGAGTATAAAAGAAGAAATAATGCATATATTGATTTTGATAAAAGATGGTATTGGATAAAAGTTTTACAATTGGGACCAACAAAAGACTAATGGATCCTAAGACAAGAGATCATTTCTAACCACCTTGATCAATTCCCTAACTCCCATAGGAAGAAGAAAATTCTTGAAGTATGTGTAAAATTATGACAAAGCAAAATGGAAAAGAGAATATGTTTTATAAGGATGAGAAGGCAATAAAAAGTTGGGTTGTTCAGGGAAAGTGAGATTTTCCTGTTTGGTTGGAGTATTTGTTGTTGTTAATTTGAGAAATTCAGCACAAGCTTCACGTGGATTCTGACTCATGGAGACCCCATGTGTGCAGGGTGGAACAACTCCATAGGGTTTTCAAGCTGTGACCTTTCAGAAGCAGATCGCTATGCCAGTCTTCTGAGGCATCTCCAGGTGGGTTCAAACCACCGACCTTTCAGCTGCTAATGAGCTCTTAACCGTTTGCACCTCCCAGGGAATATAGGTTTTATAATATGACTGGGAGATGATTATATTTCAAGGTAAGGGGATGTAATGGAAAAATAAATAATGAAGCCCGTTTGCCATCACACACACTTTATTTTAGAGCATTTACTATTATTCTCAATCTCAGCTGGTTACAGCACTATGAAAAAAGATTAGCATAACTTGCTTACAAAAATACCTCGTGGGTGTGGGTGAGTATTATTATTTGCGTAATAATACGGTATTAAGCTGAGAACCTTCAATATTTAGTCCTTATTATATCTGTTCTTTTCACACTCCATTTCCATTGCCCAATCCTTCTTTGAATAACCTGCTCTAGCTTATCCTTCTACCTGAAGTAGAATAGACCGTACATTCTTCTTCAATTGTCCTTGACAAGGTAACTACACAAAGGGACATAGCATAGCTGGCCGCAACTGGTTTTAGCAGGTTTTCAACACCATCTTGGCACTTTAACTCACCTATCAGCTCATTAAATGAAAAATACGGATAAGCACCCCGACTCTAGGTGGAGAGACTTAACATGCTAACGAAAGAAAATTGACCTCTTCCTCCATCCCAGAGAACTGAATCCTTGTCTAAAGAAAATGCCTAGTCATCCTGAAGCTCTGAGTGCCTGTGTGAAGGTCGATCCTGAATATTCATGATGAAGGTCGATCCTGAATATTCATGATAAATTTGCATTTCAATGTATGCTCTCTGTAAAAACCTGCCTCCCCAAGCTGCCTATGAGCAGTCTTGGAGGCAATAGCCCGTACTGCCCCTCTCCTTGTGCAAGGAAGTAAAGGCGCCCATCTACCCTCCCACCTCGGCTTCTGGTTTATTGGCTGTAACGAGTCACGCCAAGCAGAACCTGAGGTTTCCCCCCGGCAACACGTACATAACAGGACTCTAAATGTTAAATCTATCTAAATCTAGCATCACTTCAACCACATCAGATTTCCCGTAAATATCTTCTAGATCAAGAAAAGCGGATAAATTTCTATACATAAGAAAAATGAGTTAATAATGCAGAAAATACAAAAATATAAATATTGACACATTTATTTATAGAATTATGACATAATGCTTAATTCCAGAAGGTAAAATATGAGGTAATTATAATTCTTCATATGGTATTTTTTGAAGAAGATTTGTTCTTGTTAAGAAGAGTGAAAGCTTTTTGTTATGGATTGAATTGTGTCTCCCAAAAAGATATGTTGAAGTCCTAACCCCTGTACCTGTGAATATGACTGTTTGGAAATAGAGTTTTTCTTTTGTTATGTTAATAAGGTCATACTAGAGTAAAGTCCAGGTTCCAACTCATGGAAACCCTGTGTGTTACAGAGTAAAACTGCCCCATAGGGTTTTCTTTGCTGTAATCTTTATGGAAGCAGATCACCAGACTTTTCTTCTGTAGCACCACCAGGTGGGTTCTAACCACCAACTTTTAGGTTAGTATACCCATTGCCATCGAGTCAATTCCGACTCATAGTGACCCTATAAGACAGAGTAGAACTGCCCCATAGGGTTTCCGAGGAGCAGCTGGTGGATCCGAACTGCTGAGCTTTTGGTTAGCAGCTGAGCTCTTTAATCACTGTGCCACTAGGGCCTCATTAGGTTAGTAGTAGAGCACAAACCATTTGGGCCACTCAGACTAGGCCCCTTCGGAGTGGTGCCTTATAAAAAGACCAGAATAGACACAGAGACACACACAAGAGAAGACTCCATGTGAGGATCCACCTACAAGCTAAGAAATGACAAGAAATGCCCAAAGAGACAAGAAATGATCTTCCCTTAGAGCAGAGAGAGCAGAGTCCGGCCAATGCACTGAATTTAGACTCGTAGCTTCCAAAACTGTGAAAGAACAAATTCCTGTTCTTTAAAACCACCCGCTTGTGGTATTCTTGTTATAGTGGCACTAGGAAACTAAGATACTCTCTTACCTGCCACACACCAGTTAAGGTCTCTGAAGAGTTTCCGGAACTTAATCACACTTGAGGAGAAGCAGCAACATGGTATTCATCTCCCTATCATTGACTGGGCTGGTTTGGATTTGATGTGGCATCTATAAAAAGCACATTATGTTCAAATATAGGTAGCAGGGCACTCATAACTTCCCTGACTTAATTAAGCTTTGGGTTCAAATAACGTACCTGCTAACTTTATATTCTTCTTAGCTTCTAGCAGTTCTAATGTGTGAAATAACTTTACCTAAACCAAAAAAAAAAAAACAAAAACCAAGTCAAACCCATTGCCATCTAGTCAATTCCAACTCATAGTGACCCTGTATGACAGAGTAGAACTGCCCCTTAGAGTTTCCAAGCAGAGGCTGGTGTATTCGAACTGCCGAGCTTTTGGTTAGTTGCCTGAGCTTTTAACCACTGCACCACCAGAGCTCCTGAAGTGCTATATTAATTAGTATTTTATATTAGATGTTGCTGTTTAATAGTTAATGTGTTCTTTCCCTTTAAAAAACTGAGACATTTATTGGAAGACTGGGGATAGGCCTGTGGTTTCTGCTTCATTTCTCATACTAGTTTGATATTCTGCAAAAAGCACAGGTTGTATAAATATTCAAAACATAAATTATAGCCAAAATATGTCACAGATGTCCATTATATTATTAGAAAAATAATGGAACAAGTAATAAAAGGAAGCCAAACATGGATCAATGATGAGACTTTGTCATTGAGCAAGGGTTATGATCAATTCGATTGTGTTCCTTTACATCTACAGGGGAAAAAAAAATGTTAGGGAAATGTTTCAAGTTTACTCTTATACCAATAAAACTTAAACTGCTTATGATTCTAATAAAACCAACAAAGGATGTAATTTAAGCAGTTTGGTTTGTTGGGACAGCAAGATGAATACAATTATATTAAATATTGATTCTCTCATATAGTCTCCCACTTTTAGATGTTATAGAACAAAGAAAGCTTTCAACAGTAAATCTTTCTTAAAAAATGTAGATGTACAAAATTGAAGACTAAGAATATTTGAAGCACGGAATTGATAAAAGATAGTTTTATACTTCTTCGTGTTACTTTTTTTTTTTCATTTTACTGTAAAATCATTTGGTGAAATACAGCGATTTTGCTTTTAATAGTGAAGAAGTTGACAGATGCATTTGGATACAGAAACGTTTCTGAACTAGTTCCAAAAGAGATACAGAAAAGAAAATGCTTGGTATATATATATGTATAAATATACACATTCATCCTTCCATAGGTTACAGAAAACACATTTTTTTGGCATAGCTAAGTTAGGTTTTTAAGTCAAAGTGTTTAAAAAAAAATCTTCATAATGCATGCATCCTCTTCCTTAACCAGAGAGAAATCTATTCTATTTACATAGCAAAGCATTTAGATTCTTATTGAGAAAAAGAGAAATTCAGCACAAATTGTGAGCAAACCAAAGTTCATTAAATTGTGTTTTGGCAAATGTTTGTTAACATCATCAACAAAAGTTTTTCAAGGACCTACCATAAGTAACTTTTTTAAAATAAGTTTTATATCAGACGTAAGATTTTAAAGTAAGACGTAAGTTTCTTATTTGCAGACAAAACAATAGTCTGCATAGTTTGAGCTCAAATAGATTTATTAAAGGATATTTGAAACCTCACACTATTATAGGAAGGCTGCAGGGTGCACTACCAGAAATAATCCCCCAAATGACACTGCAGAACTCTCCCGGCAAGGGAGATGCTACTGCTGCAGAGCATGAACTCACTCAAACTCTGCCCACGCATGCCAGCAAAAAAAAAATATGTGACCCTGATTCCAAATAAAGCTCGCCTCTAATTCAAAGTCTTGCATAGGTATGCCTATTTTGCGGGACCTAATTGCACATCCAGTCACTGGCAGTAAGGGACACACATTTTTATTTTGTTTTATTTTATTTTTAATTTAATTTAACTTTGGGAAAGGTATTTAACAAAGTGAGGATGTGAGGAACTATCAAAGTGTAAAAAAGTACTTGAAAGCTTTTGGGTAGCCACAAATGGCAGTTGTCTATTTCTGTACAGCAACAACTTATATTTCATTATCATTGCCAGATTTTATTCTTCTAAGTACTTTCACTAATTGAAATATAGAAACATCTACCTACACTGCTATAATAATTATCAACTCTGGTTTTAAGAATGCAAGATATGTACAGAATGCTAGGGAACTGCAGTTGAGGGACCTCCTCTAGAGAAGCTCATGAAATATATTTTCTATTAACTTTTAAGCAGTGTTACACCTGAGTTTATTTACAGCATATTTTATACCGTCTTTCTCCCGCTAACTAAAGTGCTAACAGTGCTTCTAAATATTTAAGTCAAAGAAGAGAATAAGCTATTGAGTTATTTTTTAAGCATCCATTTTTGTATTTCCCGTCTACTAAGAAAATATCTATATAAATATTAACAATGTTTGTGTTATCTTTCAGGGAAAATAAAGTGGCCATAATCTCTTCTTAATAAATTCCAAAATGTCCCTACTACCATTCTTCTCCTCTATTTATAATCATAGTATTTTTTTAACTGAATCAGCAGAGATAAAAATATCAATTTATTTGAGCAGAGGGGTAATTTTGAACGCTATTAGAAAATGTGATGTGCTAGAGAATTAAAAACACTGTTTTCAATAGTTCTTTCTCTGGACCATTCTGGTCCATATGGTTTAGCAGAACTGGTGATATGGAAGAATCAAATTTACGTAGAAGAGATAATCACTCAGGGAAGAGTGGGTTTTCTAGCACCCCAAGTTTAAGTACACAATAAGTGCTTAATGAAGGTATATATCACTGTCTGCACTGTTTGTGGTAACAGACCTATATTTGATGTGACTTAATTTTGACCTAATTATTTTTTCCTGTTAATTTTTTGTTAATACTATGTGTTTTCAGGAATGCAGGGCATGCTGAATCATTGAGTGTGTCTGAATTTTTGGTAGGTAATATGGTTTTTGTTTTATGCCTTATTCCACAAATCATACCCTCAGAGTCCAGAGGTACATATGTGTACCCCTTGTGAATGCAAATTCTACCTTCAGAGTCCCAAGGTACATATGTGTGCCCCCCAAAAAGTCAAAATTCCTATTTTTCCTACCGAAAAATTCAGTGATTCAGCACCACCTTATAGAGTACCCTGTAAAAACAGTAATTTGTGATACATGTCTTTTTTTTTCCATTTCAAACTGTTACATAGGACCCTGCCTGCCAGCAGCATGTACTGTCAGTGGGCATTAGCTTCCCAATGAACCCCAGAGATACAAAAAGTAAGAGGTAGCTATATATACTGCTGATCCTGAAAGGGTTAACTGTGGGATTAAGTATAGGGCTAGCTTGAAGGAGGCTTAGGGATGAGGGGAAAAGAGAAAGGTAAAAAATTATTTCAAGGAAACAATCAAAGGAATATAGCATAGAAAAGAAGACAGAGATAACAGAAAAAATGCATATGAAATAAATAGATTATTTTGTTCATTAATGAAATGGAAACTGCTATCAGTTGTGACTGCAAAATTGCAAGGTAAGCATACCAAGGAAAATGTTAGTTGCTGGGACAAGGAGCAAAGTAAACTTCGGGGTTTTTTAGCAGATATTTGTTTAACTATAAGCGTGTTTTTCCACACTGAAATTTGCAGTATTCTGTGATCATCCTTTCTGTTATTAAAAACTAAGTACTGCAGGTCCTTATGAGACGAGATATTATGTAATCCAATAACCTTGTAAATATTTTTGAGGATGTTCTTGAAGTGCTTTTTGTCGCATGTCGTGTCCTGTGTGACCATGTGTAGTCAAGAGTTTTGTGTACTACACAACTACAAGAGAGTTACTTGGAAAGTCTACTGTGGAAGCCGTGCCCCTATCCCTGGAGTTGTGCATTGTTCATTGTGTGTAACTGTACACAGTGGCCCTGGGGCTCCTACGTCAAACTTCCTCTCCTAGCTTCAGTGTGGTCACCTCTGTCCATATTGCCATGCATCATTCATGCAACCTCAGATCTGCCTGGTCCATTTCCCAGCCAAATGTGGACATGTTCCCGTCCTTCAGTCCCCTAGGTACAACTATTGGCTGTAATCTTTAAAATCTTTTTCTATGAACTTTATGGTAACAAATTTTCTCTTCCTCTCTCTCTCTCACACACACAAACATAACTTAGAACTCCACAGCAATAGCGTGCCCACTATTCCTGAAGTTAATTTTTTTGTTTGCTTTACAAATGAGGCTACTCCAAACTTTCAGTCTCATAAACAAAATGAATAAACAAACAAACAATTACAATAGCATACATTATCTGTAATATAATAAATGATTTCTGGTAGGCATTTCTCCAAGAAAGGTATTTGAGAAACTAGAAAGTTATGAATTCAGGGATCAAAGCTGTGTTATGTGTTATGAGTCCATTGTGTGTTATGAGTCCATTGTGACTTCGAAAAGTGCTAATAATATTTATTTATTCAGAATTCCAAGCTTATTGTCAAGTCCAAGTTGAGGTATCAGACCTGGAATTGATGAGATTGAACTTCTGGAAGAAACCCAGAAATTCTGATTGATCTCAGCTTACCTTAGGAAACATGGACAAATGGAGCCAGACAAGGACACGAGAATAGGAGCGGCTCAACTTACTCTCATGGACTTGACAGTAAGCTTAGAATTCTGAATAAATAAATATTATTAGTTAGACTTTGCCTTATCTCATCTTTTCAACTGGACAAGACAAAGAGAAATCAAGGGCATAGCCACAGACAAATTGGAATGGAAAAGTTGAAAGAATCTCAGTATTGTGTATCCACCTCCCACTTGTCTATAGCCCAGATTTGGGTGATGTCTGCCAGGTAGTCTGTGATTCTAATTTCCAGATTCAGTAAAGAAGGATCTACACTATAGACTATTAATTGAGTTTGTGTTATGGATTGGACTACAGAAATACATTTATCGATGCATAAAATACTTTGTGTACCTCCATGTGCTGATCCTAAAATATTTACTTTCTCCATTAGATTTAACAAAAGAAATGCAGCTTGAAGGAATAAATGCCTACAGAAGAGGGAAGATTAAGGAGATGGATTAGAACCATCATGTTCTGGTAACCACAACTCTGGGATGCCAACAAACCAACTCCCTGGTAGAGACTAGCTGTAAATAGGATGCCTTTGAGGTCAGCAATCCCCGCTATGAAGAGGTCTGCTTCCCCCTGCTGGAAGAATCCAATAGCTGCACTTAATCCAGGAATTCTTTTCAATAACTTTGTCAGCAAAGTTTGTATGAACTAACATTTATCGTGTACTTACTTACTAAATGTGTTCAGTGTAGAAAAATGATAATACAATGCCCCGTTCCCCATATGTATGACTAAATATTGCTCATGACTCCTGGAGATGCAGCTGTGATTCTGTCTGGGCTTCTTGACCAGAGCACACTCAAGCCCATGGAAAAACATGGTTGTTTAATATTTGGTAATTTCTCTGTTAGTCTCTAGCCAGTCTCAGATATGTGCCTAGATGCTCCACTTACTTTCAAAACCCACAACCACCTGCATAATCTAGCTTCTTATGGGGCAAAATTGTCATTTTCTTTTATAAATGTCTTATCATTTTTCTTCTTTCTGTATGATATGCCTTTGTTTGTTTTTTGTTTTTGTTTTTTTCTGCCAGAAATAAAAACCTTTAGTGTCCTGTAGAGGTCTTTCTTCTTTAATCATATGCTTATTTCCCTGTAATACCTCCTATACTAATTGCAAGGTCATAGCCCAACTCCTTACCTATATCTATGTGTATATATTTTATATAACCCAAAAAACCCACTGCAGTCAGGTTGATTCTGACTCATAGCCACCCCATAGGGTTTCCAAGGCTGTAAATCTCTACGGAAGCAGACTGCCACATCTTTCTCCTGAGGAGCCACTGGTGGGTTTGAACCACCAACCTTTCAGTTATCAGTCGGTTGCTTTAACCACTGCACAACCAGAGCATATTACTTATTCACACAAATTAGAAGTCAATTGAAAGATAATATTTCCAAAACAATTTCCTATGAAACTTAGCAAAATTAATTCACCAAGTTTCATGGTATGTATATGATATACTCTATTTTATGGATATGGCTGGGAAAATGTCATTATCCGAAATTGAAGTTAATCAACATACAGTGACTGTGAATAGCTACTGAAGCTTCTGAAGAAATGCCACATCATAATTACGGCTGGTAGTCATTTGGATGTTTTCCAGCTGTCATCAGGAAATGAGGTGTATCCCCAGGAAGATAATTAAAAGAAAATTGTAATATAATTTTCTAGGACAGTAATAAATACTCACAGATAATGAATATCAAAGACAAATTGAAACTTTGCAATTAAGTTTGTTTTCCAAATACAGTTTGTGTATCAGAGAAGAGGGATCATTGTGGAAAATGAAATTTCTAAGATGGAACTGATCATCGGAGAATCATGGCAGATGGGAAAAAGAAGACTATTCTCAGTTTTGAGATTTTGATAGACTAATATCAAATGAAGAACAGTTAATTACAAAACTGCAATTGCAGATTTTCCAGGTCTGAGATGAATATAGGTGCCCTTTATAAAGATATGTTCTAACAAAGGAAAAATTTGTGAGAATAATGTTTTGTCTAGTTTGACCATTCTTTGGTTAGAACAAGCTGATTCTTTTCACCTTTTTCCTCTAAATAGAGCTGCCTATTAGTGACCTTGAACTTGACTTCCTAATCTTCACACAGCAACATATTAATTTTCACAGTATAGACATCAAGATTCAAAATATGCAAGGCTCTAATATTGAGTGATCAGAATCTAAAATCAAGAAATAATCTAAAATCCCTCTGATGGACTTATGCAGGAGACTTGTGTTCTCCTCCCTGAGATTTTCAGCTCTGATGTGCTGATAAATTATAACACTATTATAACTTCAGTCAAACTTGATGTAAATCAGCAAGATCATTTGTGGTCTTTGTTTTGAAATAACTTGGTAATTAATACTGTTCACTGTATGACAATACAAATAATTCTTAAAGAGTCCAGGGCTCACCAAATTCTGTAAAGATAGTTATTTTTTATTTATATATTCATCTAGCATTTTGTTGTTTTTCTTTTTAGTCAGTATACTCAAGGACTAGTATTTCCATATCTGGGAAATATTTAGATGCTTTTCTTTTTTGACAAGTCATTTTAACTTTTAATAAATTGGATTAAGGACAATTGGGAATTGTTTAAAAACAGCTAATAAGAAATGAAGGGCTAAGATGTGCAGTATACATAACTTAATAAAAATGGATTTGGTATCTGTATTATCAGGAAAACACGTACCTTTTCTTAGGCTATTTAAAATAAAATTAGAAATGCTAAGGAAATTTACCATTCTCTTCTGAAACAAAATTCATTTTTGTTTTTTTTTTTTTTAAACTGGGGTTTTATTTGAATATTATATCAATTAAATGACCGAGCTGTTTTCTAAAAAGAAAGAATAGATGTAACAAATAGACATTGTTAATGTTTGGGGAATACTGTCTCCATACTTAAGTATCAATGTTAAAGAAAACTACAAAGCAGAAAGATTTAAATTACTATGGGGTATCTTATTTTCCTGGTTTGAGGTATTTTTAAGAGGCTGTGATTAACTATGACTATAGCTACATATGCCAACTTGTTTGGTAAACAGTAGCGCATATATGGCTGAATGAAAATTGCATAACTTGACATTTGAGAATAAGTACCAATTCAACATTTTGTCTAATATAACAACTTCTTGAAACAGTTGTTTATACTTGCTGTTTCTGTTGCTTCACCTCTCACACACAATTGGATTTCGTAAATACCGCTATCCTGAAAAGACCCTCACAACATGACCTTGTTGCTGTCCTCCTTGTTGTGATGCCCAGTGCACATTCCTCATTCTTATCTGTTTTACTCTAAGAATCTTGAGAAAGTGTTAACCACTCCCTCCTTCATGAAACAATTTTTTTCCTATTCACTTTCTTGATACCACAATCTCCTGGGTTTCTCCAGACCCATGTTTTCTTCTCTTCTTATTTTTACCCCCCTTTTGATGATTGCATAAATATTTTGCATACATTTTCTGACTTCAGTTATAAGAGAGCCAAGATTTCCTCCTGAATTTCAGACCTGTAACTGGATGTCTTCATGAAGATGTCCCACTGGTAGCCCATGCTTACCTTGTTCAAAACTGATGTTTCCCATCTCTTGTGTTACTCATGCTAGCATCAGCATGATGCTTGACTCCCTCATCACTCCCACAATTAATCTAGCATGAAGCCCTATGCAATTATCTCCTATGTAACTCTTCAATCAAACCACTCTCTACAATGTCAGTGCCATTTCTCCAGTTGGACCATTTTCCATCTCTTGTCTGGATTAAATCAATTGTCTTCCATGTCTTCACTCTACTTTTATGCTCAAACTCTATTATCCATTTTCCACACTGAATCCTAAATTATTTTTCCAAAATAAATACGATGATGCAACTTTCTTGCCTAACAAACTTAAATGGCTACACATAATTCTTTATAATCAAGTCCTCAAATCTTAATGTCACTCACAAAGTCTACCATTTCATTTTTTTTTTTTACATATTTTCCATATTCGTGGAGCCTTGGTGGCACAGTGGTTAAGTGTTTGGCTGCTAACCAAAAGGTCGGCAGTTTCAATCCACCACCCACTCCTCCGAAACTCTATGGGACAGTTCTACTCTATCCTGTAGGATTACTAAGAGTCCAAACCGACTCGATGGCAACAGGTTTTTTTTTTTTTTTTTTTTAGTACCATATTCATATTGACATAATCACTGTCTCTTATTAAAAAAAAAAAAAATTAAAGTAGGAACTTTAAAATAAAAATTAAGTACATTTCCCATGATCTCTTAAATGTCTCTGACTAGACCTAGACATATTATCACAAATACAATGTAAAAATTTGTTCTTACATAATGAAATTGCTTCCCATAATCATTTAGAAACTATGATGAAAGAAGATGTTAATGACTCAAGACTATGTATGGTCTCTACTAATCTGGAGCAAAAGAGAAAGAAGGAAACCAAAGACTCAAAGAAGAAACCAGTCAACAGGACTAATTGCCTACACAGACCACAGCCTCATCTACTCTGAAACCAGAAGAATTAGAAGGTGCCTGGCTACTACTACCAACCGTTCTGACCAGGGACACAATAGATAGTCTCGGGTAGAAGGGGAGAAATTGGGGTACAAAACTCAAATTCTTTAAAAAAAAGGCCAGACTTACTGGACTGGTAGAGACCAGGGGAACCCCTGAGACTATTGCCATGAAATACCCTTTAAACTTTGAACTGAAACCACTCCCAGAAGTCATCTTTCAGCTAAATAATAGATTGGCTCATAAAATAAACAATATCACCCTGAATACTGTGCTCCTTTAAAAAAACCCATCTATATGAGAACAAATTGTCAACATTTACCCTAAAGCAAAGATAAGGAGGTTGGGGGAGGGGCAGGGAAGCTAGATTAATGGAAATGGAACAATCAGAACTGAAATAATAAGAATGTTGACACAATGTGGAAAATGTAACCAATGCCAGTGAGCAATATATATAGAAATTGTTAAATGAGCAGCTAATTTGCCGTGTAAACTTTCACCAAAAACCAAATATAACATTTAAAGAAAAGAAAAAAAAGCAAGTGACCCTGTTTAAAAATAAATAAATAAAAGACTCAAGACCTGTAAACACAGTTCTTATTTCTAAAAATTGATTTGATACATTAAAGGATCAAGAGCTTCTCTTAGGAATCTAAAATGGACAAGAAAAAGAGTCGTCTCTGAAAACTTACTAGTTTATGACTGATAAAGTTAGTATGTATCCTAACAAATCAGGCAAATTTTGTTTTCTTTTTGATCATTTTAGCTGTTGATCAGGGAGATAAAGGAGACACAAGTGACTTGAGCTTAAAGGCATCTAAGAACATTTCTTATAATAAACTTTTTGTTAACAGAGAAATACGGGCTGGATAAATGACACACTTGTGTAGATAAATAATAGGCTGAATGTCCATACAGAAAGCGTAAAATTTATATAAACGATAATAAACGAGAGGGAGATTTCAAGAAGTCTGAAAAGAGAAATTTCCAAAATACAATCAACAGAGTGACACCATTAATAACTACCAGAAGACAATGGAATAATATCTTCAAATTGTTGAGGAAGAATAACTTAGAAAACTTGTCTCAATTCTACTTAAATATTATTCATGAATAAAGGAATAAAAGGCAATTTTAGACACAGTTTAAGTGTATTGATCTTTACTAAAAGAACTATTAAGGAATATATTTCAGCAAAGAATAAATTCTCAGAAGAGAGTGATGTTTTAGAGACAATGATGAACAGGTAAATGAATGGGTATCTTTGCATACCTAAACAAACTTTGACTATAATAAAATAGTATTACAATATTATTACAATATTAGGATGATAATAATAACAATAATAATGACTAATTTAGGAGTTGATAAAAATCCAGGTGAACAAAGAATACTAGAAATAATAAGGATGATGACAAAATCATAATACCATAATCCCATAAATATTACAGCCTAGGAAACCCTATAGGTCACTTCTACTCTATGCTATAGGGTCACTGAGTCAGAATCCACTCAACAGGATACCACAATAGCAGCAACAAGTTGTATTTATCATTAGCTGATAATGAGAATATTAGTCAGTCCCTCAGAATGAGGGAAAAACCATGGGACCACGTAATAGCCTTTCCAGGATGTGGCAAAAGAAAAAAAAATGAGAGCACAGAGTGAGTTTGAAAGAAGTTTTGCAGAAAATAACAAAATTACTGTTTTTCTTGTACCTTACCAAAGTTAGCTCTTTCAGAAAACACTTATAAGATATTGAAGGAAATGAATGAATATTTTAGAATGGCTTAAATAATTCAAGTTTAATAGCAAAAAAGTTATAACTCAAAGTATAGTAATTGTACCAGTTTGGTTTTTCTTTTTGTGTTTGTCCTTAATCCTTCCAACTGTATTTGTTATAAAATAGATTACTTTTTTGGAGATGATATTTTACACCAAATTTGCAAATGTTGTATATCTGCTAGAAAACCAAGATCTCTAAGTTTTACATTAATGTATTTTAATTATTTTAAATTCCATTGATAATTCCTAGAGCTGGTTAAAGCCAAAAACATTGGCAGAAGACATTCTGGTGATGTTAACATAATAACATATATTATGATTTTAAAAAGCCACTGTATTCAATGATAGACACATAGACCAATGGAGTAGAATTGAGAACCCAGAAGTAAATTCATCCATCTACAGGGAGCTGATCTTTGACAAAGGGTCTAAGTCCATTCAATAGGGATGAAAGAGTCTCTTTAACAAATGGTGCTAGCAAAACTGATTATCCATTTCCAGAAAAATGAAACAGGATTCATACCCATACCATGCACAAAAACTAACTCAAAATGGATCAAAGACCTAAATGTTAAAGCTAAAGCTATAAAATTCCTGGACGATAATATAGGAACAAAGCTAGGGGACCTAGATTTCGGCATATATAGGCTATCAAACACACCTAAAAATCTATGAACAACAGAAGATAATTTAGATAACTGGGACCTCTTAAAAATTAAATACTTATGCTCATCAAAAGAATTTACCAAAAGAGAATCTATAGACTATGAAAAAAAAGTATGTGGCAACAACATACCTGATAAAGGTCTAATCTGTAAAATATATAGAAAACTTCAACAAAAAGACAACAATCCAACCAAAAAATAGGCAAAGGACGTGAACATACACTTCACCAAAAGGACATTCAGGTGGCTAACAATGAAAAATGCTCATGATCACTAGCCGTTAGAGAAATGCAAATCAAAACTACAATAGGATGCTATCTCACCTCAGCAAAAAATGGCAATGATTAAAAAAAAAAAAAAAAAACAGAAAACAATGAATGCTGGTAAGGTTGTGGGGGAGATTGAAACTGTTATACATTATTGGTGGGATTTTAAAATGGAACAACCACTATGGAAAATGGTATGGTGTTTCCTCAAAAAAGCTTGAAATAGAAATACCTTATGATCCAGCAATCCCACTTCTAGGCATATATCCTAGAGAAATAAGAGTAGTAACACAAATAGTCATATGCACACCTATGTTCATTGTAGCATTATTCACAATAGCAAAAAGACAGAAACAACCTAAGTGCCCATCAACAGATGAATGAATAAACAAACTATAGTACATACACACAATGAAATACTATGCAACGATAAAGAGTACCGAGGAGTCTGTGAAACAGTTTATAATATGGATGAATCTGGAGGATGTTAGGCTGAGTGAAATAAGTCAATCACAAAAGTATAAATATTGTATGGTCTCACTTTTATCAAAAGTCAAGAATAGGTATATTATTATTTTAAATCTTTAGTCATCTCCATATATCAATAGCCACCACCCTCAAATTAGCTATTGTTATTTTCTCTAAATCTTCTCCTAATATCCACTTTTAATTCTCCTACCTCCATCCTCCCACCCCTGTCAGTCTGTTCTAGTCTGTTCTTACATAGCTACTGGAGTGGTTTGATAGAAATATGAATTTTACAATATCACAGGATTACTTAAAACATATATATATATATATATTTGTTGGTGGTGTTAGGTGCCATCAAGTCGGTTCCTACTCATAGCTACCCTGTGTACAACAGAAAGAAACACTGCCCGGTCCTGCACCATCCTCACAATTGTTGTTATGCTTGAACCCATTGTTGCAGCCACTGTGTCAATCCATTTCATTGAAGGTCTTCCTTTTTTTAGCTGACCCTCTCCAGGGACTGATCCCTCCTGACAGCATGTCCAAAGTATGTGGGACTAAGTCTCACCATCCTCACTTCTAAGGAGCATTCTGGCTGTACTGTTTCCAAGACAGATTCATTCGTTCTTCTGGTAGTTCATGGTATACTCAATATTCTTTGCCAACACCATAATTCAAAGGCATCAATTCTTCTTCAGTCTTCTTTACACACACACACACACACACACACACACACCCAGACACACACATACGTATGTATATATGCATATTACATACAACACATTAATTTTAAGATAAATAACAAGATAGTGAGGAAAATAACTCTAATTATCTTAGGCAAAAATTAAATTTATTAGAAAGATATCAGGTAGCTCACTGAATTGATAAAACACTGGAGCAACAGGCGAAAAATGGGGAAGAATAAGGATGGCTGGGCAGCAACAATTCAAAGTCCTACCACAGGCTAGTATGGTCAAGGCACTAATACAGATGTCATTACCACTGGCAATTTGCCACTCTCCTTCACCACTGACACCATTACCAATGTTGTACACTTGCCGCCATCACCCCTGCACTGTGGCTCTGCAGTAGCCACTGTGAATAATCTTTAGCTGTCCCAGCATCTTTGCTTTATTCACTCCTAATGCAAAGTCTTGTGTTGCATAGTAGCATCCAGTTAACCAGTGCCAGAGAGTTGGGAGAGGAAATGCTAGCCCCTTTGTTTTCTAAAGGAGAATGACAGGCTCAGCATCCCATCAAAGATTACAGAGGGAAATTCCCACACATCATGAAGGGAAATAAGATAGTCATCAGCAAAATAAATACCAATGTGCACTACGAAAGCACCCAAGGTAGTACCTAGTAAGGCCTTTGTCTGTCTCCTCAGTTTCATCTCCCAAAGTTTCTCATACTTCCTCCCAACTAAAAGTCTCTTTTATATGTTCTTTCCTCCTTTCCTACCTCTTACCAATCATCCATATCTCAACTCAGTATCGCTTCCATAGGAAATGGTCCACACACTAGGGTGAATGATCTTCTTATTTACTCATAGCACCATATATTTTTCTTATTCACATTTACTGTATTCATGACTTTATTTTTGTAACTATTTGGTGAACATTAATCTTCCCCACTATGCCTTATGGGCTCAAGGATGGCGAGGACCAGGCAGTGTCTCCTTCTGTTGTACATGGGGTCGTGATGAGCCGGAATCAACTCAATGGTACCTAACAACAACACACCTTATGGTTTACAATAAAGTAGTCATATTTATTCTTGTTCACTCTTATAATCTCACTATCCCCAGTCTGTAGTAGGCACTCAGTATCATTGAATTACTGAATAAATAAAGGAATAAAAATTATTCATCAAGAGCCATAAAAACAAATTTCTATGAGAGGTAACAGTAAAGAAAGTAAACTTTGGATCAGTAAAGCATGCAACTTGAGCTCCAGGAAGTGGAGGAAGAATCAAGCTGAGGAGGAGAAAGACAGTCAACAGTTGTTTTACTCTAGTTTTCTAAGAGAACTCAGTCTCTGATTAGACTTGGGAATAAAACTCTCCCAAGTCTTTTGTTGTTGATGTTGTTGGACTGTAACCCTGCAAAGATCTCTGGAAGCAGACACACAGGGTTGTGAGATTTCCCTCGTCTGTCTGGAGACTCTGTCGAGATCATCCTGGAGAAATCTAATAATTATCCACACTGGGGTTTTCAATCACTCTTGAATTTGAGTAAGACTTCGGCTAATCAAATAACGTGGTAGGAATATTGCCACTGAAAAGGCAGAACAGGTAGTGATGGCATTGAGCCCTTATCTATTTTTCAAACTCAAATTGTGCGTGTGTGTGTGTGTGTGTGTGTGTGTCCCTGGGTGATGCAAATGCTTAAGCACTTGACTACTAGCCAAAATGTTGGCAGTTCGAACCTACTCAGAGGCACCTCAGAAGACAGGCTTGGCGATCTGATTCTCAAAGGTGACAGCCTTGAAAACTCTTTGGAGCAATGCTACATGGGTTGCCATGAGTCAGAATCGAC
Source organism: Trichechus manatus latirostris (assembly GCF_000243295.1). Taxonomy (NCBI): domain Eukaryota; kingdom Metazoa; phylum Chordata; class Mammalia; order Sirenia; family Trichechidae; genus Trichechus; species Trichechus manatus. Next base: position 3,439,676 of record NW_004443948.1, on the reverse strand, counting down.
TACATGGCAACTAACAACAAATATATGTATATATATATATGTATATATGTGTACGTGTGTATGTATACATATACGTGTTTGTATACACGTATATGTGTATATGCACATATATGTATTCATAGGTACACATGAATGTGTATATATGCATATATGAATGTGTATATATATCATGCTTTTTTATTGTTTCAAATATATATTTAAAATAGGTAGTTCACGAAGAAGAATCTGAAAAAATCTCCATACTGATCTTACCAAAAGAATATTTTCAGAATTAAAATTTGTCTGACTTTACTTCTGTAACCTACTTTGATAAATTATGTTCTACCTGGAAGAATATAGAGTGTACAGTCTAAGGATGTCATTATGAGTTTCATTTTCTATTAATTGAACTATATTTGACAGTATCATAAACACTTTTCCCCATTCTTTTGGAAAACACTTTCACAGATATTATGACTAAAAATAAACAATTCTTTCAATACTAAAGAGAAATTAATTCTGAACCAGCTAAAAAGGGAAAAGCAAATAACCAAAGTTCTAACAAAACAGATCAATGCCACCAGTGAATAATATTGAAAGATGTTGCTTACAGAAAGTTGATTAATATAAAAAAATGAAAAGTGACATTGGGAAAATTCCAGGATTTAAAATACAGTTCCTTCAGTAAATGTCACAATAAACAAGTCATTGAAAGTTAGATGTTATCCATCCTCACAATCCTTTCATATTATTGAGAAAAAAGTGACCCTCTCTATTGCTAAATTCAACATGTTATCTATCTCACATATTGTTGACACCCATAAATATTAAGAACTCAAAACAGAGTTCAGAGAAATTCAAACAATACTTATAATTTAAAATAACATAATGTTTTACTCAATTAGCTAAAGATATACATGCTTCAGTTACTTTCAAAACCCTCATAAGATAAAAATAGAGAAGAGTTTCCTTTCTTCTCTGTGTAGATTAAAGAATGGTAAAAGAGGGGAACAAATAATTGTGGAACACACTTTACCTGTGTACATGTAAATACATGTGTACAGTGCCAAGCTACCTCATGTAAGTCAAGTATTGGTGGTTAAATGGAATTAACCTTCCGTATGGGAGACTTGGGTTCAATTCCAAATCAATGCATCTCATATGCAGCCACCACCTCTGTCAGTGGAGGCTTGCATGTTGCTATGATGCTGAACAGGTATTCAGAAGAGCTTCCAGATGAACCAGGAAGAAAGACCTGGGAATCTACTTCTGAAAATCGGCCAGTGAAAACCCTATGGATCACTACTGTCAGATTTGCAACCGATCATGGGGATGGTGCACGACCAGGCAGCATTAGTTCCATTGGGCATGGGGTTCCCATGAGTTGGGGGCTGACATGATGGCAGCTAACAACAAGCACCACCTCATGTAATCCGCCCAAGTCTGAATTGTCCATGCATTGCAACTGAATAAATCTCTTTTAATCTAGTGATGCCTCCTCTAGGTCCTTTTTCTCCTATGAAATATATATGTTGAAAAAACAGGGTAATATGTCCTTGAAATTGCCCACAGTCTGGATTTTGTTGATTGCATCAAATTCACACTTTTTTATTTTCTTCATTTTTGCAAGATTACTTCATAGATTGTATTATCTTCCTACACCCTTAGACCCAAACTATCTGGTTGTCCCTCTTTTTTGCAATGCTATTGGACATTCATATATGCTTGAGTGATTCTCTCTTTGTACTAGTTTTCAAACTAAGGGATTAGTTCCATGGTGTAGCCCCACAGTTAATGTTTCATTATCATTATGAACTCACAGATTTACACATATTTGATGTGATGTAATCTACTCAGGCTATTGTCATTATTAATGATCTAATTGGCCCATGTTTTTGTCAGTGAGAGTCTCAGTATATGAATGATTTTGCATAACCACTTGCTATCTGATATGACAACATGTTGCACATTTGAACATGAACAACATGTTCCTCATTTGCACATTTCCTGATCCAGCCTTGAAATCAACCCTTTCTCCAAAAGACTCTGGTTCCGTTTATTAGAAAATTAAATTTAGGCACAAGGTGGGCACTTGAAGGCATTACTTTCCTAAGTAACAAAATAGCCACAGTTGTTTTGATTGTGAATTTAAGCAGGTAGAAAACTTTTACTTTTCACCAAAGCCTAGGATCATCAACCAAAGCTACCTTTGAATTTTCAAACAAATTTCCA
>NW_004443948.1:3436148-3437365 GCF_000243295.1 Trichechus manatus latirostris | reverse complement strand
ATTTCAGATAACCTTTCTTCTACCACTTCACAGTAACTGACAAACTGCAATCCATCTGAGGCCCACTTCCAAAAACAAACATCCATTCTTTCACAAGGTAAAGTGTCATATTTGTTGCAGTATTTATGTACTTCTTAACCATTTAACATATGGAAAACTCTACTGTAATTTTTATTAGGTTTATAACTTTTTCTAAATTTCACTGGTGAAGTTTTTGAGTATTATTTTACAAGTCCATATTTTCCATAAGCCCTGTGATTTTTATTGCAAGATTTTGAATACAGTGGTGATTTGTAGTAATGTATATTTCACATTATAGTGGAACTGTTTGTTTATATATACAGTCAAATTAGTAGTTTAGTAATTACATATCGGGGGAAATATATATATATTTTTTTTCCTACAAATCTAAAAGAAAAAAAATAATATAACAGAATACTGAGTTTGGTAGATTAAAAATGATCACAAAGTATTTGAAGCTTCCCACCAAAAGATAGAGTCTACTTCCCCATCCCTTGAATCTGGGTTGATCATGTTTCTTGTTTTCACCAGTAGAATGCAACATCTTCTGAGATGGCAACACAGCTCTTATGTTAATAAATAAAAGTGTGGAGGCTGAGAAACAGGTATCACTCGTCGTCCACCTTCTTCCAGCCCTTCCAGGACCATAGTTATTCTCTATATAGCGTTACATGTGGGCATGGCATTTTCTCACCGACTCATTACAAACTATAAAATAAACCCACCATTATGATGAGAATGAGTCATATTTTGCCTAATAAAAATCTAGCCCCAAGAGTAATAGAATCATAGTTAAGGGAATGTTAACATATTAATATTTTAAAATATACATCTATTTAACTCCTTTATTAGCTTTTAATTATTTATTATGCACTCCAATATATTTTATGTATATCCATTTCTATGAATACACAATTTAAATAAAGTTTCCTGTGTGTACAATGGATGGAGAAAACAAATGAGTAGGAATAACGATGAAACTGGAGCAAAGAAATATCATCTTTGTTATTATGTAGTAATATAATGATGGGAGCCCTGGTGGAGCAGTGGTTAAGAGCTTGGCTGCTAACCAAAATTTCAGCAGTTCAAATCCACCAGCCACTCCTTGGAAACCCTATGGGGCAATTGTACTCTGTCCTATAGGGTCGCTATAAGTCGGAACAATTGATCTATGCAATTTTAATCCACCGTGATTC
>NW_004443948.1:3433365-3435801 GCF_000243295.1 Trichechus manatus latirostris | reverse complement strand
ACAATGAATATAGCACACTAAATAAAGAAATAATCAACAGATCTTAAATGAGTCACTTCCATTGTTTTGAAGAATAGATGGGTTATAAGTGAATTTTAATAACAGTTTTTCTTTGTAATAATGGAATTCTTACTGAAAACTTAATTTTTCATTTTCTTTCTTTTCCATGAGATTTTTATACAATGTATTGCTTTGTTGATGACAATATAACATTAAGAAATGTATAATTGATTATTTGTGTATGTGAGTGAAAGAGAGATAAAAGAAAAGGCAAGGGGGAGAGAGAGAGAAAGAGATAGATATATTTATGAGCACATTCTCAATGCTTTCTTGATAGACCAGCTTGGGAGTTTTGCCTAGCATCAGTACACAACCATCATCCCTGAAGACATAGACTAACATGGGTGCTTGCGACAGCAAAATTTTCTCTTTACTGGAGCCAGTCAGATAGACATGATTGCATATGTACTTCTCAAAACTGTGTTTCCAGTCAATGCTTCAACCCTGATGACTTCATGCCAACATATATCAAACATATTTAAGAACACTGATCTGGTTTTGCCAGGCTTTCTTGTATGTATTACCTACTTCTTTAGTAATTATAGTAATGTAGTTCTAAGACCTGCATTCGTATATTTTTTTCAGTATCCTTTATTCCTTTCCAGATTGTTTCACTGCCAGAATCAAACCTTGGTTGCGTTTGGAGATGGGTCATTCTTTAGGTTTACTTTTTTTTTTTTTCAGTTCTGAAGTTTATTTTTCTGTTCTCGATTGCCGCTAATGAGTCATGCTTGGGAACTTGTTTGCCTTCCAATCCACATTTTGATAGATGAAGAAAAGGTATACAGAAGGAAATCTGAATACACTAAGATCCCACATAAGGGAAACTCATTGTTTAAGAATTATTATTGTAATTAAAGAAACACCAGGTTGTCCTATTGGCTCAGAGTTTAGGGATTTTGAGGGCTTTGAGCAGAACCTAAGAATTATAGCTTCTAGTTGAGTGCTTTTTCACTTCTACCTTTCATGTCTATTTGGAGGCCATAGATAATTTACATAGATTGCCACTTATCACTCCTAACAACATAAAGATGTCTCTAAACCTCAAAGCACAGGGGTAATAGCTGGGTAAAAGCACACATTGTTGCTTTTTGTTAACTTCGATCATATAATATGGTTAACTTTCTTAATGTTATTATCAGAAGTAATATTTTTCTTTTTCTTTATCTGATACTTTATTTTCATATCACTTTAGTTGTAAGGCCAACAAATAATCATTAATTACACATGTGGAGGGTATTACTTGATTTCTGAAATAGGGCTAAGAAATCAAGGCAGTGAAGTCGTGATGTGCTTGCCTTCACAAGCTTTATAGCATTCATTAAATAACTTCCTTCAAACTTTTTCTCTAATTTGGGTGGGGAAAAAATTTCTTTGCCTTACTCAAGCTCTACTTTCAGATCTGATTTTTTTCTTCCTTTATTGAATGTGTGACTAGGAAGCACTATGATATGGTATTGGAGTTCCAGTTTCTTAGAGTCGAAGTTAGTACTTCGTTCCCTTTGAGACTGTGGTTATATTTCAAAGGCAATCAGGGATGAGTTCAGGAAAACCAGTAAAACCTAAAACCCAATCTGTTATAGTTTTTTTTTTAAATAAGAATTTATTTAAAGACCAAAACAAAATGATCTATTTTAACCAGAGATGTATTATTATAGTAAACAATTTATATATTGATTTTTTAATTAACCATAGTATTTAATTTTTTTTTTAAATTTTATTTAGTTGTTGTTGTTGGAACTATACATAGCAAAACATACACCGATTCAATTGTCTAATCAAAAATCAATATACCTGTAGAAATAGTACATTGATTTTTGATTAGACACATTGGAATAAATTTTGAATTATAGAAGCCCATCAATATTTATGAGATTGTGATTCCCAATTTGCTTTTAAATGCAAAGTCTTTAAAAGAATTAATTTATCTTAAGAAGACTTTAGAGCAGTAAACTTTACTTTAGGCAATTAAAAAAAGTCCAGAGTGAGAGGACAGACCTTAGTGGGTGGGGGAATTTAGCCAAGAGCTAAGTGTTGGTATATTGAGGGTTACTTGAGGTTGGAGGTTGGTCAGTAGAGAAGAACCAAACATTAGAAATGAGAGAAAATTTCAGAAAAGACTGAGAAGAAGACAGGACATACATTTGTTTAGGTTCCTGATGGCAATCAATGTGGGAATCAATGGCGTAGACAGATTCTAATGTTGGTAGAGAGAAAATATATGTGAGGATGGGACCTATATTTTTGATTGATAGGAGAATGAGCAAATAAAAATATCACATGTTGACTACTTTCTTAAATGTTTTGCTATCTAATCTTTACTATTTAATTGATTATTCCATAATGTTTCTTTGAACGATTTCTTATCATAATTTT
>NW_004443948.1:3431915-3433265 GCF_000243295.1 Trichechus manatus latirostris | reverse complement strand
TAAATAATGTGGCTCTATAATAATTTGACATACGTTTTTCTCCCTCTATTTTCTCCTTTTCTTTTATCTCACGCAAGCAAGCAGCCTATCCTTTATTTTGTTACTCAGGGGAAGTGTGGGAGGATAGAATATAGAAGTAGTCTTAAGTTTTGTTTTTACACATCTTAAGCCCTTAGAAGAATTCAGTGGTCAAAATAAAGGGGAGAAAGTACTCCTTGGGTAAAAATTGTGTCCTGGTGAAGTAGGAAAGAAATTAGGATGCCCTGACCCTGAGATGAAAGAAATACTTCAGACAGTGGAGCAGAGAGATATCCTTATGTTATAAGTGCAAAGGGAATCTATGCCCTACTTGTTAGCAGCACTTCAAGGAAGGTGACTAGATGCTTGAGAGAAACATTTGCATTGTGCATAAACACATGGAAACAAAGGTAGGAGGCCTCACAGTTGATTTCTGTTATGGAAATAGATCAGAAGAAATGTGCTGGTACTGAAGGACCATACAGACAGGCATCACCCATCTACCTGTATCAGCTTGAGTGGGCCTGATATTGAGGACAAGATAAATCTCACCCAGTGCATTGTCAGTGTTGTGAACAATTGAGATACAATTTCAAACAGGAGGTCAAAGTCTCAGGATGAACCGAGGTTAAGTTTTCCACTGGCCTAGAGTAATGGGCACTGCATTTAGAAATTAATTTGATTTACAGAAAGAAAGTAACGTTTATTGTATACTTATGCCTGTTAATGGAGATTTTTACAATTTATATTTCGTAAAAGGAATCTGGGTGGCTCAAGCCATTTGTGATTGGTTGCTAACCCAAAGGTTGGTGGTTCGAACCCACCCAGTGGTTCCATGAAAGAAAGGCCTGGTGATCTGCTTATGTAAAGATTACAACCAAGAAAACTCTATGCAGCAATTCTACTTTGTCACATATCAAGTTGCCATGAGTTGAGGGCCAACTATATAGTAGCTAACAACAACACATTTTGTAGAAATAAGTAACACAATATGAAATTGACAACACTTAAGGTTACACATGGCAAATTTGTAAAAGCCTAAAAATTGAATGTCTTGAATAATTTTACATTTTCCAGATTGACCCAAGAATGGTAGACTTGGTGTAAATAATGGGCACAAATAAAACTCTCATTGGCAGAAACAGTGAACAATAAAAATTGGTAGGGAAAAAGAGTTAATAGATATCAAGTAGTCTTCAAAGAAATACACAAAAATAATTCATAAAAATTTCAGTAAAATTAAAATTAAAAAAATGAGAAGTAGTTTAGCTTTGCTATATAGAAAACGGGTAAACAATCAAATTTTCTTAATATAGCCTACAGTCAGAAAAT
>NW_004443948.1:3423070-3430919 GCF_000243295.1 Trichechus manatus latirostris | reverse complement strand
AAATTATTGTATAGAAGCATTGTTAGTATAGATCCTCTTATGATTTTAAAAGAAAAGTCTTTGATCTATAAGCATACTTTTTTTTTCTCTGTAGGTGTTAAAGTTCCTTCTCTTTATAATTTATAAGATTTTTTTTTTATAATGCATGTTAGGTAAATTTAATCTAAAGTTTTCAGTGCATTTATTGAGACAATCTTGTGAATTTTTTCCTTTAATGTGTCATTATGGTTGTATGTATAGATTTTGTGATGATAAACCTTCCTTGCTTTCTTGGGATTAATCTAACTTGGTTATGATGCAAAAAGAGATTGAGCTGTAAACATCTTTTTTTGTATTATTCTTATTAGTAGTGGTATATAAAGATTATGCTTATAAGATGAGCATAATATGAGATGAAAATATTTTATTTTTTCTATTCTTTTGAAAGGTATTCCAATAATGTGTTTTGTAGAACTCATTGGTGAAGTCATATGAGTTAGAAGTTTTACTTTTGGGGAGATTTTTAACCTCTTATTAAATTCTTTTAATGGTTTTAGGACAAGTATATAATCTATTTCCTCTTAGTCTGTTTGTGGGTGGTATTTTCCTACTGTTTTGTCCATTATATCTAAATTTTTTAATTTATTGGCCTAAAACGTGGTCAGCAAACTTTTCCTGTAAATGGCCAGCTAGTAAATATTTTAGATTTTGTAGGCCACCTACAGTCTCTGTCATATAATTTTTTCTCCTGATTTTGTCTTTGTTTTTATAATCCTTTAATAACATAAAAAACATTCGTATCTTGAAAACTGTACAAAATTGCTTTAGTTCAATCCCTGGTCTAAAGTTGTCCGTAATGTATTTTTATTATCGTTTAGAAGTCTGCAGTATCTGTAACTCTAGCCATTGTTTATTGCTGATATTGGTTATTGTTGACTCTTCTTTTTTTCTGGATTCATCTCACTAGAATATTATCAATTTTAGTTTTTAAAAAAATCAACTTTATCTTTGCTAATATTCTCTATTTTGTTTTTTTTTCTATTTTATAAATTTCTGTTCATATCTTTCTTTTGAACTTACTTTGCTTTTTTTTAAAAAAAAAAAAATGCTTTCCCACTGTCATCAAGTCAATTCCAACTCATGGTGACTCCATGTGTTACAGAGTAGAACTGCTCCATAGGATTTTCTTGGCTGTAATCTTTATGGAAGTAGATTGCAGGCCTTTCTTCCTTAAATGCCTTATGCAGATAAAATTAATTTTCATTATTTTGTTTTTTATGACAAGCATTCGATGTTATACGTTTCTCATTAAATAAAGCTCTAACTGCATCCCATATATGTAGATACAGAATATATTCTTTTTTGTTTAGTTGAAAATATTTTCTAATTTGCATCATGATTTCTCCTCTGAGCCATCTATTATTCAGAACTGTGTTTCTTAATTTCCAAACACATGGCATTTTCCATTTATCAATTTATTATTTATCTCTAGCTGCTTTTGGAGAAAATGCTCTAAATGATTTGAAACCTTTGAAAATTACTGTGATTTGCTTTAAATTCCTGTAAATGGTTAATTGATAGTATTATATATGCAGACTTTGCTTCAAGCCATGGGAAAGGAAGATATCTAAATTATTCACCTTCCATGAACTACTAGAAAACAGGACATTTGACAGTAGGCAGTATAAGAATATGTTCCCCGAGAAATAGGAAATGAATGAGGTAAGCCCTATGAATCAATCTTTCTATTTGTAGGTAAATTGTGGACTGCAGTGTAGGGAGAAGGAACCTAAACAGGATCTGGCAATCTCACTGAATTGAGGGGAAATATCAGAGTTCTGGGAGGCCAAGACAGATAGAATTCAGAGAACTTGAAATGAAGGAACTACATGGAAAACAAACCCTAGAAGGGTGCATAGAAGTCTCTTTGAGTGTTTGGTTGTATCTAATATGCACATGTTTAAGGTGCAAAAAACCCTTTAAGTCTGGATAATAACAACTTCTAAGAAAATAAAAATAACTAGGGAGTTGGAAGACGAACCATTACCACACATCATGAAGAGCCAAAAGTCACTAATGTCTACTCCAGCCAGAGTGAAGACACTTTGCTAAACACATGGGACATTCAATAAAGACTTCAAAAAGGTAATGTCTTACAAGTCGGACTAAGTTAGTCTCTAACTAGATGACACCATATACTTCTGTAAAAGAGATTAAAAACAAGTCCCAAAAAAATCAAACTAATTTGCGATTAACTGCTTGCCTGAAAAAATTCTAAGACTCTTTAAAGAAATACAAAATCAATGTCCTGCATTCAAAAAAAATTACTAGACAAAGAGGTAGAAGAATGAGACCCATAATGGGAGAAAATTTAGTCAACCCATAATGGGAGAAAATTTAGTCAAAATGCTATAGATGAAAAAATTAATAGTCAAAGACATTAAAAGAACTATAACAAATATGCTTCATATGATCAAGTCTATAAAAGAATGGATGGACATAATGAAAAGAAAAATGGATGATATAAAATACTGAATTGAACTTCTCAGAGACATTGAAGAAAAAAGTAATTTTAATACAATCTATCAAAATGTATATATAGGTGTATAGATAAATATAAAAGTACCTCGAGTTAAAAAAAATTTTTAAAAATATGATTGTTTACTGCAAAAATAACATTATCCTGTGGGATTTATAACAAATATAGAAGTAAAGGACATGACAAAAATAGCTCAAAGGATGGGAAGGAGGAAATGGAAGCATATTGTTCTAAGAGTTGTACATTCTATGTTAAGTGGTGTAATATGACTTGATGGTATATTTTTTATATAAATTAAAAATGCATATTGTAAACCCTAGAGCAATCACCAAGAAAATAAAACAATGAACAATAAAAATAAGCCAATAGTGAAGTGAAAATGAGATTTTAAAAAATTCTTAATATAATACCAAAAGAAAGCAAAAACAGGACAGGAGGGGGAAGAAAGCACAAGCAACAAATTGGACAAATACAATACAAATAGAAAAATTGTAGCTTAAAACCAACCACATTTATAATTATATTAAATGTATATCATCTCAACACTCATATTAAAAGATCACAAATTGGATGAAAAAGGAAGATCCAACTATTTGTTGTTTACAAAAAATCCATTTTGAAATAAAGATACAAATAGTTTAAAAGTAAAAAGGGTGGAGACAAAGATATACCATGTAAAAATCTGATAAAGAAGACTTAAAAACACTAAGTATTATCAGATGTTGCAGATAAAAATGTGTCCCCCAAAAAGATGTGTTGAAGGCTTAACCCTGTACAAGTGACCTTACTTGGAAATAGGGTCTTTGAAGATGTTATTAGTTAACATGGGGTCATATCAGAGTAGGGTGGATGCTAATCCAATCTTAGTGGTGTCTTAGAAGAGACATAGACACACAGAGGAAAGATGGCGACGTGAAGATGCATCTACAGGCCAAGGAACGCCTAGGGCTACCAGAAGCTAAAAGAAAAACATGGAATCTCCCTGAAAGCCTCAGATGGACTCACCATGGCTAACCCCCTAATCTTGGACTCCCAGTCTTCAAAAGGGTGAGACAAAAAATTTCTGTTATTTAAAGCCCCCCACTTTACCGTGTGATGTTACAACAGCCCTAGGAAATATACCAGAAATAAAGAGGACATTTTATAATGATAAAACAATAATTCATCCGTAAGCCATAGAATTCCTAAATGACTCTGCACCCAATAAGAGAGCTTCCAAAGATAGTTTAAAAAACCTGACAGAACTGAAAATAAAACCGACAAGCCCACAATTTGATTTTGAGATTTCAAAGCCCTGTGTTGGTACTTGCTAGAACAATCAGACAGTAAATTATTAAGGATGTAAGATACTTGAGAAATATTATCAACCAAGTGGTTTTAATCTACCAGTATAGAACACTGCACCTATTCTTTCCAAGTGCTGATGGAACAATTAGCAAGAGAAATCATTTAGTGGGACAAAAAACAGGTATCAGTAAATTTGTTTTCTGTTTCTTTTGTTTTGCTGTCCTCTGCTCAGTAACAAAACAACTTTATTCACAGGCCGCTTTGGGCAGGCATGTGCTTCAATGTATTTTTGGTTCACCATTACCCTAAGCAGGTAGCCCTTTGGGGGCTCCAGTTTTATAGCAAAAGGATTAACTATTACATTTCCTATCTTTGGAAAATTTTGAACTTTGGACATTTTTTCCTCTAGTTCTACTAGGATTTCAGAGCCAGGGTTCAGGCATACCTACTATGGTAAATCTCTCAGGGCAAACATGACTTTTCCACTCTATCTAAAGGCAGTGTTTGATGGTTTTAAGTCCCTTTTACTCATATTATTATGCATTCTTTTCGGTTGTTTTCAGCAGGTGGGATAGTCTGAATATTTGAGCTTGCCTGCTAACCGAAAGGTTGGCAGTTTGAATCCACCAGCCACTCTTTCGAAACCCTATGGGGCAGTTCTAATCTCTTCTACAGGGTCTCCGTGGGTCAGAATCAACTCGACAGCAACAGGTATTGTATTACCAGGATCATCACCCCAGTAAACTCACCTGTACTCAACAATATGCAATTGTGACATTCTTTCCCAATAACTGTGGTGCTATTTCTTATTATTGGATGAATGTTATTTCCTAACTTAATACAACAAAACTTATCTACTCAATCACCTACTTGTTTTCTATACTTATTCAGTTTTTTTTTAATAAATAACTCAGTTGTGACTTTACTTGTACTTTGTGTATTTTTAGATTTCATTCAAGTAAGTTTATAGTATTTAACTCAAGTAGGTTATATTTGCAACTATACTAATTCTTAAAATAAACAAAGGACAAATCAAGTATTGACTTTTCATTATAATTCTGGAAAATTTTGTGTACTGTGATTCAACGGCTTTCACTTCACATTTGACTTTTACAGCAGGAACTTAGAGAGGAACCTTTTGTAAAAATTTTCCATTGCTTCATCTGTTTTCTTCCAGGCCACTTTTAATCATTTGATATTCAAATAAGTGTCTCTTAAAGGACCTATCATGTCATTATTCTTGCCAATTTTCTCTTCTTCAATTTGTGGAGTCATCAATTGCAGAGTTTAATTTGGGTGACCTTCGCTATAAAATGTAAATTGCAATTGTATTCAATGAGAAGCCTGGTGGACAAGAGCACAGAGAGAATTTAAGTGGTATGTGGAAATCACACTTCTTACTAAGTGAAGGAGGAAATGCTTATAAAATATTTAAGTTCCTGTGTTGATAAAGGAACTAGAAAACAATGATGCTGTTGAAATTTAGCCAGTTGAGTTAAAGGTCTCAGTAAAGATCAGAGCTATGGAGGAACTGTTCTAGAATAAAGGAAACTAAATAAACATGACAACTAAAAACAAACAAACAAAAAAAGATCAGAGCTGTGCATGCTCTGTTGCTGGTAATCGAGTTTACATTGCTCCTTCCTATGTTTACTCGTAGTTAATGAAAAGAAACATGAATATAAATGTTTGCCTAGCGAGTCTTGCCAATATATATTTTTAAACCAAAAAGATTGTGATAGCTTAACCACATAGCTTGCAAAGCACATTCATTATAGGAAATTATATTTTCACTTATACCAAAACCAAACTTGTTGCCAGTCGAGTTGATTCTGACTCATAGCAACTCGATAGGAAAGAGTAGAACTTCCCCAGAGGGCTTCTAAGTCTGTAATCTTTATGGAAGAAGACTGTCACATCTTTCCGCTGAGGAGCTGCTGGTGGACTTTCAGTTAGTAGCTGAGTGCTTAACCACTGTGCCACCAGGGCTCCTTTTAAGTTATAGGGAGCAGAAATTTACCAGACTTGTTCAGTGTTGCTAACCTACCAATATTGTTCACTATTTTTTTGAGAAAATTTTAGCTGGCTTTACTTTAGCTGTAGAGATTAACGTTGCTTCCAACAGATCTGATCCAAATACAATGTGAAGTTAAATTTCTTTGACAAAACACTCATTTCTTCCTCATTTGAATCTGATTCAAAGATGTCTAAAATACCATTTTGTTGGACTTTATGAAACTATTTCATGAAGATTTGCAATTTCACTTTATAATCATTTTCTACTGCATTTGCGCTATATGGTTATATCTGTGTAAAGCCATAATTTTACAATATTCTAAGATCTGAAAGTTGATATTTCAGAGCAGGGGTAGACATTATTAAGTGAAGAGAAATTCTTTCAAGTGACCAGTGATAATAAGTTTCAGTACCCTTAGCAGATGTATAACTTGGGGCCTCAGATTATGAATACTCAAATAATAATACTTCTCTTAATTTTTTTTCTCTTCTCTCTAATCTGTTTCATTGGTATGTATAGCAGGGCTTACAACATCCTATTTCTGTTGGTCTATGATACTGTTTTAATCCAGAAGTGCAAGGTCCCTGGGTGGCACAAATGGTTTGTGCTTGGCTGGTAACCAAAAGGCTGGAGGTTGGAACCCACCCAGTGGATCCAGAGGAGAAAGACTTGGTGATCTGCTTCTGTAAAGATTATAGCCTAGGAAACCAGATGGGGCAGTTCTACTCTGTAACACACCAACAACACATCCTAAGTCACAAATCATCAACAAAGGCAAAATCAACAACAAAAGGCAAATCCCATTTTATTTTTAAAATGGTACTGCTATTATCTTCTGAACAGTCTTTACATGAAATTCTCAAGTCCTGAATAAAATTTCAAACTTGAGTCTTCCCATCAAGAACAATTCAGTTGCCAAGGAAGTTGGGAAGGCAACCAGATATGAGGGTAATTTTTCTTTATATTTTATTTTCTTTCCCTGAAAACCAAGGAGTCAATATAGCATTATAGGAGTCAAAATAATGGTTTAGAGTACAGACTTGGACTCTATAGCCAGACTTAGTTCCTTGGACCAATAATAACTAGCTTTATGACTTTGGACAAACTATGTAATCTCTTTCAGCTCAGTTTTTCCATCTATAAAATGGGAATAATAACAGTACCTATTTAATATAGCACCTGAGAGAATTAAATGAGTTTATATATTTAAGATGCTTAGAATAGTGCCTGGCATATAGTAAACATGATGTAAGTGTAAGTTTTTATTACTATTTCCCTTGTTAGGGTTAATCAACTATTGTACTTTGGAGAGATCAAGAAAAAAAAAAGACCCTGTGCTTTGATATTTTTTTGTTTTGTTTTGTTGCATTATACATGTGAATGGTGACTCTTCCCATTTTCTGTGAGTTTGAGCCTCAAAAGTCTGAAAGCAGTGAACAATGGGACAATGACCACAATATACTAAAATCTAGTATAGCTGTTGTTGTTGTTGTTGTTGTTGTTAGGTGCCATCGAGTCGGTTACAACTCATAGCGACCCTATGTACAACAGAACGAAACACTGCCCGATCCTGCTCCATTCTCATGATCATTGTTATGCTTAAGCCCATTGTTGCAGCCACTGTGTCAATCCATTTCATTGAGGGTCTTCCTCTTTTTCGTTGACCCTCTAATTTACCAAGCATGATGTCCTTCTCCAGGGACCGATCCCTCCTGGCAACATGTCCAAAGTATGTAAGAGGTACTCTCACCATCTTTGCTTCTGAGAAGCATTCTGTGTGTACTTCTTCCAGGACGATTTGTTTGTTCTTTTAGCAGTCCATGGTTATATTCAATATTCTTCACCAACACTGTAATTCAAAGGCATCAGTTCTTCTTCAGTCTTCCTTATTCATTGTACAGCTTTCACATGCATATGAGGAGATTGAAAACACCATGGCTTGGGTCAAACACACCTTAGTCTTCAAAGTGACATCTTTGCTTTTTAATACTTTAGAGAGGTCTTTTGCAGCAGATTTTCCCAATGCA